>NW_016813394.1:0-360 GCF_001698545.2 Rhinopithecus bieti
CTGTCACCCAGGCTTGAGTGCAGTGGCTCAATTGATCCACTCATCTCAGCCTCCTGAGTAGCTGGGATTACAGGCATACATCAGTGGACCTGGCTAATTTTTGTTTTTTTTTTTTTTTTTGTGGATATGGGGTGTTGCCATGTTTCTCAGGGTGGTCTCCTGAGAGAGTCTCCTCAGCTCAAGCCCTCCTCCTGCCTTGGCCTTTGAAAGTGCTGGGATTACAGGTGTGAGCCACCATGCCTGGCCAATAATTCTTTATATTAAGTTTCCCCATTTAAATTGCAATGTGTTTTCTCTCTTGTATTTGGACCCAGGCAGATATAATTTTTTTGTTCAAATATGCATGTCACCTTTTTTTTT
>NW_016813395.1:0-2452 GCF_001698545.2 Rhinopithecus bieti
TCTAGTTTTATCTGAGGATATTTCCTTTTCAAAATAAGCTTCAATGTGATCCAAAATATCCCTTCTCAGATTCCCCTAAAGCAGTGCTACTAAACTGCTCCATGAAAAGAATGGTGTAACCCTGTGAGATGAATGCACAAATCTAAAAGTAGTTTCTCAGAAAGATTCCTTCTAATTTTTGTCTGAGGATGTTTCCTTTTATACCATAGGCCTCAATGCACTCTCAAGTATACCTTTGCAAATTAGACAAAAACAGTGTTAGCAAACTGCACCATTAAAAGAAACGTGTAAATCTGTGACATGAATTCACACATCACAAAGCAGTTTCTCAGAATTCTTCTATCTAGTTTTTATCTGAGGATATTTCTTTTTTCACCATATTCCTCACTGTGCTCCCAAATATCCCATTGCAGATTCCATGATAAAAATGGTAGCAAACTTCTCAATGAAAAGAAAGGTGTAACTCTGTGAGCTGAAATCATGCATCACAAAGCAGTTTCACAGAACGCTTCTTTTTCGTTTTTATCTGAGGATATTTCCTATGTCACCATAAGCTTCAATGTAATCCAAAATATCCTATTGCAGATTTTGCAAAAACGGTTAGCAAACTGCTCAATGAAAAGAACACTGTAACTCTGTGAGATGAGTTCACACATCTGAAAGCAGTTTCTAAGAAAGTATTTTTGGTTTTTTTCTAAGGATAGATCCTTGTCACCATAGGCTTCTACATGATCCAAAATATCCCTTCTCAGATTCCCCAAAAACAGTGCTGCCAAAGGGATCCATGAAAAGAATCATGTAACTCTGTGTGAGATGAATTAACAAATTACAAAATGGTTTCTCAGAAAGCTTCTTTCTTGTTTTTATATGAGGGTATTTCCTTTGTCACCATAAGCTTAAAATGCGCTCCGAAATATCCCATTGTGGATTCCAAGAAAACAGTGATAGCAAACTGGTCAATGAAAAGAACAGTGTAACTCTGTGAAACGAATTCACACATCACAAATAATTTTCTTGGTAATCTTCTTTCTAGTTTTTATCTGAGGACATTTCCTTTTCACCATAGGCTTCAAGGCGATCCAAAATACCCCTTCTCAGATTCCCCAAAAACAGTGCTGCCAAACTGCTCCATGAAAGGAAAGGTGTAACTTAGTGAGATAAATTCACAAATCAGAAAGCTGTTTCTCAGAAAGCTTCTTTCTATTTTTCCTCTGAGGATATTTTCTTTGTCAATATAAGCTTCAATGTGCTCTGAAACATCCCATTGTGGATTCCAAGAAAACAGTGTTAGCAAACTGCTCAATGAAAAGAACAGTGTAACTCTGTGAGATGAATTCACACATCAGAAAGCAATTTCTCAGAAATCTTCTTTCCAGTTTTTATCTGAGGATATTTCCTTTTTCACCATAGACCTCAACACACTTGTGAATATCCCTTTGAAGATTCCATGAAAATGGTGTTAGCAAACTGCTCCATGAAGAGAAAGGTATATATTTGTGAGATGAATTCACCCATCACAAAGCAGTTTCTCAGAAAGATTCATTTTGCTTTTTGTCTGAGGATATTTCTTTTGTCACCATAGGCTTCAATGCGCTCCCAAATATTGTGTTGCTACCATACTGCTCCATGAAAAGAATGGTGTAACTCTGTGAAATAAATTCACATATCACAAAGTTGGTTCTCAGGAAGCTTCTTACTAGTTTTTATCTGAGGATATTTCCTTTTTCACTATATCCCTCAATGTGCTACAGAATATACCATTGCAGATTCTATGAAAAAAGTGTTATCAAGCTGCTCCACGAAAAAAAAGGTGTACCTCTGTGAGATGAATTCACACATCACAAAGTATTTTCTCAGAAAGCTTCTTTCTATTTTTTATCTCAGGATACTTCCTTTGTCACCATACACTTCATTGCTATCCACAATATCCCTTCTCAGATTCCCCAAAAACAGTGCTACATAACTGTTCCATGAAAGGTGTCATGTAACTCTGTGAGATGACTTCACAAATTACAAAGCAGTTTCTCAGAAAATTTCTTTCTAGTTTTGTCACAGGATATTTCCTTTTCACCATAGGCCAAATGCACTCACTAATATCCCTTTGCAGATTCCATGAAAATAGTGTTAGCAAACTGCTCCATGAAAAGAAAGGTTTAATTTGTGAGATGAATTCACACATCACAAAGCAGTTTCTCAGAAAGCTTCTTTTGTCTGGGGATATTTCCATTGTGAGAATAGGCTTCAATACACTTCTAAATATCCTATTGCAGATTCTGCAGAAACAGTGCTAGCATACTGCTGCATGAAAAAAAAATGGTGTAACTCTGTAAAATGAATTCAGACATCACAAAACTGTTTCTCAGTAAGCTTCTTACTAGTTTTTATGTGAGGATATTTCCTTTTTCACCATATTCCACTATGCGCTCACAAATATCCCAATGGAGATTCCATG
>NW_016813396.1:0-1144 GCF_001698545.2 Rhinopithecus bieti
ATACTTTAAGTTCTAGGGTACATATGCACAATGTGCAGGTTTGTTACATATGTATACACACACCATGTTGGTTTGCTGCACCCATTAACTCATCATTTACACTAGGTATTTCTCCTAATGCTATCCCCACCCCACAATAGGCCCAGGTGTGTGATGTTCCTCACCCTGTGTCCAAGTGATCTCATTGTTCAGTTCCCACCTATGAGTGAGAACATGTGGTGTTCAGTTTTCTGTCCTTGTGATAGTTTGCTGAGAATGATGGTTTCTATCTTCATCCATGTCACTACAAAGGACATGAACTCATCTTTTTTATGGCTGCATAGTATTCCACAGTGTGTATGTGTCACATTTTTTTAATCCAGTCTATCACTGATGGACATTTGGGTTGGTTCCAAGTCTTTTCTATCGTGAATAGTGTCACAATAAACATACATGTGCATGTGTCTTTATAGTAGCATGATTTATAATCCTTTGGGTATACATCCAATAATGGGATCACTGGGTCAAATGGTATTTCTAGTTCTAGATTCTTGAGGAATTGCCATACTGACTTCCACAATGGTTGAACTAGTTTACACTTCCACCAACAGTGTAAAAGCATTCCTGTTTCTCCACATCCTTCCCAGCACCTGTTGTTTCCTCAACATCTCTGAACCCAATTTCCTGATTCTTCACTGCACAGATTCCTGAAGAAGGAGAAGTATAGCTATCTCCAGGAGCAAGTGCAGACAGGCAAGGCAAACTAGGAGAGTTCTTTCCAAAGGAACAGGGCCCGCAATGCGAGACCTGTCCTCTAATTAGGCCTGTGCACCTGAGTCATGTCGTGCATGATGTAGAGTCTGGAAAACCAATAAAAATCAACACATGTCCCAGAAATTGTGGATGTCCGTTTCTTGGGGATGCAGAAAACTGTTAAAGACACACACATGTAGTCTGAGTCAGGCAGGAGTTAGTGCATCCTCCCAGGGGTCAGTGCCTTGGAGTGGGCTCCTCTCCCCTTGCTCCATGAGGGACGGCTGTGCTCCCAGAGGGTCCTGAGGCAGGACCCCCCTCACCTCAGGGGGCTCACTCCCCATGAGACCCTGTCCTGGGGGCTGCCTCGGAAATGGTTCTCGAATGGAATGAGTGGGGTGGATTGTTTGGA
>NW_016813397.1:0-1144 GCF_001698545.2 Rhinopithecus bieti
TGAGCCACTGTGCCCAGCCTCATCTCTCTCAATGTAATATCCTAGATGCCTAAAATGAACCTCACCCATAGCAAATATCTAAATATTTTTTGACAAATTAAGAGCCTTTTTTTTTTTTTTTTTTTGAGATAGAGTCTAGCTCTGTCGCCAGGCTGGAGTGCAGTGGCGCAATCTTGTCTCATTGTTACCTCTGCCTCCTGGGTTCAAGCAATTCTCGTGCCTCTAGCCTCTTGAGTAGCTGGGATTATGGACGCATGCCACCGTGCCTGGCTAATTTTTATATTTTTAGCAGAGATGGGTTTTGCCATGTTGGCTAGGCTGGTCTTGAACTCGTGGCCTCAATGATCCGCCCACCTCAGCCTCCCAAAGTGCTGGGATTATAGGTGTGAGCCACCATGCCCGGCCGACAAGTTTATTCTTTAAGGAAAATATTACATACAATTTTATAATTAACATAATTTACTTTTTCATTTTTTATTTTATATATTTTTTTTGAGATAGGGTCTGGCTCTGTTGCCCAGGCTGGAGTGCAGTGACACAATCTTGCCTCACTGCAACCTCTGCTTCTCAGGCTCAAGTGATCCTCACACCTCAGCCCCCAGGAGCTGGGACTACAGGCGCATGCCACCATGCCCAGCTCATTTTTTTGTTTTTAGTGCAGATGAGGTCTCACTATGTTGCCCAGACTGCTTATTTTTTTATTATCAACTTTTGCCATAAGGACAAGTTGCTTTAATTGAACTGAGAGTCTTTATGGGTTGCTTACGAAGTAGAAAAGAGATTTACTAAGACAGCTTTTTACCACTTTTAAAAATGATGTCTTAAGCTGGGCACAGTGGCTCACACCTATAATCCCAGCATTTGGGAAGGCTGAGGCAGGTGAACTGCTTGAGCTCAGGAGTTCAAGACCAGCCTGGGAAACATGGTGAAACCCCATCTCTACTAAAAATACAAAAATTAGTTGGGCGTGGGAGTGTGTACCTGTGGTCCCAGCTACTCAGGAGGCTGAGGTGGGAGGATCACTTGAGCCCAGGAAGTTGAGGCTGCAGTGAGCCAAGTTCATGCCACTGCATTCCAGCCTGGGGCGACACAGCAAGACTCTGTCTGCAGGAAAAAAAAAAATAAAAGAAAATTCTTAAAATAG
>NW_016813398.1:0-1094 GCF_001698545.2 Rhinopithecus bieti
TTTGGAAAATCTATGAAGGGGCATGTTGGAGCCCATTGAGACCTATTGGGAAAAACAATATCCCCAGGCAAAGACTAGAAAAAAACTATCTGTGAAACTTCTTTATGATATATAGTTTTATTTTACAGAGTTAAACATTTCTTTTGATTCAGCAGGTCGGAAACACTCCTTTTGGAGAGTCTGTGAAGGGACATTTGAGATTCCATTGAGGCCTATGATGAAAACCGACTATCCTCATTTAAAACAAGAAAGAAGCCTTTCTGTGAAACATCTTTGTGATGTGTGGATTTATCTAACAGAGTTAAATTACTCTTTTGATACAGCACGTTGGAAACACTTTCCTTATAGAATCTGCAAAGGCATATTTGGAAGCCCATTGGGACCTATGGGGAAAAAGAGAATATCCCCAGATAAAATCAGGAATGAAGCTATGTGTGAAACTGATTTGTGATGTGTGGATTCATCCCACAGACTTAGACCTTTCTTTGATTCAGTAAGTTGGAAACAATCTTTTTGGATAATCTGTGAAGGGAAACTTGGGAGCCCATTGAGTCCCAGGTGAAAAACCACAGATTCTCAGATAAAATTGGAAAGAAGCTGTATGTGAACCTGCTTTGTGATGTGTGGAGTCATATCACTGAGTTAAACTTTTCTTTTGATTCAATCATTTTGTTATGTTCATTTTCAAGCATCTGTGAAGGGACATTTGGGAGCCTAATGAGACCCATGGGTGAAAACTGAATATCCTGAGGTAAAAAACAGAAAAAAGCTATCTGTGAAACTGCTTTGTGATATGTGGATTTGTATCAATAATTAAAGGTTTCTTTTGATTCTGAAGGTTGGAAACACTCTTTTTGGAGAAAGCACGGAGTGACATCTGCGTGCCCATTGAGACCAATGTGAAAAATCAGATAACCCCAGTAAAATCTAGAAAGAAACTATCTGTATAACAGCTTTGTTGTTTCTGGATTCGTGACACAGAGTTAAATACTTTCCTTAATTCAGCAGCTGGAAACACTATTTTTGGAGGAACATTTGTGATACCATTGAGACCTATAAGGAAGAACCCAATGTTTCCTGAAACCTAAAAGAAA
>NW_016813399.1:0-1834 GCF_001698545.2 Rhinopithecus bieti
TTACCTTTCAACTGCTGATGTTATGTATAATATATCACAAGTAAGCATAGCTGTGCATTCATGAGCTGATTCTATTAACTTGTAGAATTTTAGAGATGAGCACATGTAAGCATATGGATACTCCTCTAGCTTACAAAGTAAAAGCAAGCATTTTCTATTAAATTTTTTTTTTATTTCTGTGTAAAACAAAGAACTCCTAGAGGTCAAATAAGAAAATTATACTAAACTCAAAGCACTATTAAGTCATGAAACAAAGAAGAATCTGAGGTACAAGTCAAGCAGTATAATTCGCAATTTTAGATATTTCCAGCAACAATCGCATCTCACAAGTAAGATCTATTAAAAAAAAAAATCTCAAGTTCCAAAAATCAGTAATCTAGTCTCTAAAATCAGATGTAAGGCTATGACCAACAGAAGACACCCAAACTTCTGTCATAGTAGCAAAGTAAATGGTTTTACTAAAAGCTGCTGACATTTCTATCAGTAGCAACCATAAGGAGGCTGTTGGTTGTAACCATAGTGTCCATATTGGTGGAGATAGTAAGGTTCTGGTCTGTGTTATGGGTAATGTTAACCCAGCATCATCCACGCCACTGATTAGATCAATTGTCACTTGGCCGTCCCTGGCTGCTATCCCTGCTTCTGAACTGTTTGTTATCTTGAAACTGATTGCCTCTATTTATTTGGTTCCAACCAGCTCTGCTATTCCACTCCTCAACAATTAGAGGGTACTCAGGAGGGCGTTTCAGGTGTTGCTGATACTCCCTGTCACCTTCTGTGAATTTACTAGCCAACATCTCTTCAAAAGTTGGAACAGCTTTGGAAGTGTCAGTCATTCTGAAATTCCCAAAGATTTGAGGAAGGTGTATTGCTTAATGTTTAGGTTGTTTAAAATCCACAAAAGTCTGTGTCAATCCACCTTGGGCCGAACCCCACCAGAGAGACAATGAGAGGTTGCAGGAGAGGTGCCTCTGGCCCACCACACCTGGAGGTCCAGACCACTCCAGCTCTCTAAGGTAATGGAGTCCCTCCCACTAGCATCTGACAACCACCTCCCATACTTTTTCTCTTTACATTTTGCTTTGGGAAACTTCTACTGACGTGTCTTCAAGCTCAGTGGTGTTTTGTTTTTGTTTTTTCTTTTCTTGGCCATGTCCAGTCTTCTGATAAGCCTATCAAAGGCTTTCTTTATTTCTGTTACGTCAAAAAAGAAAAAAATGAGCAAACATCTCAGGATCCACCCCCAATTAATGAGGGACAGAATTTCTAGCATTCTCTTTTGATTCATTAGAATTTTTGTCTATCTGCCTGTGTTACTTGATTACTTGATTGTGTTTTTGCACATTGTATACATTTTGCATTAAAGCCTTATTAATCATAGGTATTAATTAATATATTAATCATAGGTATTTTAAATTCCCTCCTATTCCACTCTCTGTGTCTATTTGTACACATTATTTAGCTCCCACTTATAAAGGAGAACATGCAATATTTGACTTTCTGCTTTGGGTTATTTCACTTTAGATTATGACCTTCAGTTCCATCCATGTTACTATAAAAGACACGATTTTATTCTTTTTTATGGTTGAGTGGCATTCCATGGAGACCTAGAAAGACAGGAGGGTGGTGAGGGATGAGAAAATACCTAATAGGTAAAATGTACACTATTTAGGTGATGGTTACACTAAAAACTCAAAACTTATCCACTATGCAATATATCCATGTAACACATCTGCACCTGTACTCCCTAAATCTATATTAAAAATTCCCTCTCTGATAATTCCAGTGGCTGTATCATATCTGAGTTTTATTCTGATACTTGTCTCCTCAGATT
>NW_016813400.1:0-1273 GCF_001698545.2 Rhinopithecus bieti
GATAAATAAGAAAGCATCTTATTAAAGCATCAACTGGACTCTGACATCAGGATTGTTATATATATGTAACTTTAATTGCAAGTTTTTATTTTATCATATATATATCACAAATATATATCACAATTATTATAAATTAATTATGGCAAATTAATTAAAACAAATACATCTTAAAATTTTAAAGAAGTAGAAGCAAACTTTTGATATGTCTCTGTGATCTATATCCATCTATCTAAACACAATATAGATATAGATCACAGAGACATGGAAAGTTATCTTCCACTTCTTTGAAGCTTTAACATTTATTTGTTTTCAATTTTTTCACATTTTTTTTCTCAGGTGACAGAACTTCATATGTGCTGCTCTGAATCTTGCTTTTTAATTGTGGTAAATATATATAACAAAATTTACCAATTTATCCATGTTTAAGTGTACAGTTCAGTGGCATTAAGTACATTCATGTTGTTGTACAATTGTAACAACTATCTCTAGAAATCTTTTAACTTTTATTTTAGTTGAGGAGTAAAAGTGCAAGTTTATTACATAGGTAAACTTGTGTCATAGGGGTTCGTTGTGAAGATTATTTCATCACCTAGGTATTAAGCCTAGTACCCATTAGTTATTTTTCCTGATTCTCTCCTTCCTTTCACCTTCCACCCTCTGAAAGGCCTCAGTGTGTGTTGTTCCCTTATATGTGTCCATGTGTTCTCATCATTTGGCTCCCATCATCCCAAAAGGAAGCCTGTACCCATTAAAGAATAACTCTCCATTCTTCCCATGCCCATCTCCTGGCAACCACCATTCTATGTTCTCTTTCTACTAATCTGACTAGGTACCACATATACATGGGATCTTACATGATTTGTTCTTTGCTGACTATCTTATTTCATTTAAGATAATGTTCTCAAGGTTTATGCATCTTGTCACATGTGTCAAACTTTCCTTCCTTTATACAGCTGAAAAATATTCCATTGTAATTATATACTATGTTTTGTTTATCCCATTTATTTGCTGATGGACAGATAAATTATTTTCATCTTTTGGATAGTGTGAACAATGTTGTATGAACACTGTTGAGCAAGAATATGCTTGAGCTCATGCTACCAATACCATTGAATGTATAACTGGAATAGAAATTATATGGTAATTCTCTGTTTAAATTTTTGAAGATCACCATACTCTTTTTCACAGTGACTGCCACATTTAACATTCCCACCAGTAATTCACTAGAATTTCCAATTTGTCCATATCCTCAAGGAGACATATAATTTCCCTT
>NW_016813401.1:0-2694 GCF_001698545.2 Rhinopithecus bieti
AAATACATAAATACTAATGTTCATTTTACCTCATGGAAATTTTACCTTAATCTAAAAAAGACAACATGAAAAAATAGTATGTAATACTAAAATCAAATCACGTTTCCCTATTGAAAGGCAATCACTCTGAGAAGACATAAACAGGGCATTCAGAATATCAAATAGAAAGAGCTTCCACCATCACACAAGTGAAACAAAATCAATATTTCCAGATATTTTTCAGAAACTACCTTTGGGAAGAGTAAACCTCAGCTGTTGGAGCCATGATAAATACCCATTGATTCTGAGCACAAGCCCTGTCCTCTCTCTAGCTGGACTTGGTAGGAAAATCATCATCCAGCTTGCCTCACTCCTGAGCCTTTGCTCTGAACGGAGCGCACTCACAGGGCAGGGGCTGGGCCTCCACGCTGCAGGGTGGCCCTCAGGGCAGAGCCCAGGAGATGAGTAAGCGGCAGTGGGCGGGAGTCACAGCGGTCCGCGGGTGACTCAGTGTCCAGGAATCCAGGGGGCCGGAAAGAAGGTTTTGGCAAAGAAAGGAGGCCAGAGGAGAAAAAAAAAATACATTGACAAGGCTTCACAGCTGCCAGAGGGACAGATGTAAGCTGCTGCTGGGACAGAAGGGGAGCGATTGGCACCCTTAGCCAAGACTGGGGAAGGCCAGGAGCCTCTGCATGACAGTACGGGACAGCAACTGGGAAGGAAGGAATCGCGATCCGGCCTGACGTGGGGAGAACAGAAGAAGTGAAAACGGTGGGGCCATGAGGCAGAAGGCATCATGTGGGGCAGAAATCATTTTGTAAAGAATTTGAGCGTCTACCAATGAAATAGACACCAGATTCCTCACCTGGTCTCCAGGATCGCTCTTGCCCTGCAGATCAACATCCCTTATGACTCACCTCCTCAGGATGAAGTCCATCATCGCGATCATGGTTTATCGGTCCTTTGTCATTTCGCCTGCATCACAGAGAGAGTCCCTTCAGAGATACTGAGTTTGTTTGGGAATGCGCAGGGGGTTTGCAAATCTGGGATGTACGAGCTGTGGGGCCCATCGGTATATCCAAAGAGATTGAGGGAAAGCTTATAAAAGCAAAAGAGAAAAGTAGACGTAATTTGTTTTGAGGCAAAGAGAACATTGCTTACAGGGGCTTATGACAGAAGTTGATGCCAGTTCATTAGTGTAGACAGTGTCCAGCAAGTGTTCTTGTGTATCTGGCGAGCTAGTTTGAGAAGTCCTTGGAAGAATGAGATCATATCCTTTTCAGGAACACGGATGGAACTGGAGGCCATTATCCTTAGCAAACTAATGAAGGAACAGAAAACCAAATACTGCATGTTCTCGCTTATAAGTTTGGGAGCTAAATGATGAGAACTCAGACACAAAGAAGGGAACAGACACTGGAGCCTACTTGAGGATAAAGGGCGGGAGGAGGAAGAGGATTAGAAAAATAACTATTGGGTACTAGGCTTACTGCCTGGGTGACGAGATAATCTGTATAACAAACCCCCATGAATGAGTTTATCTATATAACAAATCTTCACGTGCACCTCTGAACTTAAAAAAAAAAAAAGTTAAAAAAAAAAGTCCTTGGCAAAAGTTTTGTTATAAGGATACGTGCATAAGACCCCCTTCAGAAAGTCTTTGTAATCATTTTTACCATAGGCATGTGTGCCTGAGAACTTTCCCTTCTCAGCCTCTTGGCTATATTTGTTAGTTTGGTACAAGTGACTCCATTTTGATTCTGACGACTTTCACACACCAACTCCCCTTACCTTCTTAGAGAATTACACCTCCACCACATCCTGGCCCACCTCCAGTCCCAGTATGTTTCTCTCAGGCTGTAGCTTATAGGTCATTGCCTTGTTCGAAAGCGTTTCCTTACCAGCCCCCTTAATTTGATTAGGTACTTTTCTATGGATTATCTAGCACCAAATACCTTCTTCTATGGTACCTTCCTCTAAGCATTGCCATAGGGTATTATGGCTGCCTATTATTTTTTTAACTATGAAATATTTAAAACTACAGAAATGTAAAGGTATTTTGCTACCAGTTAAACCTTGTTACAATTAAATACCTTGTTAATTAAACCAATTTTAAAATAGAAGAATAAAATATTAAAGACACAGGCTGTTAACATTGTTATTCCTGTACATACATTTATTACTTATATATCTAATCATATGCAAATATAGTATTGCTTGATTTATTTCTAATTTAATACAATTAGACATGGCACGTACTATACACGTTCTTTAGCTGATTTTTCACTCTACATTGTGTTTTGACATTTTAATAAAGAAATTTAGGCCGGGCGCGGTGGCTCAAGCCTGTAATCCCAGCACTTTGGGAGGCCGAGACGGGTGGATCACGAGGTCAGGAGATCGAGACCATCCTGGCTAACACCGTGAAACCCCGTCTCTACTAAAAAATACAAAAAACTAGCCGGACGACGTGGCGGGCGCCTGTAGTCCCAGCTACTCCGGAGGCTGAGGCAGGAGAATGGCGTAAACTCCGGAGGCGGAGCTTGCAGTGAGCTGAGATCCGGCCACTGCACTCCAGCCTGGGCGATAGAGCGAGACTCCGTCTCAAAAAAAAAAAAAAAAAGAAAAAAAAAAAAAAAAAAATTTAAACCACAAGAACAAATCATAAAAGAAAAACTAATAAATTTGACTACACTAAAATGTAAAACTCTGAAT
>NW_016813402.1:0-2459 GCF_001698545.2 Rhinopithecus bieti
GCAAAAAAAAAAAAAAAAAAAAAAAAAAAAAGCTGAAGCCCTCAGTCCTACAGCAGCAAATAACTGAACTCCACCAGCAACTTCGGTGAGCTCAGAAGCAGATCCTTCCCCAGCCAAATTCAACTGAAATCCCAGTGGGCCCCTTGATTGCAGCTTTGTGAGACCCTAAGCAAATGACCAGGTCAATCATGCCCAAACTCCTGATGCACAGAAACTGTAAGATAAATAAATATGTGTTCAGTTATTTGTTTTTCTCTTTCCTTCCTCTCTCCCTCCCTTCCTTCCTTTCTCACTTTCTCTCTTTCCTTCCTTCCTTCCTTCCTTCCTTCCTTCCTCTCTCTTTCTCTCTTTTCTTTTTTCTTTTCTTTTCTTTTCAGAGTCTTGCTCTCTTGCCCAGGCTGGAGTGCACTGGTGTGATCTTGGCTCACTGGCACCTCCGCCTCCCAGGCTTAAGCAATCCTCCCACCTGAACCTCCTGAGCCAGCTGGGACTACAGGTGCACACCACCATGCCCGGCTAGTTTTTGTATTTTTGTAGAGATTTTTTTTTTCAAGATAGAGTCCTGCTCTGTCACCCAGTCTGGAGTTCAGTAGTGCAATCTCAGCTCACTGCAACCTCCACACCCCAGGTTCCAGCGATTCTCCTGCCTCAATCTCCCAAGTAGCTGGGATTGATTACAGGCGCCCACCACACCTGGCTAATTTTTGTATTTTTAATAGATTTGGGGTTTCACCACGTTGCCCAGGCTGCTTTTGAACTCCTGGACTCAAGTGATCCACCTGCCTCCGTCTCCCAAAGTGCTGGGATTACAGGCATGAGCCACCGTTCCCGGCCAGCGTGAGGTTTAGACTCCGAGTTTAACCAGACTCCGCCACTGTCCGCCGGTGAAGCCTGTCCATAGGACAGATCCTAGTTTTCATAGGGTCTTCCCTGCCCTGTCACCTGCCTGGCCCACACCATCCGCCTCCTCCACCCATACACAGAGGACCCCGACCGCTTCCTGTCTGCACCTTAGCAGCCGCCAGCAGAGAGAGACGCTGGCAGACAGGTCGGGATGCCTTACACGCCCATGGAGAGGGTGCGGGACTCACTGCTGTCCCCTCTCTTTCGAGACCTCCTCCTCCACTGGCTCATCCCCAGCGTGGGCCACCTCATCTAGGCAGTCTTCCCTAAGCGGCCCTGGCAGAATTGGGCTCTTCGTCCTGTCCGGCTCATCCCAGCCAGGAATCTTACTGTATTCCACAAACAACTGCAAAGCAGGCCTCACACCAACCTCCCTCCTCCTCCACACCACCCGCACCAGGGTCGGGAAGCACCGTCTGGGAGTTGCAGGATGAAGCTACGATTCTTTTCTTCCCCGGCTTGCAGAGCTCTGGGAAGGCACAGAGGCCAGTGGGATCTAGTAAAATACGAATGAGCCACTCTGCACCCAGCTGCGGCTCCTCGGGCTGCTGGGCTGAGATCCAGAGGCTGCATGAGGCCCGCAGCCCTCCTTTCTGCTCCCCACCCCCACCCCGCTGTTCTTTCAAGGGAGCCCTGGAATCCTGTTAGGGCCAACCGCTGGGGGCACTTTCTTCCACCAGACCTGCCCCCTCTCTAGTCCCGTCCAAACTCACTCTGCAGGTCTCCCCGTGTCTCCTACTGGGAATCTCTGGATACCCCCTTCCCCTCAGTTCTGTGGCACGTGTCACCCTTGGAACTGGCTCAGGTGTGGTTCCTGGCTGTAAACGCCGGGCGGGCAGTGGAGCTGTGTCGCCTCCGCCAGACCCCAGGCTGTCTCACAGAGGCCTGGAAGAGTCAGGCTCCTGGTCTCCGGTTAAAGTACTGCCCCGACCCTATGTGCCGTCTGTAAAATGCGTCAAGGATTCTCCCTTCCCCGCAAGGCCGGGGGCTTGAAGGGGAGACCAGGCCCAGAGGAGGCGGCGGCCTGGCTGCGGAGGTGAGATGGGGGTGGACAAGTTTGCAAGGCGAGGCCGGGTTTGGAAAGCAATCGGATTACTCCTCCCCATCAGGCTGGAGGACAGGGTTCAAAGTCCCCACTTAATCTCCTGCGGGAGGACAGGGGCGCACGCCCGGGGTGGGGAGCCGTCAGCACGCGACCCCCCCGCCCCCGCCCAGGGAGTCGGGACGCGGTGGGGAGCGGCGGGGAAGCCACGGAGGCCGGTCCGGGAGCCTTGAAGGGGCGCAGGCGGAACGGAGGCGGTCGGGTCTGGGTTCCCACCTCGACGACACCCGGCCCCCAAGGCCTCGGGCCGCGCGCCTTTCTCCTGAACCTGCGGGGTGCGCGATCCCCGGGAGGAGACGGCGGGGCCGCCTCCGGGTGTTTCTGCGCCTCCTAGAGCTGCGTCCTCGGCGACCGCGCCCGCCGGCAGTGGACAAGGGCTCGCCGCCACGCCCAGGCCGTCGCCCCATTTCACAGTCTGGGAGGCGGGGCGGGGCCTCCTGGGGCTGCGCGCGGG
>NW_016813403.1:0-1189 GCF_001698545.2 Rhinopithecus bieti
TTATATTGACAATAGAAACTATTGGAATATTGAGGATATTACAATAGAAACTATTGAAATATTGGGGGATAGATTAGAAATGTACTTTCATTATCATGGATAATAAATGATAGACACATAAGTGTACAAATGCAGAAATTATTGATTTAGACCAGTCTGATGTTATAAAACATAACTATTCATCTATATGACTGACAGAGCATGCATTAAACTTATTGAGGATTCATTCAGAAACTATTATTTCTAATATTTAAGCTACAGATTTGTTAGTACACTTGGATCTTTTATAATACAATTTAAAATATTCATTAATTTAGATATTACATGTAGTATCACATGCTAAGCAAGCTGTTGATATTGCTTCTATTTCTTGTTGGTTTTGTTGTTGTTGTTAACAAACCATATTGTTATTTCATTCGGTTGAGTTTCCTCATCTGAAATGACTTGGTTATAAAGACCTATGTATTTTGATTAGCAATTTTGTATAGTTGATTTTAAGATCTAGAGTTTCACAGCTGTTAATATATAATCTTATAAGCTGATCTTTCCTTAGAATGATATCTATTGTACTAAGAAAAATGAACTAATGTAACATTTTTATGCTCCTATTTAGATAACAGAATTATATGGTCTCCTTCAAGAGGGGTATCATAAAACGATATTCAATAGCTATTACTTGGAATTCTCTTTCACCAAGATTATTATTAGAGCAGTTTTATTAGGAGGGATTTGTCAACATACCATATGCTGCAAACTGTTGACTTAAAGTGTAAGGGCTGAGTTTTCGAAAGGGAGATTTTGGTGTGCATAAAGTTATACACACAATTGCGTTTTTGCCACAATTACCTACTCATGCTATAGACTATCAACTACATAATTTTTTAAAAAATTTTGCTTTGCTTGCAAAAATGATAACATTTTTTTATTTCCCTCGTTTTTAATAAATGAAATAAATTTTATGACTACATTCCTTTGATTCACATTTTATAAAATATGGGACCTACAAAGATCATTCTTTTCCATGTTACTCTTGAGAAAGTTCCCTACTTCCAAAAAAATTTCTTCCTTTAAGCAACCAACTTACAAAATGAGAGACATGGCCTTTGAGAAATAGTTTAGAATAATAAATCATCAACTGGTAGTCCTTACACATTTATGTGTTACATTTATATATAATTCATATATAATA
>NW_016813404.1:0-235 GCF_001698545.2 Rhinopithecus bieti
GCACCCAAAAAAAAAAAAAAAAAAAAAAAAAAAAAGAAGTTAATGAAACTGCCACTGCAGCTACGTCAGTAGGTACAAAACCCTTGCACTTTTTGCAAAATACCTTTTTATCTCATATTGGAAATGCAGCTTGTATGTGGGTGCAGATTTACCAATAAGAAAGGCATACCTATAGACTCTAATGTGATTTGAGAAAGAGCTAAGTCATTATATGACAACTTAAAGGAAAGAAAGG
>NW_016813405.1:0-900 GCF_001698545.2 Rhinopithecus bieti
TTCCTTACACCTTTTACAAAAATTAACTCAAGATGGATTAAGGACTTAAATGTTAAGACCTAAAATCATAAAAACCCTAGAAGAAAACCTAGACAATAACATTCAGGACATAGAAATGGGCAAAGGCTTCATGACTAAAACACCAAAAGCAATAGCAACAAAAGCCAAAATTGACAAATGGGATCTAATTAAACTAAAGAGCTTCTGCACAGCAAAAGAAACTATCATCAGAGTGAACAGGCAATCTACAGAATGGGAGAAAATTTTGTAATTATCCATCTGACAAAGGGCTAATATCCAGAATCTACAAAGAACTTAAACAAATTTACACGACAAAAACAAACGGCCCCATCAAAAAGTACTTGAAGGATATGAATAGACACTTCTCAAAAAAAGACATTTATGCAGCCAACAAACATGAAAAAAAGCTCACCATCACTGGTCATAAGAGAAATGCAAATCAAAACAATAATGAGATACCATCTCACGCCAGTTAGAATGGTGATCATTAAAAAGTCAGGAAGCAACAGATGCTAGAGACGATGTAGAGAAAAAGGAATGCTTTTATACTGTTGGTGGGAGTGTAAATTAGTTCAACCATTGTGGAAGACAGTGTGGCAATTCCTCAAGGATCTAGAACTAGAAGTACCATTTGAGTCAGCAATCCCATTACTGGGCATATACCCAAAGGACTATAAGTCATTCTACTATGAAGACATATGAACACATACGTTTATTGCAGCACTATTCACAATAGCAAAGACTTGGAACCAACCCAAATGCCCATCAATGATAGACTGCATAAAGAAAATGTGGCACATATACACCATGTGGTGTGGTGGATTACATGGCTGCATGGAATACTATGCAGCCATAAAAAAGGATGAGTTCATGTCCTTT
>NW_016813406.1:0-1835 GCF_001698545.2 Rhinopithecus bieti
GGGTCCTATATTTTATAATGCTTTACAGGAAAACTAAGATTAAAATTCATTTTCCCAGAGACGTGTACAACTGTCAATTAATGATTCTAACCAGCGAAAAATAAACAATGTTACTATACCTAGCCAAAATAAATTTAGATCAGGGTAAAAACATTTGACAGTTTCATTCATCTGTGCAATATTATTAGAGCTAAATCTAAATTTCTGTTGGTCTTTTTGAAACGCTGACAATAGTTTATGGACTTCCATTACTGTTATCATGGACCCACGCTGGAACAACCAGTTTATATAAAAAAATGGATTCTGCTGATAAACTATACTGAACTTCTCCTTTACAATAAAGCCAATAATAGATCACAATACTTTGTTTTCAAGAGTAATTTCCTGAACTAATCCAAAATATAATACACAAAACGGACTTTTTAAAACTCATACAGGTTGCGCATCCGTAATCTGAAAAGCTGAAATCTGAAATGCTACCAAATCCAAAACTTTTTGAGTACCAACATGACACTCAAAAGGTCATGCTAAAACGCAATGCTCTCTGGAACATTTTGGATTTCTGATTTTCTTTTTCCTCCTTTTTGAGATGGAGTTTTGCTCTCGTTGCCCAGCTTGGAGTACAATGGCGCGATCTTGGCTCACTGCAACCTCCGCCTCCCAGGTTCAAGCGATTCTCCTGCCTCACCCTCCGAAGTAGCTGGGATTACAGGCATGTGCCACCACGCCCAACTAATTTTGTATTTTTAGTAGAGACAGGGTTTCTCCATGTTGGTCAGGCTGGTCTCAAACTCCTGAACTCAGGTAATCTGCCTGGCTCGGCCTCCCAAAGTGCTGGGATTACAGGTGTGAGCCACCGGGCTTGGCTGGATTTCACAATTCTGGTCCCAGGCATTTCAGATAAGGGATACTAGACCTATATTCATATATCATTTTTTACCCTTTCTAGTTAATCTTTTTTTTTTTAATTTAATTTTTATTTTTAGTAGAGACAGGGTCTCACTATGTTGCCTACGCTGGTCTTGAACTCCTGGCCTCAAGCAATTCTCCTGCCTTGGCCTCCCAAAGCACTAGGATTACAGGCATGAGCCAAGATGCCCAGCCCCTCCTTCTTTTTATTGGTTTCTTAAAATTAAAATTAGGATCTATGGGCTGGGCACGGTGGCTCACGCCTGTAATCCCAGCACTTTGGGAGGATGAGGCAGGCAGATCACCTGTGATCAGGAGTTCGCGACCAGCCTGGCCAACATGGGGAAACCCCGTCTGTACTAAAAATACAAAAATTAGCCGGGCCTGGTGGCACGCACCTGTAGTCCCAGCTACTCAGGAGGCTGAAGCAGGAGAATCGCTTGATCCCAGGAGGCAGAGGCTGCAGTGAGCTGAGATTGCATCACTGCACTCCAGCCTGGGTAACAGAGTGAGACCCTGTCTCAAAAAAAAAAAAAAAAAAAAAAAAAATTCAGACCTATGATCCAAACTTTAGGCCAGTCATTAATAGTCCCCACCTACACTCACTTTCCCACCCTCCTTAGGAAAGCGACATCTATCTGCTTTACAGATAAAACTGTGGAACTAGGTAAATATCTAGCTATAAAATCCTAAGGACTTAAGAGTGCTTTCTGGAAACTAGTTATATATTTCTCTAACTTTCTCACATTATATAGAGATTTCAAAAGCCAAGTCCAAATTTAAACCTGGAAAATGTTATAAATTTCAAATTCCCATGTCAAAAAAAATGTTGACTTAATATGCTGAATTTATCAAGTAGTTTAAATGAGGACAATGATAGCTTGCATCTGTATTAAAAATAATTGGAAATACTCCAAAAGCCTATT
>NW_016813407.1:0-1962 GCF_001698545.2 Rhinopithecus bieti
TTTTCACTGTAGCCCTCAATGAGCTCCCAAATATCACATTGCATTCCACAAGATAACAGAGTTAGCAAACTGTTCCAAGAAGGGACGGGTGAAACTCTGTGTGATGAGGTCACACATCAGAAAGCAATCTCTCAGTTAGCTTCTCTCTAGTTATTATCGGAGGATATGTTCTTTTTCACCACGGGCCCCTATGGGCTCCCAAATCTCACTTTGCACATTCAACGAAAAGAGGGTTAGCAAACTGCTTCCTGAGAACTAAGCTGTAACTCTGTGAGAGGAATTCACAGATCACAAAGAAGTTTCTCAGAAAGCATCTTTCACGTTTTGACCTGATGATAGTTTCTTTATCAGCGTTGGCCTCAATGCGATCCAAAGTAGTCCTTCTCAGGTTCCTCACGAACAGTGATAATGGACTGCTGCATGAAACATAAGCATAACTCTGAGCGATGAATACACACAACACCAAGAAGTTTATAACAAAGCTTCTGTCTAGTTTTCATCTGAGGATATTTCCTTTGTCACCATAAGCTTCATTGCGTTCAGACGTATCCCATTGCAGTTTAAACGGTTTTAGCAAGCTGCACACTGAAGAGAAACGTGTAACTCTGTGAGTTGCATTTACACATCGAAATGCAATTTTCAGAAGGCTTCTTTCCAGTTTTGATCTGAGGATATTTCCTATTTCACCGTAGCCCTCATTGAGCTCCCAAATATCACTTTGCAGAACACAAGAAATGAGAGTTACCAAACTGTTCCAAGAAGGAAAGGGTGGAATTCTGTGTGATGAAGTCACACAAAAGAAAGCAATCTCTCAGTAAGGCTCTCTCCAGGTATTATCTGAGCATATTTCCTTTTTCACCATGGGCCCCTAGGGGCTCCCATATCTCACTTTACGGATTCCACGAACAGAGTGTTAGCAAACTGTGTCCAGAGAACTAAGCTGTAACTCTGTGAGAGGAATTCACAGATCACAAAGAAGTTTCTCAGAAAGCTTCTTTCACGTTTTGAACTGATGATATTTCCTTTATCAGCGTAGGCCTCAATGCGATCCAAATAAGTCCTTCTCAGGTTCCTCAAAAACAGTGATAATGGACTGCTGCATGAAACATAAGTGTATCTCTGTGAGATGAATTTACACATCGCCAAGAAGTTTCTAAAACAGCTTCTTTCTAGATTTCATATGAGGATATTTAATTTGTCACCACAAGCTTCATTGCGTTCACAAGTATCCCACTGCAGATTTCCAGAAAACTGTGTTATTAAACTAAACACTGAAGAGAAACTTGTAACTCTTTGAGTTGCATTCACACATCTAAACGCAGTTTCACAGAAGGCTTCTTTCCAGTTTTGATCTGAGGATATTTCCTTTTTCACCATAGCCCTCAATGAGCTCCCAAATATCACCTTGCAGAACACAAGATAACAGAGTTAGCAAACTGTTCCAAGAAGGGTAGGGTGGAACTCTGTGTGATGAAGTCACACATCAGAAAGCAAACTCTCAGCAACTTCTCTCCAGTTATTATGTGAGGATATTTTCCTTTTCACCATGGGCCGCTATGGCCTCCCAAATCTCACTTTGCAGATTCCACGAAGAGAGTGTTAGCAATCGGCTTCCCGAGAAATAAGCTGTAACTCTGTGAGAGGAATTCACAGATCACAATGAAGTTTCTCAGAAAGCTTTTTTCACGTTTTGAGCAGATGATATTTACTTTATCAGCGTAGGCCTCAATGCGATCCAAAGAAGTTCCTCTCAGATTCCTCAAAAACAGTGATAATGGACTGCTGCATGAAACACAAGTGTAACTCTGTGAGATGAATTCACATGTCACCAAGGAGTTTCTAAAAAAGCTTCTTTCTAGTTTTCATCTGAGGATATTTCCTTTGTCACCGCAAGCTTCATTGCGTTCATAAGTATCCCATTGCAGATTTCCAGAAAACTGTGTTAGCAAACTGAACACTGAA
>NW_016813407.1:5874-7137 GCF_001698545.2 Rhinopithecus bieti
TCTGAAGTATCCCATTACAGATTTCCAGAAAACTGTGTTGGCAAACTGAACACTTAAGAGAACCGTGAAACTCTGTGAGTTTCATGCACACATCGAAATGCAGTTTCTCAGAAGGCTTTTTTCCAGTTTTGATCTGAGGATATTTCCTTTTTCTCCATAGCCTTCAATGCGCTCTGAAATATCATTTTGCAGAACACAAGATAACAGAGTTAGCAAACTGTACCAATATGCGAAGGGTGGATTTCTGTGTGATGAAGTCAAAAAGGAAAGCAATCTCTCAGTAAATTTCGCTCTACTTATTATGAGAGGATATTTCCTTTTTCAGCATGGGCCCCTCTGGGCTCGCAAATCTCACTTTGCAGATTCCACGAAAAGAGTGTTAGCTAACTGCTTCCTGAGATCTAAGCTGTAACTCTGTTAATGGAATTCACAGATCACAAAGAACTTTCTTAGAAAGCTTCTTTCAAGTTTTCAACTGATGATATATCCTTTATGAGCACAGGCCTCAATGCGATCCAAAGAAGTCCTTCTCAGGTTCCTCAAAAACAGTGTTATTAGACCAGCGCATGAAACATAAGTGTAACTCTGTGAGATGAATTCACACATCACAAAGAGGTTTCTAACAAAGCTTCTTTCTAGTTTTCATCTGAGGATATTTCCTTTATCATCGCAATCTTCTTTGCGTTCACAATTATCCCAATGCAGATTTCTAGAAAAGGGTTTTAGCAAACTGAACACTGAAGAGAAACGTGTAACTCTGTGAGTTGCATTCACACATCGAAATGCAGTTTCTCAGAAGGCTTCTTTCTAGTTTTGATCTGAGAATATTTCCTTTTTCACCATAGCCGTCAATTAGCTCTGAAATATCACTTTGCAGAACACAAGATAAGAGAGTTCGCAAACTGTTCCAAGAAGGGAAGGGTGGAACTCTGTGTGACGAAGTCACACACCAGAAAGCAAGCTCTCAGTAAGCTTCTCTCTAGTTATTATCTGAGGATATTTCCTTTTTCACCATTGGCCTTATGGGCTCCCAAATCTCACTTTGCAGAATCCACGAAATGAGTGTTAGCAAACTGCTTCCTGAGAACAAAGCTGTAACTCTGTGAATGGAAATCACAGATCATAAAGAAGTTTCTGAGAAAGCTTCTTTCACGTTTTGAACTGATGATATTTCCTTTCTCAGTGTAAGCCTGAATGTGATCTAAAGGAGTCCTCTTAGGTTCCTCAAAATCAGTGATAATGGACTGCTGTATGAAACATAAT
>NW_016813408.1:0-2208 GCF_001698545.2 Rhinopithecus bieti
TGAGATGGAGTCTTGCTCTGTTGCCCAGGCTGGAGTGCAGTGGCATGATCTCAGCTCACTGCAACCTCCACTTCCAGAGTTCAAGCGATTCTCCTGCCTCAGGCTCCTGAGTAGCTAGGGTTATAGGCGCATGCCACCACGCCTGGCTAATTTTTGCATTTTTAGTAGAGATGGTGTTGCGCCATGTTGACCAGGCTGGTCTTGAACTCCTGACCTCAGGTGATCCACCCACCTCAGCCTCCCAAAGTGCTGGCATTACAAGCATGAGCCACCACACCTGGCCAGTATTCTTTAATACTACCCAACACTCCACAAGTGCTAGTTTCTTAAAATGGTTACAGTGGAATTTCATGTATCAATGAATTTTTTGTTAGTACTCACCCATCTGTCTTGTACAATAAATGTATCATTTCCCCTTACTTGCTTTTATAATATTATGCATTGGCTATATGGAAAATATTGGTTCACGTTTCTTTTTTCTTTTCTTTTTTTGAGACAGAATCTCGTTCTGTTACCCAGGCTGGAGTGCAGTGGTGCAATCTCAGCTCACTGCAACCTCCTCCGCCTGGGTTCAAGCGATTCTCCTGTCTCAACCTCCTAAGTAGTGGAGATTACAGGTACACGCCACCACACCCAGCTAATTTTTTGTATTTTTAGTAGAGACAGGGTTTCACCATATTGCCCAGGCTGGTCTTGAATTCCTGAGCTTAGGCAATCCGCATGCCTCAGCCTCCCAAAGTGCTGGGATTACAGGCGTGAGCCATCGCACCCAGCCTGGTTCACATTTCTTGACAGTGTCAAAAGCTCACTTTTGTTAGTATCCCCACCAATTAATTGTATTAAAATATTTTTAAGTATTGAGAAGCTATTAAACTTACATAATAAGGTACAAGTTTCTCCAAATCCTGATTTTTAGTTTGAAAGCTTGAATTTTATCATATCATTGCAACAAATAGTGTTATTTTCTTGAAGTGACGGACCCACTTCATTTTTAAAAATTATTTATTTATTTATCTTTTGAGACTGAGTCTCACTCTGTTGCCCAGGCTGGAGTGCACTGGTGCCATCTTGGCTCACTGTAACCTCTGCCTTCCGGGTTCAAGTGATTCTCCTGCCTCAGCCTCCCGAGTAGCCGGGAGTACGGGTAACTGTCACGATGCCTGGCTAATTTTTGTATTTTTAGTAGAGTTGGGGTTTCACTGTGTTGGGCAGGCTGGTCTTGAACTCCTGACCTCAACTGATCCACCTGCCTCGGCCTCCCAGAGTGCTGGGATTACAGGCATGAGCCACCACACCTGGCCACTTTCATTTTTGAGAATGATAGTTGTATTTTCAAGTAAAAATGATATTCTATGGAAAAAAAGGCTTGTTTAGCTCACAGTTAAATCACAAGTTCTTTTGTTTAACACAACCATACCTCGGTATGCAGAATTACTTTTTGTCTACTTTCTGCTTACTCAGAATAGTAAAAAGGTCAGTATTTAATAATACCATTAATTTTACTGCTTCATCAAGGATATTTGTAAGTGAAGCAGGTGTTTTCTTAAACTGCAAGAGGCAGTAAAGAATAGGATGACTACTAGTATAATTTGGTAGCACTGCCTTGATTCATGCTGAGAAGCCAGCAGTTTACCCACTTTTGCTGTTATACATTCATTACAAATGTCAAACAGTCAAAAAGCAAGCAATATCTTAGTATTCTTTTTTTTTTAATTATTTTATTTCTAAATATTCAATCAGCTTTCTCAGGTTAAATAAGTATTCTTTTTTTTTTTTTTTGAGACGGAGTCTCGCTGTGTCACCCAGGCTGGAGTGCAGTGGCCAGATCTCAGCTCACTGCAAGCTCCGCCTCCCGGGTTTACGCCATTCTTCTGCCTCAGCCTCCCTAGTAGCTGGGACTACAGGTGCCCGCCACCTCGCCCGGCTAGTTTTTTTTTTTTTTTTTTTTTTTTTTTTGTAGAGACAGGGTTTCACCATGTTAGCCAGGATGGTCTCGATCTCCTGACCTCGTGATGCGCCCGTCTCGGCCTCCCAAAGTGCTGGGATTACAGGCTTGAGCCACCACACCCGGCCCGAATAAGTATTCTTATAAGAACAGTTTTGACCTCAAGGACCTCTTGGAAAAGGATCTTAGAGGGTCTCCAGAAGTCCACAGACCACACTTGGAGAATCACTGATTTTATTAAATGAGCACAATGTATTAGTTTT
>NW_016813409.1:0-995 GCF_001698545.2 Rhinopithecus bieti
ATTGGGGTTTTGATTAGGGTTTCATTACTATTCACTAAAAACACTTTTTTAAAAAATGAGATATAAAAATTGGACAAGATGTAGAAAACTAGGAGATTTTGCCTATGGAGATTCAAAAAGAGTCAGGGAGAGTTCTCAGCTTTAATAAGGGGATGAGACTGTTTAGATGCATTTTACTTTAAAAAATTGTGGATATCTATAAAACGGAACATTATCCAGGCCATGAAATGGAACAAAGTACTGATAAATGCTACAATATGAGTGAACCTTGAAAAGATTATGCAAGTGAAAAAAAAGCCAGACACAAAAGATCACTGTTATATGATTACATTTATTTGAAATGTCCAGAGTAGGAAAATCCACTGAGACAGAAAGTAGATGAATGGTAGTAGGGGCTGGAAGGAATAGCCAGATAGGACAGGGACAGCTAAAGGGTATAGGGTTTCTTTGGAGGTGACTGAAAATGTTTAGAAAAGGACTGTGGCGATGGTTGCACATATCTGTGAATATACTAAAACCCATTGTATACTTTAATTGGATGAATTGCATGGTATGTGAATTATACCTCCATAATGCTGTTAGAAATTTAGATACATCTCAGAAAAGTAAAGAATACAATTTGAATCAAAAACAAGTGTGACTGTGTTTTGGGAGAGATCTTCATCTAAAATATAAAATAACTGCCCGGGTATATTCAAAGGGTTTCTCTAGGAAAAGATTCCCTTACTTTTTATTATTATTTTTTAATTTTTAATTTTAATTTTTTGTGGGTACATAGTAGGTGTATATATTTCCAGGGTACCTGAGATGTTTTGGTACAGGAATGCAATGCATAATAATCGTATCATGGAAAATGGGGTATCCGTCCCCTCAAGTATTTATCCTTTGTGTTACAAACAGTCCAATTACACTTACTTATTTTAAAGGGTACAATTAAATTATTATTGACTATAGTCACCATATTGAGATATCAAATACCAGGTCTTATTCATTCT
>NW_016813410.1:0-995 GCF_001698545.2 Rhinopithecus bieti
GGCCACTGTGCAAATCATCTTGTTGAACTTATTCACTGGTTTCTAAATCTGGTTGCTTGTCACAATCACCTGAAAGCCTTGTTGAAAAATACAAATAGGCAGGCCCCACCTCAAATCTACTCAATCACAATCTGTAAGTCTTATAAAAACATATTTTCCAAACATCCTTTGGGATATTTTGATGCAGTCAGATGTGGGAACCACTGTTTTTGTCAATGACATATTCAGTAAGGGTTTTGCCTTACAAGAACTTTTGAGAAGTTCAGCCACTGTGTGGAATCAGAACCAAATGTCTACCTACAGGCTGGTATTTATTTTACTATTAATAAGGAGGGAAAGCAGGAAATCCAAAAGAAAATGTCAGCTTAGTGTGGTGTAATGAAAAAGTATGCGTTATATGCTACTCCAGACTTTGTCACAAGCTAGCTGCGATGATTTGAATGTATGTGTCCCTCCAAAATTTAAATGTTGGAACTTAACCTCCAAGGTGATGGTATTATGAGGTGGGGTCTTTGGGGAAACGATGAAATCAGGAAGATTCTGCCCTTATGAATAGATTAGTGCCGTTATAAACGAGCTGGAGGGAACTAGCTAGGTCCTTTCTGCCCTTCTGCCTTCCTCCAAGTGAGGACACCACCTTCATCCCTTTTTGTCCTTCCTCCTTCTGCCTTTTCTGCCATGTGAGAAAGTGCTACCTATGGAACAGGCTCTCACCAAATACTGAACTGAATCTGTTGGCATCATAATCTTGGACTTCCCAGCCTCTAGAACTGTGAGAAATAAGTTTCTATTTTTTATAAATTGCCCAGTTTCAAGCATTTTGTTACAGCATCACAAATGCACTAAGACACTAGCTATGGAGCCTTGAACAAATCATTCCCTATCACTGGACCCCAAATCCCTCCTCTATTGAGTGAGTAAATTTTTAACAACCATGAGATTCCACAATCTCATGGTTGTTTGAATCTCATGGTTGTTGAAATTCAACCATTTAC
>NW_016813411.1:0-235 GCF_001698545.2 Rhinopithecus bieti
TGATTGTCACAAATATAAACTAAATTGGGAAGGAAAGCTATCTCTACACAATGAAACAAAGTCATTTTTAAATTTTCTTCTTTATGCTTTTCTATTTTCCCAGACTTTTTTCTGCTTCTGAACTCAGGACATATGAAATGCTATTTTTAAAATTCTATGTACATTCTAATCTCAATTTTGTAATAAATACATTGATACACATAAAAGTCATATAGGCCGGGCGCGGTGGCTCAAA
>NW_016813412.1:0-994 GCF_001698545.2 Rhinopithecus bieti
AATATCCCTTCTCAAATTCTCCGAAAACCGTGCTACCAAATTGATCCATGAAAAGACTCGTGTAATTCTGTGAGTTGAAAACACACATCACAAAGCGGTTTTTCGGAAAGTTTCTTTCTAGTTTTTATATGAGGATAATTTGTTTTCACCATAGGCTTCAATGCAATCCAATTATCCCTCTTCAGATTCCCCAACAAAAGAGCTACCAAACTACTCCATGAAAAGAATTGTGTAACTATGAGACCAATTCACAAACCCCATAGCAGGTTGTCAGAAAGCTTCTTTTTATTTTTTTTTTCTGAGGATATTTTATTTTTCACCATAGGACTCAATGTGTTTGCAAATATCCCTTTGCAGATTCCACGTAAAAAATGTTAGCAAACTTCTCAATGAAAAGAATGGTGCAATTCTGTAAGATGAATTCACACATCACAAAGCAGTTTCACAGAAATCTTCTTTTTGGTTTTTATCAGAGGTTATTTCCTTTATCACTATAATTCTCCATGCACTCCCAAATATCCCTTTGCAGATTCCACAACAACAGTGTTTGCAAATTACTGCATGAAAAGAAATGTGTAACACTGTGAGATGAATTCACACCATCACAAAGAACTTTCTCAGAAAGATCCTTTCTAGTTTTTATCTGAGGATATTTCCTTTGTCACCATACTCTTCAATACGATTAAAAATATCTCTTCTCAGATTCACGAACAAGAGTGCTCCCAAACTGATTCATGAAAAGAATCGTGTAATGCTGTGAAATGGATTAACACATGACAAAGTGATTTCTCAGACAGATTCTTTGAGGTTTTTATGTGAGGATATTTCCTTTCTCACCAAAAGCTTCAATGCGCTCTAAAAGATCCTATTGCAGATTCCAAGAAAACAGTTTTAGCAAGCTGCTCAATGGAAAGTACAGTGTAACTCTGTGAGATGAATTCACGCATCACAAAGCAGTTTCTCAGAAAGCTTCTGTCATTTTTTATCTATGGAT
>NW_016813413.1:0-2696 GCF_001698545.2 Rhinopithecus bieti
TGCATTCCGGCCTGGGCGACAGAGCGAGACTCTGTCTCAAAAAAAAAAAAAAAAAAAAGAAAGAGAGAGAGAGAGACAAAGGAAAAAAGGAAAGAAGGAAGGAAGGAAGGAAGGAGGGAAGGAAGAAGGAAGGAAGGAAGGAAGGAAGGAAGGAAGGAAGGAAGGAAGGAAGGAAGGAAGGAAGGAGAGAAAGAAAAGAAAGAAAGGCAGGCCAGGCGTGGTGGCTCACGCCTGTAATCCCAGCACTTTGGAAGGCCGTGGCAGGAAGATCACAAGGTCAGGAGTTTGAGACCAGCCTAGCCAACATGGTGAAACCCCATCTCTAATAAAAATACAACAATTAGCCGAGTGTGGTGGCGCATGCCTGTAATCCCAGCTACTCAGGGGGCTGAGGCAGGAGAATTGCTTGAACCCGGGAGGCAGAGGTTGCAGTGAGCCGAGATCAAGCCATCACATTCTAGCCTGGGCAACAGAGCAAGACTCTGTCTCAAAACAACAACAACAGCAACAACAACAACAACAAAATACCCTCTCAATTTGCTAATTAAAAGGGAATGAGTCACAACTATGATTTATAGTAAAAAAGAGTGAAATATCTATCTGATTAACATAGTTACTTATTATTACTGATTTCTTTTTCTTTATTCCCCTTTTTCCTGTATGTAGCTTTTCATGTGCATATATGTATGGGGTACAGGAGGTGTTTTGATAAAGGCATACAGTGTGTAATAATCACATCAGGGAAATGTGATATCCATCACAAGTATCACTTATTTGTGTTACAAACATTTCAATTATACTCTGTTATTTTTAAATATACAATAAATTATTGTTGACTATAGTTACCCTGGTGTGCTATCAAATACTATATCCTAACCATACTATCTAACTATATTTTTGCACCCACTAACTATCCCTACTATCCCCCTCCCCTGCCCACTATCCTTCCCAGACTCTGATGACCATCATTCTACTCTCCATCTCTGTGAGTTCAATTTTTAATTTTTAGTCCACAAATGAGTGAGAAAACGTGAAGTTTGTCTTTCTGTGCCTGGCTTATTTCACTTAACACAATGCCCTCTAGTTCCATGCATGTTGTTGCAAATATCTCATTCTTTTTATGGCTGAATAGTACTCCATTGTGTATATATACCACATTGTCTTTATCCATGCATTGACTGATGAACACTTACGTTGCTTCCAAATCTTGGCTATTATCAAGAGTGCTGCAATAAACATGGGAGTGCAGATATCTCTTCAATATATGAATTTCCTTTCTTTTGGGTATATATCTAGTGGGAGGACTGCCGGATTATATGGTAGCTCTGCTTTTATTTTCTTGAGGAACCTCCATACTGTTCTCTGTAGTAGCTGTACTACTTTACATTCCCACCAACAGCATATGAGGCTTCTCTTTTCTCCACAACCTCAGCAGCACCTGTTATTGCCTGTCCCTTGGATAGAAGTCATTTTATTTTTATTTTACTATTTTTTTGAGACAGATTTTCATTCTTGTTGCCCAGGCTGGAGTGCAATGGCGCGATCTCGGCTCACCACAACCTCTGCCTCCCATGTTCAAGCGATTCTCCTGCCTAAGCCTCCCAAGTGGCTGTGATTACAGGCATGTGTCACCACGCCTGGCTAATTTTGTATTTTTAGTAGAGATGGGGTTTCTCCACGTTGGTCAGGCTGGTCTCAAACTCCTGACCTCAGGTGATCCACCCACATCGGCCTCCCAAAGTGCTGGGATTAACCGGGCCTGGCTTCCTAAAACCCATTTTAACTGGGGTAAGACGGTATCTCATTGCAGTTTTGATTTGCATTTCTCTGAGGATCAATGATATTGAGCACCTTTTCACATACCTGTGACCATTTATATGTCTTCTTTTGAGAAGTGTCTATTCAGATCTTTTGCCCATTTAAAAAATCGGATTAGATTTTTTTCCTGTTGTTTGAGCTCCTTATATATTATTAATCCCTTGTCAGGTGGATAGTTTGCAAATTTTTCTCCCATGCTGTGGGTTGTCCCTTCACTTTGTTGATTGTTTCCTTTGCTGTGCTCCAGAAGCTTTTTAACTTGATGTGATCCCATTTATCCATTTTTGCGTTCATTGGCTGGGATTTTGGGGTATTTATTACCCAATAAATCTTTGTCCAGACCAATATCCTGGTCTTTAATCTTTTTCTTCCCCTAGGCTGGAGTACAGGGGCACAATCTCAGCTCACTGCAACTTCCGCCTCCCAGGTTCAGGTGATTATCCTGCCTCGGCCTCGGAGTAGCTGGGATTACAGGCACGCACCACCATGCCTGGCTAATTTTTTTTAATTTTTTTATTCTTTATTTTTTGAGACAGAGTCTTGCTGTCTCTCCAGGCTGGAGTGCAGTGGCGTGATCTCGGCTTACTACAACCTCCGCCTCCCTCAGCCTCCAAAGTAGCTGGGACTACAGGTGCACGCCACCACGCCCAGCTAATTTTCCTATTTTTAGAGGAGACGGAGTTTCACCATGTTGGCCAGGATGGTCTCAATCTCTTGACCTCGTGATCCACCCGCCTTGACCTCCCAAAGTGCTGGGATTACAGGCATGAGCCACCGCGCCCAGCGGTTTTTTTGTTTTGTTTTGTTTTGTTTTTTGAGAGTCTTGCTCTGTTGCCCGGACTGGAGTGCAGTGGTGTGACCTTTGCTCACTGCAGCCT
>NW_016813414.1:0-1865 GCF_001698545.2 Rhinopithecus bieti
TCACCTCAATTCTAAGAAACATTAGGAACTTTGTAATTGAATGTTAACTTTTAAAAAAATCTTCCAGCTTTTGTTTATACTAATTTCATTTATGACATATTAAGGAATATAGGACCATCAAAATAGATTCAGAGACAGGAGAGTACAAATTCGGAAACTTTTACATCTTTTAAAATGGTTGTTAAACCTGGCCTCAAGTGATTGCTTTCGATAATAGGCTTTTTATTTCTTTTTCTGGCAAGGAACTACATAAGGAAGAATGTTCCAGTGTGTCAGCATTTTTTTAATTGCAAATAAATTAAGGACATAGTATCTGCATGGAATTTATGTGGACAAGATGGAGCAATTTGATCAGGTGATAATGCAATTAGGTGTATTTGGGCTTGGGTAAACAATCATTTTAAGGATATTGCTTAATCAAATGATGCCAATACCAAGAGGGGTTACAAATGGAGTATATTATTGCTCTTTATTTACTTATTAGACCTTTTTATTAATGACAGATTAAGACATAGAAGGCTTATACACATAAAAGTCATCAATGAAACAAAGGTGAGGATAACTAATGTTGAATAGCAAGATTAGAAAGTTTTGAAGAAAACTACAAAAATATTAGTTTTATAAAAAAAATATTGTAGGTAGAAAGAATGTCTAGAAACTTAGCAAATTGATATTTACAGTGAATAAATGTTTAGTCTTGAATTTTGATTCTCAAAAGAGATCAGGACTAGAAAGATTTAGTTTAATACCAGTTTGCAAAGCATTATTTTAGAGAGTTAGTTTTCCTGAAGTACAATCTACATGCTGTAAAATGCATCTTTTTTAGTATATTGTTCTCAGACAGTCGTAACCACTACCACAATCAAGATACTGCCCAGGCTGGCACGGTGACTCACACCTATAATCTCAGCACTTTGGGAGACCGAGGTGTTTGGATCATCTGAGGTCGGGAGTTCGAGACCAACCTGGCCAACATGGTGAAACCCTGTCTCTACTAAAAGTACAAAATTTAACCAGGCATGGTGGCATGCACCTGTAATCCCAACTACTCAGGAAGCTGAGGTGGGAGAATTGCTTGAACCCGGGAGGTGGAGGTTGCAGTGAGCTGAGATCATACCACTGCACTTAAGCCTGGGTGAAAGAGTGAGACTCTGTCTCAAAACAACACCAAAAAAAGGATACAGGCCATTTCCATCGTTCCAAACAATTCCTTCTTGTCACTTTTAGTTGACTCCTCCTCTTACCCCAGCCACTGGCAACTACTGACTCTTTTCTGACCCCACAGTTTTGCAAAGCTTCTTTCACATAACTTTTTAAACTTTATTTTCTTATTTTTCTTATTTTAAGAATTTGATCTTCATAAGATCTCTACATTAATATTATCAACAGTTCTATTTTACAACAGAAGAAACTAGGCTTTAAAGTTAAACAGCTTTCCAAAATCTGTGCTATATGAATTGTGGAGCCAGAACCTGAGCCCCCATTTTCTAACTCAGGATCCTGAAAACATCTCTTGACCCTTCCAGCTAGCCCCTTGCTCCAAGAGCCCTGCTGTTTTCTGCATTGTTTAGTTACCTCCAGGTTGATCTTATATTAGGAGCCAGTGTTTAACATTTATAGTAATATACTGCAGGGACTAGAGCAGGTTTCTCAATCTTTTTTGCATTATTATTCTTCTAAAGAGGCTTTTTAGACTTTTTTTTCTAATCATTCCTTGCCTCCATTAAATTTTAACACCATTAATATAGTGTATATCTGTATGTATAATGTATGTCTGTACTTAATAGAAAACCCATCTTTGTAATTTCTATGTGTGTGTATATATACTATATGTTATATATACTATATACTATAATATATAATAT
>NW_016813414.1:2107-6204 GCF_001698545.2 Rhinopithecus bieti
TATATATTATACTATACATTATATATTATACTATATATTATATGTATTATATATTATACTATATATTATATATTATATATGGTATATATACACACACACATAGAATATATAGTGTATATATATACTGATAGTGCATAGCAATCTTATAGCAAGAAAATGTGACTTTTTATAATCTTTGAAGAAGAACTTTCCTATTTCTCACGGACCACTAGTATAATTTGAACAAACAGTCGCATTAGGGATGTTGCTAAAGCTTCCCACTAGGTACACTATAGGATCTCTTAGATTGTATAAATATTTGGGTTTGATATGAGACATCCAACCTTGTTAAGTGACCCCCAAAAACTACTGACTGGGGAATTCTAACTACAGCCTTATCTTTCCAAGAGAAAGAAGTAGGCCTACACATGGAAAAATGAAGAGGGGCAAGAGTCTTATTACGATAGGGAGTCTCATTCCATGCATCTTGGGAAAAACTCCACAGCATGAAGTTGGCAACTTCTCGTCCTGATTTGCAGTTGAATGTCTCTGATTGTGCTAGCAGGCATTATATTCAACTCTCCGTGTAGTTCACACATCAGACATGAGACTTGTCCTTTGAAGTTTATGTTGAGTTGTCCAGTTTAGCAGTTTTTGTTCTTAGTTGTAGCCAGATTTTGGAGGGAACTGGAAGAATTTAGGATCCAGTTCAGTCTACAGTTGATAATAAAAACTCAAAAACAATGAACAGAGCTACAATCTAATTACAAGTATAATGTAGTTTTCTTTTGAAACATAATTTTTATCTCTACAGTCACCCCCATTTCTACCAAAGATAATGAGGGTAAGACTAATTTGTTTGCAAAATAAGTTTAGTCTCATAAAAAATTGGACTGAGGTATTTACATAAGTGCAGCAAGAATAACCCACAGAGGTTCCTTTTACATTTCCTTTGCTAGAATTTTGACAAGGGATCTCGGTTGGGACTTTTTTTTTTTTTTTTTTTTTTTTGAGACAGAGTTTCGCTCTTGTTGCCAAGGCTGGAGTGCAATGGCATGATCTCATCTCACTGCAGCCTCTGCCTTCTGGGTTCAAGCAATTGTTCTGCCTCAGCCTCTTGAGTAGCTGGGACTATAGGTGTCTGCCACCACGCCCAGCTAATTTTTTGTATTTTTAGTAGAGACAGGGCTTCAACATGTTGGCCAGGTGGGTCTCGAACTCCTGACCTCAAGTGATCTACCTGTCTTGGCCTCCCAAAGTGCTAGAATTACAGGCGTGAGCCACCGTGCCCTGCCAGATTGGACTTTCAAAAGCATCTTAACTCTAGGAAGTCAAACCAATGTAAACAACTATAATCTTAATCAACTGTAATCATCAGACTTTACCTACAGCATCTAATATCTTGAAGTTCCTGGGCCTGCCAGGAAGTGGCAACTTTTTACTCACTGGCTGTAAGGCAGGGAACCCTTGAAGCTAGGTAGTCTATCCACATTTTCAAATAGGACATTCCAGTCAAACCCTTGGTAGTAAAACCAATGTTTCCGGTTACGTCATGTTATAAAGAGAGCAAATTCTTTTTTTGAAAAGAGGAACTAGGGTCTTGCTCTGTCACCCACCCTGCAGTGTAGTGATATGATCATAGCTTGCTGCAGCTTCAAACTTCTAAGCTCAAGAGGTCCTCCCACTTCAGGCTCCTGGGTAGCTGGAACCATAGGCATATGCCATGATGCCTAGCTAATTTTTAAAATGAGGGTCTCACTATGTTGCCCAGGATGATCTCAAACTCCTGGCCTTAAGTGTACCTCCCACGCAGTCTTCAAAGTAGTTGAGATTGCACATGTGAGCCCATGCCCAGCAAGAGCAAATTCTTACTGAACTTACGCAAATAATCATAGTGCTGTAAAAATAAACATATGTAGGATAGTTTTTGAATTTCAGAGGTGTCAGGTAGGGAGGAGAAGCAAATGTTTCCATTTTTGTTTACAGAAGTATCCTTTACCAAATTGCTGTAAACTATGGATAGTTGAAAAGAGAGAGAGAAAAAAAGTGTCCTTAAATCTGAAAAACAGAACATTAAAAGAACCAGCAATGTTTCAAAATTTTAAAAGCTTTAAAATTCATGATTCTTCTTCATCAGTTCATTTAGTCTCTTGTAATTAATTCTTGCTCTATTTGAGCTTAGTTAGCAGTTTCACAAACTCATCAGTTTCTTCATTAGAGTTCTAGAAATTCTCACCCAGTCCAGTGTTATCTCAAGGTTAGCAGAAACCTGAACTTGCCAGATTTCCTCCCATCTTTTCTGTGAACCATCTTGAAGACACAGTGCTTTAAGATTATAGTTGTTTACAGAAAGCTTTTAGAAAGGCATCAGAATAAAGCAGTTAACTCTGGACAAGATTTAAAATGGCCATGTTAAAAACATGATGAGAATCCTTCATAATAAGGATACACTTGACAAGGAAGTTTGGTTATTTCTGTAGTGTACAACATTTTAACATCAAGTTATAACTGATATAGCACAACAGATTTATAGCTCATATAGTTTTTGCAGCACATGTTAAAAACATGTCCATACAATTGGAACTCAAAGATTAAACATCATTTCTTATTTGGCAGTGTTTCCACATAGAATTTAACATCTCAAGCCTAATTGATTTAATATTTCTCTTTTAGACTTTAAGGAGCCCTTCTGGAATGTTCAAAAGTTAGTTTGTGATCAAAATGACTTAATTTTGAATTCAGTTTTGGGAAGTTTGTCAAATATAAAGGTTCAAAACACTTATCAATAATAGGATCACAAATCACTGTGAATAATAGTCATTCATTTAACCAAAGTGATAATTGTAAGATTTTAAAAGCAGTTATATAGTTGTAGAAAACCTTAACTCTTTCAGTAGAGAGGAGATTAAGTTTTCCTAAGTAATCAATAACCTAAGAAGGAAAATATGAGGCATGTGGATTATTTTGATAAGACTCAGATTATTTGTTTCCTAGGCCAGTTACCAAGAAGTTCTCACCATTTTTTACTAAGAGCAGATAAATACTAAAAAAAACCTTGTTTTAAAACAGGAAACCAAATTTTTGCATCAGTGTATTGTTGATATCAAAGCTCAATTTTTCACCTTATAAGGAGACTATTTTTTCAAAGAAGGTAGGCAATTCAGAGAGTTAGTAGCCTATGAATATTCAGGCAAGGTAGGATAGAAGGGAGCAGTAGGAGTCAGGTGGGCTTTACCATCTTTGGTATGGGTGATATCTTGCATTGTTAGCTTTTTATTAGCCTTCACAATACATTTCTTAAAAAGCAATTTTAGAATCCTATTTTTTTTTTGACATTTCTATTTATTTATTTATTTATTTATTTATTTATTTATTGAGATGGAGTCTTGCTCTGTCACCCTGGCTGGAGTGCAGTGGCGTGATCTTGGCTCACTGCAACCTGTGCCTCCTGGTTTCAAGTGATCCTCGTCCCTTAGCCTCCCAAGTAGCTGGGATGACAGGCCTGCACCACCACACCCAGTTAATGTTTGTATTTTTAGTAGAGGCGAGGTTTCACCATGTTGTCCAGGCTGGTCTCGAACTCTTAACCTCAGGTGATCCACCCACCTCAGCCTCCCAAAGTGCTGGGATTACAGGCATGAGCCACCATGCCCAGCCTCTTTGACATTTCTTTTTTATTATTATTATACTTTAATTTCTTGGGTACATGTGCACAACGTGCAGGTTTGTTACATATATATACATGTGCCATGTTGGTGTGCTGCACCCATTAACTCATCATTTACATTAGGTATATCTCCTAATGCTATCCCTACCCCCTACCCCCTCCCCACAATAGGACCTGGTGTGTGATGATCCCCTTCCTGTGTCCAAGTGATCTCATTGTTCAATTCCCACCTATGAGTGAGAACATGCGGTATTTGGTTTTCTGTTCTTGAGATAGTTTGCTGAGAATGATGGTTTCCAGCTGCATCCATGTCCCTGCAAAGGACATGAACTCATCCTTTTTTATGGCTGCATAGTATTCCATGGTATATATGTGCCACATTTTCTTAATTCAGTCAGTCACTGATGGACATTTGGGTTGATTCCAAGTCTTTGCTATTGTGAATAGTGCC
>NW_016813414.1:6802-38021 GCF_001698545.2 Rhinopithecus bieti
ATACCAGTACCATGCTGTTTTGGTTACTGTAGCCTTGTAGTATAGTTTGAAGTCAGGTAGCGTGATGCCTCCAGCTTTGTCCTTTTGACTTAGGATTGTCTTGGCAATGCGGGGTCTTTTTTGGTTCCATATGAACTTTAAAGCAGTTTTTTTTTTTCCAATTCTGTGAAGAAAGTCATTGGTAGCTTAATGGGGATGGCATTGAATCTATAAATTACCTTGGGCAGTATGGCCATTTTTATAATATTGATTCTTCCTATCCATGAACGTGGTATGTTCTTCCATTTGTTTGTGTCCTCTTTCATTTCACTGAGCAGTGGTTTGTAGTTCTCCTTGAAGAGGTCCTTTACATCCCTTGTAAGTTGGATTCCTAGGTATCTTATTCTGTTTGAAGCTATTGTGAATGGGAGTTCATTCTTGATTTGGCGCTCTGTTTGTCTGTTACTGGTGTATAAGAATGCTTGAGGCAAGCCAACATTCAAACTCTTTGACATTTCTAAATGTCAATTAGAATAACAATCCCATTATCTCTGCCTAATTCAAGAGGCTTGGGATTGAAGTGCACCTCTTAGAAGAACAGTTTTTTTCATCTAGGATACTTCATATAATGGCCATTGTAATTCTGAATGATTATCTGTAGTAAGATTCTGCCACTTTTGTAAATCTTTGCAACTTCTGTGGGCAAAATGTTTATCCATGAGAAAGTCAGGTGTACCAGAAGGCAGAGTACTGACATCTTTAGAAATTAGGGATCTTATTTTTATGTTGGATCTTGGATGTTAGAGCCAAGACAGCTTTGGCACTGAAATCTCAGCACACAAGAAAAGAGGAAGTAAAGAGCCCCGCTGCAGTAATAACCAGTTAGTGCAGCTGATGGCAGTTACCTTAAAAACTGCAGCTTTTTTTTGCCAGCTTTTTTTTGTTCAGTCACTGCAAACCAAAGGTTATGTGCCCTGCCATAGCACAGACTACCCATTGGTACCCCAAAAGCCAAAGAGATCAGAGTACTCAAATACAAAAGAGAGCAGAGCCCAGACCTGAGAGGAACTTACACATGTTTCTCAGGGCTCCAGGAGGAAGACAGGGAACCCACCCCCAACCACTTAAAGGGGAGGTTAGCAGCATCTTTACTGTGTTCCTCAAGGAGTCTCAGAGACATCAGTAACCTTCTTCATTCAGGTCCCTTCACTGGTCACTGTATCTGTCAGAAGACAAAATTACAACAAATTGTTTAAAGATCTGAATTCGCTTTATGTGTAGTTCTAGAATCATGCAATGCTTCATTCCACTAAGTAGATAAGTGTCCCAATGAGTTGAGCAAAGAGGTTGTTGGTTTTATAGACAGAAAAAGGCCTTAAGAAAGCAGAAGCAAAGAACAAAAAGTGGATCGGTCATTTTAAAGTTACTTTCCTTATACGATGGGAGCTGGGAGACAAGACAATAGAAAAATAACAGTTTGGTTAACATTAGGTTGTTTTCAGGTTAAGGATTAAAACAGAAAATTTCACTGTCATGCCAGTTGAAGCTCCTATTCGGGAAGTTGGATATTTTCTCTCTTTCCTGATTTTAGAAAGTCAGATAACAACTTAGTTTTGGTTTGGTAATGTGGAATTTTAGCAAGGGTGACTCCATTTAGATTTTTAATCTGGTTTGTTGGGCTTAGTCCAAAACAATGGCCTCCTATGATTTTTATGTAGCAGCCCTCTAGATTATTGATTCTGCCCTCTAAGTCATGCTTTATTTTTAATGAAACTACTCATGTTTGCAGCTGAGTAGTTTTGTCAACCTGCTTCCTGCCAATAGAATTTGGGGGCACCAGCTTCATCCTTTCATTTTGTATTCTCTCTGTCCCTTTGATTCCATGTTGGCAATGTTTTTGCTGAAATGAATTTTCAAAACTTTGTTAGTATTCTGTGGATTTTATAGAGATTCACTTCATTATAAGAAAGGCATATCCACAGATCTTTTAAAAATAATCCCTTTTGCATCTTTGGCTCATGCTCAAATGGCTGAGGGATGATGCTTTTACATTCCTAGAGGCCCTCTGATTTGATCGACAGGATCTGTGAGGCACACCCTTCATCACTTGAAAGGTACCTTTGCCTGAATGTATAATACCAGCTTTTGATCTTTCTGAGATTTTAGCAAAAGGATATACAGTCACACTCTCAACTTTTTCTATAGAGCCTGCTTTCTTGACAGTGAATTTCTTAATTTTAGTGTCTTTTCTATTTGGAGAAGCTGAAAATTTTAAAATCATGTCCCCTTTCATTTTTGTATAAGTTCTCTCAATTTCTTTCTCTTTCTCCTCTTGCATTTTACTGTAAGTGGTAAGAAACTAGGTGGCGCTTTCAAACCATTGCTTGGAAATAACGTTAACCATATATCTAAGGCCGTTGCTTACAAGTTTATCTTGTCACCTAACTATGGGATACAATTTCCCTAAGTTTTCTGCCACCATCACAAGGGTCTCCATCGCTCCAATTTCTAGTAACATATTCCTCTTTTCCTTCTGAGCCCTCATCAGTGGTGTCCTTACGGTCCAGGGGTCAGTTGAGAACTGGTTCAAGGCACTTTAGCCCTTCTCTATGATGCTGCCCAGTCTCCTTCCACTACCCAGTTCCCAAGCCTCTTCCACATTTTAGATATTTGTTACAGCAGCATCCCCTTTCCTAGTACCAAACTTTGTATGGTAGTGTAACAAATTACCACACATTTAGTGGCTTAAAACAACAAGCATTTGCTATCTCACAGTTTCTAGGGGTCAGGAATCTGGGCACAACTTAACTGAATCCTCTGTTCTTGATCTTACAGTGCCAAATTCATGGTATTAACTGGGTTGCATTTTCATCTAAAGACTTGAGTTTGGGAAATGATTTGCTTCCAAGCTTATTCACATTGTTAGCAGAGTTCATTTCCTTGCAGCTGCATGACTAACCACCCTAGCGTCTTATTGTGTTCTTATGGCTGTAGCCCCCCTGAAGTCCCATAGTTCCCTAGCACATGATCCTCTTACAGCCATCTCACAACTTGACTGCTTTTATCTTTAAGGCCCATGGGAGAATCTCTCACTTCAGTCTTCTAAGACTGAGTTTCATCCATTGTAATATAAGCATGGGAGTGACATCCTATCACCTTTGCCAAATCGTATGGATCAGAAGCAGGTCACAGGTTCTATCTACACCCAAGTGAAGGGGGCCTTAGGGTGTGTATCCCAAGATAGTCTAGGAGGTTAAATAGTATCTCCTAAAGATATCAGATCATAATCCCTGGAATGTGTAAATGTTACCTTATTTGAAAAACAGACGCTTTGCAGATGTGATTAAGATAGGGATCTTGAGATATAAGGATTATCCTGCATTTTTCAGGGATAGGGGAGTGGACGCGAAATGCAGTCACGTGTATTCTTATAAGAATGGGGTAGAGGGAGATTATACACATGTAGGGAAGGCCATGTGATGATGGGGCAGAGAGAGATTTGCAGATGCTGGCCCTGATTAAAGATTGGTGTGATGCACCTGTAGTCAAGCAATGCTGGCAGCCACCAGAAGCTAGGGGAGGCAAGGAACAGCTTCTCCCCTAGAGCTTTCACAGGGAATATAGCCCCGCTGACACCTTGATTTTGCCCCAGTGATACTGATTTTGTTCTTTTGGCCTCCAGAACTGGAAGACAATACTTTCTGTTGTTTTAAGTCACTTAGTATATGGTAATTTGTTACAACGGCCTCAGAAAATTAATACAGATAAGTAGTAAATGAGACCTGAGTGGTGCTTTTTAAATGTATTTCTCTGGTTATTCAGTGAAGCTAAGTATCTTTTCATAAGGTTATTCTATTCTGCAACATTTCCAACTCATGTCTTTCATCTCTTTTTCTTTTGGACCTATCTATTGATTAGTAGGGGTTCTTTACATAGTGTAACTACTAATGTTTGTCAGTTATACATGTTACTGCAGAAATGTACCTGTAAACTATCTTTTTACCTTGTTTGTGGGGTATTCTGCATTCAGATATGTTTTCAACTATTTTTATTGTGAAAAAATTTAAGTACATTCAAAAGAAAAGAGAATAGTGTAATAGACCTTCCATGCTCTTGTCACTTAGTTCAACAATTATCATTATTTTCCCCAGAAGGATTCATTTCTACCTTTAAGGTTTGTACTTTTGTGCATTATCTAAGAAATCCTTAAATAAAGACTGTGTTCCTATTATTTGTGTGGCTATTTCTGTTATGAAAACCCTCATTCTTTTTTTTACTTTTATATAAATATTATGTATAATAATTTTTAATATATTCAAAGCACCACTGGCCTCAGTGTTCATCTCTATCTTCTTCCTGAAGAGCTATATTTTTCTTATTCAGCCCAAGCTATTGATTCAGAACTTGGGAACTCTCCAATTGCCCCAACAATGTCATGCATGTTACCATAGAGCTTGCTGAAAATCCCATGCATCCCTATAAGAAGGCTAATTATTCAGGAGATTTCAAAATACAAGTCTGAGTCAGCTAGCAGGCATTGTTGTGTTTACTAAGTGATTCCTCTCTTTCCCTTTCTTGTTTCTAGTGTGCCACCTGGGCTTGAAGGCATGAAGGAACAGGACCTGTGCAACAAGATAATGGCTAAAATTCTAGAAAATTATAATACCCTGTTTGAAGTAGAGTATACAGAAAATGATCAACCGAGATGTGAAAACCTGGCTAGGCTTATCATAGTAAAAGTAAGCAACTTGGTTTTTAATTTTCAGTATTGCTGTAATTTTAGACAGAAGATTTTATTTAATTCTTTCTCATAAAAATTCCATATGAATATAACCATCAGATTATTATTCCTATGTGTAGTGAGTTCTTCTTATGAAATCTATTATTTCAAATGTTTATTATATTGAAATATAGCCTTATAAGATTCAAGAATAATAGCAATTTTATGTTTTCTTGTTGCTATAAAGTCATCTCAAAAATACCTGCATGAGCCCAGTGCTCTGGTCAACTGGCCACACCACCCTTACTACAGAAGCCTGATGTTACAGCAGGAGTAAGTGCATATGGCTGTGATCAGGAGTGCTAGCTTACTAACTAGATTGCAAATTCCTGAAGACAATATTACTGTGTCTTTTTGTCTCATTTGTGTCTGGCACAGTTTGAAGCTCAACCTCAGATTTTAAGTCCCATATATTAGTTTTTAGTAGCAATCATCAGTAAAGGAGAATATTTTAAAAACCTATAAAGGAGTCCTTGACAATACTATCTAAATCTTTTTATACATTGGTAATTTTATAATATACCCTGTATATATTAGGTAAATGCCTGTAGGTCTCAAAAGACCTAGAATTGAGAATCAGAGGGTAAACATCCAAACAAATCCTCCAGATATGAGAAAATAAGGAAGCCATCTTATTTCGTCCTCATTTATATTGAGGTAAATCATGATGGAGCTGGTATGAGATTTCCTCAGGAGGTTTCTTGAAGATTATCAGGTTTACAGACCATAACATACTCTTTGCTGATTCATATAGCAATGAATGATAAAATCAGAGATACTTGGTTCGGGCACTTAAAGGAATGTTTTCATCTCTTCTCCCAGTTGAGGCTATGACTTTGAAGAAAGGTTAAAATGGTATGAGTATCAAGTAGCATCCTACGAAAGGATCTAAAACTAGATTTTCTAGTTTGAGCAGTTAAAATGATAAAATGAGATAATTGGAGACTATCAGTTGTAAATCTGAGTTAGAAGTAAAACAGTAGCTGAAAAAAATGTCAGTGATTCACAAGAGAAAATAAGAAAACAACATTACTTCAGTCTTGCCTCAGAAAAGTTAAAATAAATGATTTTTTTAAATAGAAAAAAATCCCCCTCAAGTTTGTTCCTCCGGTGCCTGTAGTACTTTGAAAAGGATCTCAAAGGTAATGTAAAAATGTTAAAAGGTAATGAACTTTGTTTCAGCAGCGTCTCTCAATCACATATACCCCATAAATATGTACGACAACTGAAGGACCCATAATGACAATTAAAATTAAAAAATTAAAAAATCTCTTATAAACAATTTTAACACTCATACCTTTTACTAGGGCAGATAAAACAATAAGGTGAACCTGAAGTATAATGAAAATAGATAAATATAATCTTAGGCAGGGCAAACTTGCTGAGATAAAACTAATTGCTGGAATATGCCATTGGGAAGTTGATGTGGTTTGGATGTTTGTCCCCTCCAAATCTCATGTTGAAATGTAGTCCCTGGTGTTGGAACTGGGGCCTGGTGGGAGGTGTCTGGACCACGAGGGCGGATCCTTAATGAATGGCTTAGTGCCATCCCCTTGGTGACGAGTGAGTTCTTGCTGTGAGTTCACACGAGACCTGCTTGTTTAAAAGTGTGTGGCACTTCTGCCTCTCACTCTTGCTCACACTCTCGCCATGTGACGTGCCTGCTCCCCTTTGTCTTCTGCTGTGATTGTGAGCTTCCTAAGGCCTCACCAGAGGCAGATATTCTGTACCTGCTGAACCGTGAGTCAATTAAACCTCTTTTTAAAATAAATGACCCAGCCTTAAGTATTTCTTTATAGCAACACAAACAGACTAACACAGATGTTATTTGCTGTGCAAGTAAAATAACACCTGTTGAGATCTGTGGAAGAATGCCCTGCTTGGAAATCCTTGAGTGACTAGGTTTAAGGCTGGTGGAGAACATGGTATGAGACTATAATATAAGATATAATTCTGTGGGAGCCAAATACAGACATCTTCAGTAGATGAAGAAGAATATAAAATGCTGCTCTTTTAATGTAAGTTTCAGATCTGGCCTAGAGGCAGATAAATGTCATGAGTAGAAAGTACATTTGTAGTCTCTGGAAGTGTCATTCTGCCAAAGCAGAATTTTGATGCATTTTTTTTAACTGATCTTGCTGATAGTCTCTTCTTTGAGAAAGTAGAGAATGTGACAAGGGCTGTGATTCTCTGGACTTAATCATAACAAGTAAGGATGAAATAGAAGTTAGAGTAGTCATTTTAAAAGGATATGCCAATGCCATTTTGAAGTACATAGTAATAAAATGAGAATATGTTAGCCACATTTAGATATGTGAATGTTGATAATGCTTCAAAAACAGACTTTTTTGAAAATTGTAAAGATCAGAGAAACATTAGATAGAAACTAAAAGGTAGATGGGTTTAAAATAAATTGAGAATCTCAGAATGAAATCATTAATATACTGAAAAAGAAAAAAAATGAGAAGGTAATTAAAGAAAAGTGTCTTTCTGTTCATTTTTTCACATGAGTTCAGTTTTTGGAAGGATGAATATAAAGATAGGAAATGGGCACAAAGTAAATGATAAATACCCAAGAGTAATAGGCACATAAAATATATGAGTTGAGAATAAGGCAAGTCTCTGAAAACGACTTAGATATAGGGCTTTTAAGTGGGGAAAGGGACTAAACATAAACACTGAGATACCTTGTATATCCCAGTTTGGAGAACAGAGTCATAAAATGTTGAATGAAGTTTCTTATATATTCTTGCATGCATGCTAAATGGAGATTTGGGCCCAGAGAAATATGTTTGGTTGTATTTGGACCTAGATGAAGAACTTTGACCAGAGTATTGGAATATGGAGTCTTTTTCTGTTGTAGGTTGTCAAAAGTCTAATGTCTGTTTCTGTTCAGCTGATTATGGTCAGTAGCTGCAAAATTGATCATGGTATCTACAGCACATTCATCAGCCTCACTTTGAGACAGACTTCCTCTGTCTGAAGGCCAAGGTAATGATAAGGGGAAAAGTTTTATCATTATGACTTCCCGTTCAACTTTGCTTTCCCTGCCGTTCTTTGGGAGTGAACTTAGGTCCCTACAGAGTTTTTCCAGATTCTGCAATGGTTTGGCCATGTTGACCAGATCTAGTTACCCCAGTGAAGGAAGTTTTGGATAGACCTCTTAGCACTGTGACATTTGGAGAAATATGATAATGTATATGTTGGCCCTTGGCATTTTAGCCCCCATTTTGTTGAATTTGGCAAATAGTCTTCACAGTCAGTGGTCCACAGTTATGGCCATCTCTTACTTCACTTAAGATGGAGGTTTCTTTTCTGTCTTTCATTATTTTTGTTTTTATAGGTTTCAAGAAGGGAATTTACATAGAAACACTTTTATTTTGTCAGAATGAAAGGTCAAGGCTGTATTTCTGAATAACTGGGTTAGGAGAAGCACATCTTTCCAGTAGGCATCTAACAGCCGCAGTCTAATTTCTCCAGCTGCAGGATAATTCTAGATTTTCTCTTCTGAAGGTGTTCTAAATCTAGACATTAGTGAAGCCCCATTTAGGAATTAACTTAATCATCCAGATATTTACATACACAAAATTTGGTGAGAAAAATATGGATAAAATAATGGACCATGAACTATTAAGTTGAATTCGTTAAATCCAAGTATTAGTAATTATTCAGTGCCTACTAGGAGTGATTGTTCTAGGCACAGGGAACAATAGATGAAAATCTCTGCCCTTATGATTCTTATATTCTAATGGAAATACAACAAACAACAGCCAATAAAAAAATAAAAGAAAGAATGTAGTATGTCAGATGGTGATATATTCTGTGAAGTAAAATAAAGCAGGGCAAGGCAGAAGTAGAGGAGTGGCATTTTCTTATTTAAATAGGACAGTTAAAATGCTTCATTGACAGGAAGACATTTGAGTAGAGACTTGAAGGAAGTGAAGCAGCAAACCATGAAAACACTTGAGAGAAGAGTATTCCAGGCAAGGAGAAGAGCAGTACAAAGGCCTTGAGATGTGAATATACCTGGTCTGATGAGCAGCTGAGAGGCCAGTACAGTTCGATTGCCATGAGGAAGATGGAATTGAAAGGAAATGAGGCCACAAAGGAAACAAAGGATCAGCAGATTATGTCTATTCATAGATCATTTTGAGGACTTTGACTTTTACTCTAAGTGAAGCTATTAGTCAGTATTAAGCAGAAGAGTGCTATGTTGTGACTTCTGTATTAAAAAGATTACTAGGCTCTTGAGAGGGATAGGCAGAAGTAGGGCAATCTATTAGGAGTTTATTACAATAGTTCAGGTAAAAACAATGGTAACTTGGGCATGGATGATGGTAATGAAGGTGATGAGAAGATCCGAAGGTAATCTAGGATGTGCAACAGCAATATAATAGGAGTTACTAGAGACTGTAGTTAGGCTAAAGAATGTTTGAGGCAGAAGTAGATGAGCAAGTAAGCTAGAAGAGTAGGGGCTGAAAACAGGAAATAGGAGGTTTGCATTACTGATTTTGGAGGTTGAGCTATCTGTAGTGAAAATAAGCCTTAAGTTGTGTTTATGAGCTGGAGGGACTAAAGTGAAGGAGATGAGAAAATTATGGGAAAGGCAATGATAAAGAGATGGGAGATAAAGATATTGATGGTTTGTCCTTATTGACCCTGAATTTACCCAGAAGGTTGGCAGATATTGAGGGGGACAGGAGTCTATGAGCCTGGTTTGTCTGGTTGTCCCATTTGTATATAAGTATTATTAATATATGTAATAGGGTTCATGCAAACCTCATATATATGTGTACTATAAAATAATGTGATTAGCATATTGCTAAATATCTATCTAGAAATATCTAGATGAATATGAACCTATTCCAGATAAACATATTATAGGACTTTCTTTATTAGATAGTGTTGCTATTGCTCATTGTATCTTTTGGGATTTTAAAGTTGTCTTCAGAGCATATATATGTCATTCATATACCATATTTTTCTGTATATCATTGGACTGGGAAATCTTTGTACTTTAATGCTTTGATTGTGGAAAGTGATCAATAGTCATTTTGACCTATAGCATATCACTAAGTTGAGGAGTGCTGATTATATGTTAACTTTTGGGTTTAAAATTTATATCTGGCTATAAAATAATTATGTTGATTTTCTTATGTGACTCTTAAGCAAACTCTCAAAACAGTTACTAACAAATGCTCTGAAGAAAGCAAAATATTAGAATGACCTTCCACAGTGATTAGTTTGAAGGAAGTGCTCACATTAATATATGTTATGGCAAGTTTGACCACAAAGCTCATTTTTTTTATATATTTGACTTTCAGGTCAAAAAAATTAATATTGTTTATGTAGAATCAAAGTCACTTACCCTATAAACTGATATATCACAGAAACTTCCTAAACCATTTCCCATATCTTTTTCATGCTCAAAAACATGGCATGTCTCTCCATTTTCATTTAGGGCCACAGCCTAAGCACAATTAACTTCAACAAATGTTTGTTCACTTTTTTCTTACTTAATGCAAAACTACTCTGTGCAAAGCTCCATACTAAGTGCTGGAGAGCTTCAGAAAATAAACAAGACATGTCCCTGTCCTTGGAGTCCTTACAGTCTATAAGAAACAAAATCAGTGTAGGAACACAGGGGCAAAAGGGAGAATAGGGCCTTATGCCAGACATTGTGCCACATTCTTCTATATATGTACCTCATTTACTACTGACAGTAACCTCATGAAGTAATTGATCTTAATACTGGTTTACAGATGAGTAAATGTAAGGGTAAATTGCTCAAGATTACACAATAGTAAATGGCAAAGCTGGGTTTTGAAGTCAAGAAAGTACTGATTAGAGGCCAAGTAGAGAAATAACCAAAATATTAGAGATTTAACTTAGGCCATCAGTGCCATGAGCTTTTATACGTGTATTCATTTAATGAGTATGTACTGTAGCAACTTAGTGTCAGTGTCAGGAAAGCAGGTGAACTCTGCTCTTCTGACTCCTATATGTCTTCACTATTCCTCACCTCTTCTGTAGCCCCTCAAGAATATTACAAACTTCTGAGCAGCAGGGGAGTTATAACAGGAAATAAAAAGTGTTTTTGGTTTTCTGTTGTTTGTTTCTTTGTAATCTGGTTGCACTGTCTCTCCTTTTGTGTAGGTAAACTTATATAGTGAGAATGACTAGCTTGTACCCACCAAAATCTATGTTATCATTTTGAGCATTTATGAAACTCAGAGGTAGCACTTATTTAGAATTCATTTGCTCCTTTCTTCAGAACAAATCCTTCTTTTGATCGTGAGTTATAATTTTAGATAGATTCTGAGTTTGGAGGTTAAAAAAAGTTAAGTGATGTATTTTTAAAACGCAGTAATTAAATAGCATGGCAGATCATAGAGTTGAGATTAAGATGGCTGAATAGACCCAGGTAGTATATGTCTCCTTCACAGAGAGGGACCAAAATAGTAAATAGATACATTTTAAACAGATTGTCTAGGAGAAGACACTGGGATTCCTTAGAGAAGAGTTGGGAAGCACCAGAGATAAGTAAGGAGAAGGTTTGAGGCAGCCTGCATGGCCAGGGACTGACTGAGAGCCAGGAGAGGCTCCTGGACGTGGAGAAACAGTGAAAGAGAAACCCCCAGGGCTCCACACTCTGAAATAGGCTTTTATAGTTTTGGATATGGGAAAAACTCTCAACCCACTAGGGCCTTTAGCCTGACATATGAAGCTCCAGAAAGGGAACCCACACAAAATCCCACAGGCATCCAAGCCTAGAGCAGCCTCATCTGGATGCCAATTTGAGAGCAACCTAGATACCAAGCATCTACAGACACAGTTGCTGCCACCACATTGCTCCAAGGAGAGAGAGGGGAAACAAAGCACTCCCATGCATCCATGGGAGGGTCCCTGCGACCCTGCTGTGAGCTATTGAGACTGAGATGTGAGTAGACCGTACTTCTCACAGCTTCTTGTCCAGGCTCCTTGCCTGAGAGGGACCCCACTCTTTCTGATCCCAGGCCCAAGGCACCATTTTGAGAGTTTAACACTAGGCTGTGCCTCACCATCAAGCCAAGTTTGAGGCAACATGACTGTACTCATCACCTAGCCATGGGAAGGACAGGGAAGAGCAAGCTCTCCTAAGCTTAGGACAATACATATCACTTTGCTATAGGCGGCTGTGGGACTGGAGACTAGGCTGCCCCATTCGCTGTTGCTTTCAGCAACATTAACACATACCACTTGGGGGCCAGTGGGTTGCTCTACCACTGCTATGCCATCACCCACACCACTTCAGATGCCTAGGACCTTAAGAGCCCACTCACACATGTAGCCCAACAGTCTCACAACTAGCTTCTATGAAAGCCACCAGGAGGCCCAAGAATCAGCCCTCTAGGACCCACTAATGCTGGATGGAGCAAGCTAGAATAAGCTGCCCTGGGACCTAAAAAGAGAGACGTTTACTCCGTTGCTGCCACCACCAGGGCCCAAATACAGGCTTAGTTGATGTCCAAGTCCCCAGCAAAGCTTCACCACAGCCTCACCTAATAACTATTCTAAGCCACCTAGGAAATCACAGATACCACTGACCCTGTGTATGGCTGAGTGTCATACAAAGATTATACTACCTCAGGCACCCAAAATCAAAGCCAAAGTATGCTACTCAACCAGAAAAATACATCTACTCAACAGAAAAATACAAAATTCTCCCCTACAAAAGCAATTTTTAAAAATGGGAACAAGTGACTACTACACCAGATGTGTAATTATCAAAGAAAGGACATAAAAAACATGAAAAAGCATGGAAATATGACACCACCAGAGGACACAACAAGTGTCTAGTAACAGATCCCCATCAAAAAAAATTTCTCAAAATGCCAGATAAGGAATTCAAAATATTGGTTTTAAAGAAGCTCAATGAGATGCAAGATAATTCTGAAAACCAGTACAAAGAAATCAGAAAATCAACTCAGGATATGAATGTGAAACGTACCAGGGGATTGATATCTTAAAAAAAAAAAAAAAGAGTTCAGTGGTTTACCTCTATAATCCCAGCACTTTGGGGGCTGAAGCAGGAGGATCACTTGAGCATAGGAGTTCAAGACCAGCTTGGGCAACATGACAAGACCCTGTCTTTACAAAAAAATGCAAAAACTAGCTTGGCATGGTGGTACACACCTGTAGTCCGAGCTACTCAAGAGGCCAAGGCCGGAGGATCACTTGAGACCAGAAAGTTGAGGCTGCAGTGAGCTGTGTTCGTACTACTGTGTTCCAGCCTGAGTGACAGAGAGAGATCCTGTCTCAAAAAACAAAGTAGAAATTTTGGAATTAAAAAAATGCGTTGAAGCAAATACAGAATACGTTTGAAAGCTCCAGTAATAGACTAGACCAAATAAGAAAAAGAATCTCAGAACTTGAAGGCAGGTCTTTTGAAATAATCCAGTCAGACAAAAAGAAAAAAAAAAAGGAAAAAAAGATGAGTAAAGCCTTCAAGACATATAGAACTACAAAAAGTGACTAAACTTACAAATTATTGGCATTCCTGAGGGGGAAGAGGGATAAAAAAAGCTTAGAAAATCTATTTAAGGAAATAATTGATGAAAACTTCCCAAATCTAGCAAGAAAGTTAGATATCCAGATATAGGAGTCCCAGCAATCTCCAGGAAAATACATTGCAAAAAAGACTACACCGTGGCGTATTATATTCAGAATGTCTAAAGTAAAAGTGAAAGAAAGAATTTTCAAATTAGCCAGAGAAAAAAGTCTAGTTATCAATATAAAAAAACCCTTCAGTCTAACAGCAGACATTTCAGCAGGAACTTTACAGTCCACAAGAGAATAGGATGGCACTTTCAAAGTGCTGAAAGAAAAAAAAAAACTATCAGCCAAGAATTTTGTATCCTTCCCAAATATGCTTCATAGATGGAGAACTAAAGTTTTTATCAGACAAGCAAATGCTCAATCTGTCACCACCAGACTGACCCTACAGGAAATGACCAAAGGTATCTTAGAAATGGAAATGAAAAGTTAATACTCACCATCATGAAAACACCTGGAAATACGAAACTCACAGTTCTTATAAAGCAATCACAGACAGGAGGAAGAGAGAAGAATCAAATGGCAACATGACAATTTCATCAAACCACAAGGACAAAAAGAGAAAAAGAAACAAAGAATTTATAAAACAATTTGGAAACAATTAACAATATGACAGGATCAAAGCCTCACATATAAATATTAACCTTGAATGTAAATAGATTAAATGTTCCACTTAAAAGATACAGATTGGCAGATTGGATTAAAAAGAAAAAAGCAAATCCAAGTTTGTTTATATTAGATAAAACAAACTTTAAATCAAAAACAATAATAAAAGACAAAGAAGGTTTTATGTAATGATAAAGGGATCGATTCAGCAAGACATACCTTAGGAACCCTACACTGGAACACCCAGAGTCACAAAACAAATATTTCTAGGCATAAAGAAATAGACAGCAATACAGTAATAATGGGGACAGCAATAGACAGATCATTGAGACAGAAAATTAACAAAGAAACATTAGACTTAAGTTGGACTTTAGACTAAATGGACTTAGCAAACATTTACAGAACATTCTACCCAATAACTATGGAATATACATCCTTCTCATCAGCACATGGAACATTCTCCAAGATAGACCCCATGACTGGGCCACAAAACAATTCTTCATAAATTTTTAAAAATCAAAATGATGTCAAGTATTTTCTCAGACCACAGTGGAATAAAAACTAGAAGTTAATACCAAAAGAAACTTCAGAAACTATACAAACACATGGAAATTAAACAACATGCTCCTGAATGATCACTGGGTCAATGAAGAAATTAAGACAGAAATTTTAAATTTTTTTAATCAGATGAAAATGAAAACACACCATATGCAGGATACAGCAGAAATAGTGCTAAGAGGGAAGTTTATGGCATTAAATGCCTACATTAAAAAAATTAACAGCCTAACTTCACACCTCAAGGAACTAGAAAAACAAGAACAAAGCAAACCCCAAGTTTGCAAAAGAAAAGAAATAATGAAGATCAGAATAGAACTAAATAAGAGATCCCCCCAAAATACAAAGGATCAATGAAATGAAAAGTTGGTTATTCGAAAAGACAAACAAAATTGATAGACCACTCACTAGACTAACCAAGAAAAGAAGGGAGAAGATCCAGATAAACACACAATCAGAAATGAAAAGGGAAACATAACCTACACCACAGAAATAAAACAAATCATCAAAGACTATTATGAAGAACTATACGCTCACAAATTAGAAAACCTAGGGGAAATAGATAAATTCCTACAAACATACAACTTTCTGAGATCAATAAATAAATAACATTCCTGAACAGACCAACAATAAGTAGAAAAACTGAATCAGTAATAAAAATAATTCTACCAAGAGAAAGAAAAAAAAAAAAAAAAAAAAGACTAGGACCAGATAGATTCACCAGAACAATCAAGCAAGACTTTTTTTAAAAAAGGCATCCAAATTGGAGTAGAGTAAGTCAAATTATCCCTGTTCATTGATGATACAATCATATATCTAGAAATCCTTCAAGGCTCCACCAAAAAACTCTTAGATTTGGTAAAGGCTCAAGATACAAATTTGATGTACAGAAATCAGTAGCATTTCTATATACCATTAAGGACCCAGCTGGGTACCAAATCAAGAAGGAAATCCCATTTACAGTAGCTCCAAAAAAAAAAAAAAAAAAAAAAACATAGGAATATATTTAAACAAGTAGGTGAAAGATCTCTATCAGGAGAACTAAAAAACACTGGTGAAAAAAAACTGTAGATGACACAAGCAAATGGAAATACATCCCAGTCTTATGGATTGGGATAGCACTATTCACGATAACAAAGATAGAATTAACCTTGGTGTCCATCAAGGGAGAATTGAATAAAGAAAATGTGTGTGTGTGGGTGTGGGTGTGTGTACACGTAGTAAAGGCCCAGACTTCACCACTGTGTAATATATGCATGTAAGAAATATGCACCTGTCCGCCTAATTATATAAAAATTAAATTTTTAATAGTATAATAGAGGGTTGTTTGCTTGAATTACTCAAATGGGCACCTTTTAGTAGTAGAAACTAATTAGATTAACAAGAAGTGTAAAGCATTAAGTAATAAAAGTAATATTAAAAGTTACTTCATAGTTTGGAATGCTTTATGGCTCCAATTTTTAGATCATACGCATATATTTACAATTCAGATTGCTGTTAATTTCTTCTCCCCAGACATTTTGTTTTATAGAGTGATTATAGGTAAACACTAGAAAGTTGTGTCTTCTCATAAATCATTAGATGTAACACATTGCCAGGTATTACATTCTTTCCTATTATAAGGAATAATTAACAGAAGACAGACTAAATTGCTTTTGCTTATGAAGATGCCATTATGCTATGTATCCTTTAAACTGTTTCCAGTGAGATGGCAAAACTTTGGAACTGTTTATTAAAGAAGTTGACTACTTTAAATCATTATACTGTGTATATTTGGCAAATAGGAGGCACTCAATAAATGGCAAGTGAATATTTGAGGTTTTTAAAGATCACTTATGTTTTCTATAAAACGGAATTTCTGATATATTCTTCAATTGATCTCCTCAGGATGGAAGTTATACTTCTGTGGCCTGGAAGTGCCTAGAAATGAACATTCTTCCAGGGATGGGGGTAAGCCTTACCCATGGCTGAAAACTAGGGGGGTATAAATTCCCAGCTGCTTTACTCCTCAATTAGAATTATTCAGGGGTGTATATTTTACACTGTTCCCCAAGCTCTTCCCTAAATTTAAGCTTAAGAACCACTGTGGGAGCTTAATAGTGACATTTCTTGTTGGCTCCCTTTCTCCCTCTATTATCACCCCCACTCCACCACAGAACCACCCGCATAAACTACTTGCTCTCAATCCTCATGGCAAGGTCTGCTTCTGGTTAAGTTGGTACAGGTCCAACTGAGACATCTCAAATTCTACCCCCTCCGTGAAGCCCTCTCCATCTCCTTTGTTGTCTTGTGGCACTTTCTTTCTCCTTCTATTAGAACATTCTGCCTTGGATAAGTTGGGTTATTTTTCCTTTCATGTTGTATTGTAAGTTTTTCTAGGGTAAGAACAATATCTCGTATTTACTTATATGTTGGCATTTCTCTTAAAGTTGTGAATCAACTCATACATTCTTGTATCTTCTAAAACACTTATTCTAGTTCTTTATATTTACTCAAAACATCCATTAAATTACAACACGTTTCAGTGAAAGTTAACTCAAATTCCCTTCAAGAAAGTCATAGTAACTATTCTGAGCATTAATAATTGTTCACATCTCTAGTGCATACAATAAAAGTTTGCTTCACAGACTTCCAACTACCTAATTTGCCAGGTGAATTAATTCTGTGCATTCCTTTTTAAGACATACTGACTGCTGTACGTGGCAACCCTGAATACTTGTGACTAATAGGTGACTCTCTTATACACCTGCTCAATACAAGTTTTACTGTATGCTGACCAGGAGTCAATCGTGTTTGTTTCCAAACCTGTTTATGCCAATTATTGTTTTTTTATGGTACTTATATAATTTAGTTAAACAAATGTAGTGTGAATACAACAATATAGCTATTTATGGGAAAAGAGTGTCAGAGTAGTTAATGGAAGCTTCTGTAAAAGATTCTAAAACCTTGGTGGCTTAACACAATCAAAATGTATTTCTCATTCACTTTGCAGTCCAGTGGGTTGAGGACCCCTCCTCATCTTAGACCAGCTACCATCAAAGTTTGCTTTATCAGGGAAACAGGAGGATGAAAATAATTTGGAATATTTTTATGGCCAAATCTAGAAGTGGCTTGTCATGTGGCTCCCAATCTAACTGGAAGAGAGGCTGAAAATGGCTTTCCTGATGCCCAAAGGGAGAAGATGAGGAAATGATATGGAATACACAAAGCATTGCCACTGCCTCAAAAGCTTAGTTGAATACTTAGGAAAGACCTAATAATGATTAAAGGCTTCATATTTTCACTCCATGTATTTCCACTCCAATATAGGTGATACATTATGATTGTGGCTTGTATAAGACAGATTGTACATAAAAGATTATTTGTTATGATTTCCTACTTTAGTTTGCTTTGGGACTTACCTAACGTGCATTGTTTCCTGATCTCATTAAATAGGAAGGACTCTTCAGGAGAGGCAGTGTTCTGTGCAGGTGAGAGCAGGTTTTGGAGACAGATTGCCTGGCTTCAAATTCCAGTGTTACCACTTACTAGATGTAGGACCTTAGACAAGTTACTCAGACTCTCTGTACCTCACTTTCCTTACATATGAAATTTGGATAGTAAAAGCACATATTTCATAGGGTTGTTGTGAAGATAAAATGAGTAAATGTGTAATAGCACTTAGAAGAAAACCATGCACATAGTAACTACTATATATGTGATAGCCAATGTTGTTTATTAATTTGATTATCATTACCATCAATGCTGCACAATTTCAATTCAAAATTTTCTCTTGAGTGCCCACAATATAGAAGACACTATAATAAATATTTGTGTAACTGAAAGCACTTTCTTTAGTTGAAAACAACAAAAAACAACTCTGGGAAAAATTTGACAAAAGGAAAGGAAAGGAATTTCTACAAACCAGACTTCCCAGAGGACCCTTACCAAGACAGCTATAAGGTTCTGGGCAGCAGGTGGTGTGAGAGCCAAACAGTGTCTTCAACAGACTGCCACTGGGAGAGTCAGCTTTAGCTATTCTCAGTTTTTGAGTCTTCTCATTTCTGGTCAAAATTATAGTGAATGGGTATCTGATTCATATTTGGAAGTTCTTGGAAGACATGTCCAGTTGTTCATCAGAGATACACTTTTATTGAAACACTGTATCCAATAGGAGAAAAGTGGTTTCCTAAAACTACATCTTCCTCCAAAGAAGGGAGAATGAGTGTTGGACATGCAAAAATATTAATTGTCTATTTCAGCACCATAAAGAGAGAAAAGATTGAAAAGTCCTTTAAACATCTGAGGTCAAGGATGGAAAATGGGATAAGCACGTAAGTAATTAGCACAAGTAGCATGTGACCCCAATTATAATGTTCATGTAGGGTAGATATGACAAGAAGAGTGGGTTGAAATGTGTTGGATGGCAGCAATAAGAATTTAAATGTGATGATGGGCAGCAGTAATTAAAAGTTTCCAGGAAAGGAGTAATTTGAATTGGAGTTGGCTATGGTTTGGATGTAGTTTGTTTGTCTCCACCAAATCTCATGTGGAAACTTGGTCCTCAGCGTTGGAGTTGGGACCTAATGGGGGGTGTTTGGGTCATGGGGGTGGATTCCTCATGAATAGATTAACGCCCTCCCTTGGAAGTGAGTGAGTTCTCACTGTATTAGTTTCTGCAAGAGCTGGTTATTAAAAAGAGCCTGGCACCTCCCCCTTGCCATATGATCTCTACACAGGTTGGCTCCCTTTTGCCTTCCTTCATGAGGCACTCACCATATGCAGATGCCCAAACTTAACTTTCCAGAGTGAGCCAAATAAATCTTTTTTCTTTATAAATTACCCAGCCTCAGGTATTCGTTTATAGCAACACAAAACAGACTAAGAGTAATAAAGCAGAAAAAATTAATTTGGCATCCATGTGTAGGATAAACTGAAGAAGAGGAGTTGGAAGAGGTTGTTTTTGACTCATTAGTCTATTCAGCTATTCAAGCATTTATTGAATGCCTGTTAGCCAGCTGGTATTCTATGAGCTTTAAAATAGCAGTGAATTTAAAATAATACCTGCTCTCATGAAGTTTACCTTTTAGTGGGGTGGGCACAGACAATAAACAATTAAGGAAGTTACTATGTCATCTGATGATAGATTCTGAAAAAAAAAAAATTAAACCATGATACACTCTTGAAATTAATGGTACTGTATATGAGTTGATGGGAGGGAAGGGAGCTGGGGAGCTTTTTTGTGTAGAGAAGTGAAGGAAGGCCCCTAGGCTAGGGAGCATTTGAGTGCAGATCTAAATGTCATGGCGGAGCAAGCCATACAGACTTCTGGAGGAAGAGCATTCTAAGCAGAAGGAACAGCAAGTACAAAGGCCCTGAGTCAGGCACTTGCACACTTGCATATGGTAGTGGATCATTATTTAAACCTCTGTGCAAATAAGTAAAAAGTAGAGCTTCTCTAAGTCAAGACTGTTAAATGAGAAAGCATGGTGGGTTCGATGGTCAAAGGAAAGCACCGTTGTTAGGAATAGATCAGAGCAACACATGGACATCTAAACCAATCTCAATTCAATAAGTACTGTGACAGAAGTAAAGCAGGTTGGAAAACGTAACTAGGGAAAGCTTTTTTTGGTGAGGTTGTTAGATGGAGCTTCTCCAAAGAGGTGATATAGGAGCTGAAGGAAAGCTCTATATTGGATTATAATAATTTTAAGACTGAGAGTCCAAACTTTAGAGCTTAATGATGCTTGATGTCTTTGTCCATCTTCCCTTGCTTATAACAGAATACCTGAAATGGAGTCATTTATATAAGTAATTTATTCTTTGTAGTTTTGGAGGCTGAGAAGTCCAAGCTGCAGGGGCTATATCTGTTGAGGGCCTTCTTGCTCTAGGTGGTACAGGGCATCACATAGTTAGGGGGCTAAGTGTGCTAGTTCAGATCTCTCTTCCTCTTCTTCTTTTTTTTTTTAATTTATAAAGATAAGAGGTTTCTTTGGCTCACAGTTCTGCAGACTGTACAAGAAGCATAGCACCAGCATCTGCTTCTGGCAAGGGTTTCAGGCCGCTTCCTCTCATGATGGAAGGGGGAAGGGGAGCTGGCATGTGCAGAGGTCACATAGTAAGAGAAGATGCAAAAGCCACTAATCTTGCTCCCATAATAACCCATTAATTCATTAACCCATTAATGTATTAATCCACAAATGAATTAATCTATTCATGAGGGCAGAGCTCTTAAAACCCAATCATTGCTTCAAGGCCCCACCTCTCAACACTGCCACGCTGGCGTTAAATTTCAATATGACTTTTGGTGAGGACAAATACTCAAACCGTAGCACTGGACAATAATGCTTTGATTTAATTCGACCACCCCTGCTGCAATTAATTTTCATTTTTTTCTTTACATGGAAATGACTGGTTGCCATTTTCTGTAGGGCAATTTTTAATAGACTTAAACACAATTAAAATTATAATTGTGTTTCATAAGGTATATAATTCATAAGGTTGTACCTGTGAATATTATTGTTGCAGTTCATAAAGTAATTATAATTAGTTCAAAATTCTATGTAGAATTTGACTACTTCTCAGCCTCCCATTTCTACTTCCCTGGGCCGAGCCAGAAAATTGCAGAGTTTTTCCAAAAATATATAGTGAAGATCTAGAAAGTGCTATTTTAAAATTCAGCTTATTCCTTTCATTAATATAAAGATAACATTATATTTCTTTTGAGTTTTAAGAAAATCTGCTTTTTTCAGTCAATCAAATTGAGATTCATTTGAGATACAGATGAACTGCAGAAGAGACTTCTATGGGATTAAAAAGGGTGGTCTGTAACGTACCAGTCATATGTATTGGACCCTGGTTATGTGCAAAGTAGCACTATTCTACATGCCCTTTCCTGTAAGAGGCCTCAGTCATGGGCTTTTGCTACTTCAATTTGTAATTGTATCAGTATTGCTGTCTGTCATCTGCTCTCCAGATCACCAAATCTGACCAAATCAACTATTGTGAGTTTGACCCCAGCACACCAAATGTGCTTCCTCCCTGTCATAATGTAGCTTCTTTTACATCTATCCTTACCCATCAGAAATAGAAAAGTGTGTTATTATCTTATTCCCAATATCACAGAGTCCACCAAAATTCTCTAATGGTTGGAAATTAATACTAAAAGGAAGGGAAATGTAGAAGTTGACAGTTTTATTTGTTCATTAAAAAATATTTATTAAATATGCACTGAATACTAGAATACACTGATCAAGTATCTTTACCCCTCATGAGCCTTAAAGACTTCTTGGAGTGGTAGACAATAACAAATTAAAGTGAGTACTGTGGTTGAAGGTGAAGCCTGTTAAGAAGAGAACAGCATAGTTAGAGAAGCCACTTTAGATAAGGTTGTTAAAGATGGCCTCTCTGAGGAAGTGGCATAGGAGCTGAAAGATAAGACTGAATGCACAGCTATGCTAGAACAGTGTGGAAAAGCATTCCAAGAAGGAATAAGAAGGGCAAATGCTGGGAGGCAGGAAGGGACTTGCGGTATTTGAAGAACAGAAAAGAAGGCCGTGGTGGCTGGGGCATAATGAGGAGAGGGCAAATGGTATGAGATTAGAGACATAGGCTAGATCATTGGGACTGTGTAGGTCATGGTAAGGAATTTGGATTTTATTGTAGGAATAATGATATATCATTGGAAGATTTAGGGTAAAGAAGTGACATCCTCTGATTTACATGTACAAAGCTTGTAGAAGGCAAGATGTTTGAAGTAATTTAGGTGAACAGTGATGGTTATGATTGGGGTGGCTGTGCACATAGGGAAGAGTAGACAGATTTCAGTTTATTTTGGAGATAGTACTGACTGGACTTGGCTGGTTGAATGCAAGATGTATGAGAAAGGGAGGAATCAAGGTAGATTCCTAAGACATTGTCCTGAGCAACTAGATGACATTTGCTAATCTAAGGAAGACTCAAAGACTGATGGTTTTTGTTTTTTTGTTTTTTTGAGAGGGAGTCTCGCCCTGTCATCCAGGCTGGAGTGCAATGGCAATCTTGGCTCACTGCAACCTCAGACTGACAAAATTTTTTGGCTGATAATTTATAAGCTCAAGTTTGAACATACTAAGTGTAGAGTTGCCAATTAGGCAGTTAGATGTAAGTAATTTGGGCTCAGGAGAAACATCAAAGACAGAGACACAAATTTGGGCAACATTATATATTGGTTGTATTTAAAAGCCATGAAGGTGAATGATTTCATATCATTTAGGAAAAGAAGACTTCTCTATATCAACTCTTGAGTCACTCGAACGTCCTTCATTCATTTATTCAACACACACATATTGAGTTCCTGCTATACGAGGCACTTCTTTATGGAATTGTGATCACAGTAGTAAAAGGAGACATATTATTTGCCACCGCCTTCTTTGCCACCGCCACTGCCTTCTTATTCTACTTCCTCTTCCTCTTCTTCTTCATTCTCATCCTCCTCCTCCTCTTCTTCCTCTTCCTCCTCCTCTTCTTCCATCTTCCCTCTACTGCTGCTGCTGCTGCTGCTGCTGCTGCTGCTGCTGCTTCTTCTTCTTCTTCTTCTTCTTCTTCTTCTTCTTCTTCTTCTTCTTCTTCTTCTTCTTCTTCTTCTTCTTGTTTCTGCTTCTTCTGCTGCTGCTTCTTCTGCTTCTTCTCCTTCTCCTCCTTCTCCTCCTTCTCCTCCTTCTCCTTCTCCTCCTTCTCCTCCTTCTCCTCCTTCTCCTTCTTCTCCTTCTTCTCCTTCCTCCTCCTCCTCTTCCTTCTTCTTCTCCTTCTCCTTCCTCCTCCTCCTCCTCTTCCTTCTTCTTCTTCCTTCTTTTTCCTTCTTCTTCTTCCTTCTTCTTCCATCTTCTTTCTTCTTCTTTCTTCTTTCTTCTATCTCGCTCTGTCACCCTGGCTGGAGTGCAGTGGTGTGATCACAGCTCACTGCAGGCTGGACCTCTTGGGCTCAATAGATCCTCCTGCCTCAGCCTCCTGAGTATCTAGGACCACAGGAATGTGCCACCATGCCTGCCTAATTTTATTTTATTGTTTTTGTAGAGACGGAGTCTCTCTATGTTGCCCAGACTTAGAGTTCTCTTTAGTAGAGGATTCAGAAAATAAACCAATAACCAATAGATATGTAACTGTAACTTTGTCGTATAGAGGAGGAGCAGCAGCCAACCATATGGAGTTGGTCTGGTTGAGTAGGAAAATGTCTTCCCCCTGTATGTTGGTCAAGGTTTTCCAGAGAAACAAAACCAATAGGAGGTGTGTGTGGGGGCGGGGGGGGTGGAGGGCAGTGGTGTATATATGTGTGTAAAGAGAGAGGCGATTTATTATGGGGTTTGGCTCACATGATTTTAGAGGCTGAAGAGCTCTATAATATGCTGGTAGCATGGCTCAGTCTAAGTCCGAAGGCTTCAGAGCCTGGGAGACTGCTGGTGCAAGTCCAGAGTCCAAAGGATGCAGAACCTGGAGTTTTAATGTCCAAGATCAGGAGAAGATGGGTGCCCCAGCTCTAGGAGAGAGAGCAAATTCACCTTTCCTCTGCCTTTTTCTTCTATGTATGTCCTCAGCCAATTGGATGATGCCTGTGACATTTGGTGAGGGTGGATCTTCCTCACTCAACCTGTTGATTCAAATGCCAACCTCTTCCAGAAACACCCTCAAAGACATACCCAGAAATAATGTTTTGCCAACTCTTTGGACATCTCTTCATTTAGTCAAGTTAACACCTAAATTTAACCATCACAAGCCACCTACCAGTGATATCATGGAAGCTAAGAGAAGAGAGTAATTCAAGAATAGTCACTTTCTTTAAATGTTACTAAGAACAAGAGTAAGATGGAGGCTGAGCTGTGACTAGTTTGGCAGATTCTGTGAAATAGTGAGACAAAGACCAGATCTCAGGGCACTGAAGAATGAATTGGAGATGAGGAAGCAGAGAAAGTGAGTGAAGATGGCTGTTTTAAAGGAATTTGCTATGAAGGGAAGCAAAAAAGTAGGATCATAGCTAATGGGAGATGTAGGATTCAGGAAGTATCTTTTAAAAATAAACAAACAAAAACAATAAGATATGACTGCAGAGCATGCTTGTGATTGATGGGAATGGTCATAGTGGGGAAGGGAGTGACAGGAGACCACTGAAGGAGCAGCCTTTGGGGAGGTGAAAGGAAATGAGATCCACTGTGCATATGAAGGGAATTGCTCTTTGATACAACCAGTCATATCTCTCTTTGTAACAACAGGGAAGGCAGAGCGGATTGAATGATTTCAGCTAGGTTTGTAGATTTGATGGTGTGGCAATGAGTAGCTTCTGCTCTAATGTTTCTGTTTTTCCAAATAAGTATGAAACAAGGATGGAAAGAAAGGGGTTTGAGAAGAGAGGGAAAGACAAGAAATACCATCTTGGAAAGTGGAAAATCAAGTTACGCAAGAAATATAGCAGAATTGCTGTACATGAGGGATGGTCCATTCAAAGTTTATGGTCATAAATTTAATGTGAAACCAATCAACCAATTCCGTAATTTTTTTCCAGCCACTTTGAGTTGCTCCATTCTCAGCACAGAGAAGGCATATAGCTGGATTCATCCAACATTATACTTTTGTGAGGTGAAAGCAATGATTGGAGACTGGAGGAAGGAAATTAAGGGTATTAGCAAGAGAATGAAGGATCATAAAGGGAATTTAGGAAGGGAATTAAGAAGGGACTAAAAGCAGGAGGAATGTACAGGGAGTTTTGAAGGGGATTTTATTTATTCAGTTTACTCAGTCACTCAACAATTGACCTCCTACTATGTGCCAAACCTAGTTGTAGGCTCTGTAGATATAATGTATTTATGAACAAGACCGACCAACTCCTCTTACAGAGTAGGGTGAGATGGACAATAAAGAATTAAAACCAGCCGGGCGCGGTGGCTCACGCTTATAATCCCAGCACTTTGGGAGGCCGAGGCGGGCAGATCACGAGGTGAAGAGATTAAGATCATCCAGGCCAACATGGTGAAACCCCATCTCTACTAAAAATACAGAAATTAGCTGGGCATGGTGATGCGTACCTGTAGTCCCAGCTACTCAGGAGGCCGAGGCAGGAGAATCGCTTGAACCCGGGAGGCAGAGGTTGCAGTGAGCCAAGATCACGCCACTGCACTTCAGCCTGGTGACAGAGCGAGACTCCACCTCAAAAAAAAAAAAAAAAAACCAGTAAGTGTAGTTTAAAGTCAGATATTTCTAAGGGCTATGGAGAAACATAAAATAGGGTAAGGGGATAGAGAGCAACAAGTGGAAGAGGAGAGAGGTGGTGATTAATATCCCTTCCCAGGTGGCATCCTGGGAAGAGAACCTGTTCCAGTGAAATTAGCAAAGACCTGAATGAAACAAGGGACCAAGTCTCAAAAGAGCTGTGGGAGTAGTATGCAAGGCTGAGGGGACAGTGAGGGCTTTTCTATTTTTAAATGTCATCAGTAGTTGAATATTAAGCAAAAGAAGCCATGATAAACAAGGTATTTTTTCCTTCCTTATTGTATTTTTAATTGGTGTTCTCATAATACCATGACAGCTGTTTTAAGCAAGTAGGTGTTATGCAAAGGTCATTAAAGTGAGCAACTGGTTCAGTCAAAAGTCTCATGTAAGTAGACCAAATGTTTAAAATAAATATAGATATACCCTATATGATCTATTAATGTCCAGTTTGACACTTCATTCTCCAGTGCCCAGCATTGGAATACCACCCATTCCAACTAGTAATAAGATTCAGTTGATATTTGTTGAATAAATTTTCATGCCTACATACAGTTTAACACTTAAAAAAACGAAACATCCCCCTCCAAGCTATTTCCAAAAAGTTCTTCTAAAGGAAGAGTTTGAACACAAGCCCAAGGTCTCTTTTGCCTTAAGAATGTGGGAACTTTCTTTACATGGCTTTGTAAAAAATGTAGATGTAATTCACATACCATTGAAATTCACTCTTATAAAGTATACAATCTACGGCTTTGTGTGTGTTCACAAAACTGTGCAGTCATCACCATTACCTAATTCCAGAATATTTTTATCACCCTGCAAAGAAACCTCAGCCAGGCACGGTGGCTCACTCCTGTAATCCCAGCACTTTGGGAGGCCAAAGTGTGTGGATCACAAAGTCAAAAGATCAAGACCATCCTGGCCAACATGGTGAAACCCTGTCTCTACTAAAAATACAAAAATTAGCTGGGCATGGTGGTGCACACCTGTAGTCCCAGCTACTCCAGAAGCTGAGACAGGAGAATCGCTTGAACCTGGAAGGCGGAGGTTGCAGTGAGCCAAGATTGCGCCACTGCACTCCAACCTGGCAACAGAGTGAGACCTGTCTCAAAAAAAAAAAAAAAAAAAAAACCTCATGTACATCAGACCTGTTAGCAGTCACTCCACATTCCCCACTCCCCCCAGCCCCTGGCAATAATCAATCTGTTTTCTGTCACTAAGTATTTGCCTATTCTGGACATTTCATTCAAGTGGAATCACACAATATATATCCTTTTGTGTCTGTATTCTTTCACTTAGCATGTTTTCAAAGTTCATTAATGTTGTAGCGGGTGTCAGTATTTTATTCCTTTTTATAGCTGAAGAATATTCTATTATGTGACTATACCATGTCTTGTTTATCTATTCATCAATTGATGGGCAATTGGATTGTCACCACTTTTAGGCTATTATGAATAATGCTACTGTTTGCATTTGTGTTTATGTTTTTGCTGTGGACATAAATTTTCAGCTTTCTCAGATACGTATGTACAAATATAGATGGCTTTATAAAGGTTTGTAAAATGTTTTATCTTAGTATTTCGTACTTAACTGCATAATATATGTTTTAAAAGAATAAGTTATCACCAGTTATTTGCTTAGGCTACTAGTTGAATTATTTAACTTTTCTCCAGAAATCGAAGTACCATGGGCCTTACAGGAAGGTGTTACCTGTGTCCTGTGGCTCTGCAGTCCCCTTGCTGGCTGCTTGCTGCACGCGTGGGGGCTGCTGTTTCAGTACCATTCTGATGGGGCACTGGGAACGCAACTCTGAACAGGTGCTGACTTGTCTTTTCATCAATAAATAGTACTTCTTCCCTGAGCTAGATCTTTTATCTGCCAGTTCATTCTCGGACTGCTAAACTTTACTTTGTCTGTATTGTCTGAGTTTAAAGTCGTAAAACAAAAAGTAAATGTAATTCATATAGGTGACATTTGCAAATAGGAGTTTAGAAAAAATGCTTTCAGAGACTTATAGGGAAGAGTTGACTGTCAGCCTTGTGCCCATTAATTCACAGAGACAGGACTGGAAAATAGAATAAAGAAATACTGTCACTTCTGTTTTATGCATAAGGAAGAAAGAATTATAGGCATTTGTAAACACTCAGACAGACATAGACAAAAATCAGACGTTTCTACTAATTTCCCTTAACAGCCTTATTTCTTTTCATTATATTCTAGCATTTACATACCAGTAGTTTAAAAAACGTGTACAAGCATAAAGCATAATTGTGTTATCCAAGCATAGTCAAATTACGCAATGGATTTTGCATTTGGCTCTCCTAAATGTCATGCTGGATATAGTTTATCCCTCTCACAGTGAGTCAGAAGCAGGAATGGGTTCATTCACTATTTCCAGAAAGCAGCTTACCACCAGCAGGTGCTGTAACTAGTGGGAAAGGGTAGGACCGGAATGCACACTTATTTAGGGATCTCTGAAATGTACCCTTTGGTACTTACATGAGGGCTACATGAGGCCACAGGCAGCTGAGAGTGTTGGCAGTATCTGCAGCTACTCCAGAACTTAGAAGAGGCTTCCAATCCCCTATGCATCTGGGAATATTTGTCCCTAGCACAAACCTGAGAACAGGTGCTGTGTACTGCTTTGTGGTCCAGACATGAGTCTCAGCTTTGCCACTGTCTATGTGATCTTGGACACATCACCTTAGAATCCAAGTCCCTCATCTGTAAAATCAGGGAGGCCGACTAGTTGACCTTTACAAAACTCTTTTGGCTTTAAAATGCTATGGCTCCACAACTTAGTGGTTTAAGATGCCAAGTATAGTATATTGGAGATGAGTAATATATAAAGGTATTAAGAGCTCAGGCCCTAAAGTTATACAGAACAATCTTTGAGTCCCCTGTGACCTTGGGCAAGTTTACTTAACTTCTGTAAGCCTGCATTGTGTTAGCCTTAAAGGGGAGATAATGATAATAGTTCCTAGCTCATAGGGCTATTGGGGGTAAAAATGGCATTATAAATGCAGAGTCTTTAGCAGTGCCCAATACATCATAAGATTCAATCTTTATTAATAGTAAGTAGTGTTGTTACTTTCTTTAGGGACATTTTATCCTAATAATATATTGCTCCCTTTAGAAATAAATGAATATAAGTCTAGCAAATTTTAGTAATATTGTGAAGTATGTAGACTCAAATTATGTTTAAAAGATTATAACGAATTAGCCATAAACTAAACTTTTAAAAATATATGATTTAGATTATTGAATGGCAGGAATGTTGGGGAAGAAATGGGATATAGAGGATTATGGAATAAGTGAAAAAAATCTGACTTTCTCCTTAGCCTTCTTGTTGTCTATAATTTTCCTTTTATGTATTCTTTTCCTATCTTAATTTGGAGATGGAATCATCTATGGAAAGCTTATCCAAGTGAATGGCTATTCGGAAGTGAGGCTTTGCATTATTGAAACAACAAAACAAGATTACCGTCATTTCTGTTCATCATGTAGGAATAAATAATAAATCTATACAGCTCTGCCTCAGCTGCCTCCTTGTAATTTCTGCCATTATTTTGGTAAATGTTGTTTTGGTGTGAACCAAGGACTTGGAGGTTTAATAATTCTGGAAACAGATACTCATATATTCTTCCACAGGGTGTTAATACAAAAGTATCACCATTTAATAGTAGTTTGCTAAACTATCTGAAGGAAATTGTTTAAGATCAAGTATGTAAAGAGTCAGAATCCATCTGTAAAATGTGGGGAATGTTGGCGACTTTAAGTTTGTTGGTTGACATTTTGGAGATTTAACTATTCACTTCTCAAAAGAAGAGCAAGCTGTCTATAGTGGATATGTATGTGATGAACTGACATAATAGTGCAGATAAGATTTTTAATGATCATCTCTGAATATACGTACTGTACATTTCCCACCTACTCCATCACCATCTTATCTTACTTTGCTGTTGTATATGACAAATAAGAGGAAAAGTTTTCACTCTATGTTACAATTTCACCAGCTTCTGATGTGAACAACTCAGTCCAGAAATGCTGTCTCTTAAAAACTGCTTTTCACTACCTTGTAATTTTTGGTTAGGGTAAATGTTCTTTAATCTCTAATGTTTCCTTTATACTTCTTTTGTAGGAGGCCAGTTATAAGAACTCCCTGCCCATCCTTTTAACAAGAGGCTTAGAAAGAGACATGCCAAAACCACCTCCAAAAACCAAGGTAAACTATGTTTGCTCTGTAGGCGACCACGTGAAATCTTTAGCATGATTCTTTGTTTTGTTGTTGTTGTTGTTGTTTGTTTGTTTTGAGACAGAGTCTTGCTTTATTGTCCAGGCTGGAGTGCAGTGGCACAATCTCAGCTCACTGCAACCTCCGCCTCCTGAGTTCAGGCAGTTCTCCTGCATCAGCCTTCGGGGTAGCTCAGACTACAGGTGCACACCACCGTGCCCAGATAATTTTTGTATTTTTAGTAGAGATGGGGTTTTGCCATGTTGGCCACACTGGTCTCAAACTACTGACCTCAGGTGATCTGCCTGCCTCGGCCTCCCAAAGTGCTGGGATTACAGGTGTGAGCCACCGCACCCAGCCAGCATGGTTCTTTATGCTCTCCTATTTCCACGTTCTGTTGCTTGCATTTCCTTCAACCCTTTCAGTTTTTTATTTGTTTGTTTTTGCAGGGAAGTAGGCATGAGAGAGTGTTGTGGGAGGATCTGGTGGTGGTGTAAAAGCACTTTGTGTATAGTACCTTTAATCCGTGGTTGCATTCAGCCAAAAATTCTTTGGATACTCCTATTATTGAACAGACAGTGATATTTTTTAGTAGATGGTTTTACTTCTGCTCAATAACAATTGTTTCTATGACACCATGCCTTTTGCAGGAACATAAATGGAGCTGGAGGCTATCATGCCTAGCAAACTAATGCAGGAATAGAAAACCAAATACCACATGTTCTCACTTATAAATAGGAGCTAAATGATAAGAACTATGAACACAAAGAAGTAAACAACAGACATTGGGACCTCCTTGAGGGTGGAGGGTGGGAGGAGGAAGAGGAACAGAAAAGATAAGTATTAGGTATTGGGCTTAATACCTGGGTGATGTACTGATTATGTACAACAAACCCTTGTGACACATGTTTACCTAGTAACCTTCACATGTACCCCCAAACGTAAAATAAAAAACTTTGAAAAGAAATATATAAAAGTAAAAGCCAAAATGTTTACTATTAAGAAAGAAAAAGGACCAGCCTGGCCAACATGTTGAAACCCCATCTGTACTAAAAATACAAAAAAAATTAGCCGGGATTGGGTGGTGGGCTCCTGTAATCCCAGCTAATTGGGAGACTGAAGCAGAAAGAATTGCTTGAACCTCGGAGGCAGAGGTTGCAGTGAGCTGAGACCATGCCTTTGCACTTTAACCTGGGGAACAAGAATGAGACTCCATCTCATAAATAAATAAATAAATAAATAAATAAATATATAAA
>NW_016813414.1:38288-72277 GCF_001698545.2 Rhinopithecus bieti
ATAAATAAATAAATATTTTCTAGCCTCCAACGTAGGAAATAGTTAAGTGCAATAGATCTTCCTACGGTACCTCTAAGCATAATAGAAATGCATGAGATGCATTTTCCCTTCTAGGCATAAAGTAAAATGTTCAGCTGTAATTTTTTAAAATAAAATAAAAATCACTTTATTGATGTTTCATAATTATGAAGTAACACATAATCAATGGAAAGTATTTACATAAATTTTAACAAGAAAAAATAAGGACTACTATAGATATGATAGCATAAAGGCATTAATGTGTAAAATTTTGTTTCCCTTACTAAGAAAAAATCCAAAATGCACATAATTGTTTTGCCAGTGAAAATAAAAATTTCTTTTTTTTCTTCAACTTTGATTTTAGGTTCAGAGGTACAGGTGCAGGATGTACAGACTTGTTACATAGGTAAATGCGTGTCATAGTGTTTGCTGCACAGATTCCTACCATCACCTAGGTATTAAGCCCAGCATCCATTAGCTATTCTTGCTGATGCTGTCCCTCATCCTAAGCTACCCCACCAACAGGTCCCAGTGTGTGTTATTCCCCTCCCTGTGTACATGTGGTCTCATGATTCAGCTCCCATTTATAAGTGAGAACATACAATGTTTGACTTTCTGTTCCTGCATTAGTTTGCTGAGAATAACGGTTTCCAGCTCCATCCATGTCCTAAAAAGGACATGATCTCATTCCTCTTTATGGCTGCATAGTATTCCATAGTGTATGTGTACCACATTTTCTTTACCCAGTCTGTCATTGATGGGCATTATGGTTGATTCCATGTCTTTGCTACTGTAAGTAGTACTGCAGTGAACATATGTGTGCATGTATTGTTATAATAAATGATTTATATCCGTTTGGGCATATACCCAGTAATGGGATTGCTGGGTCAAATGGTATTTCTGGTTCTAGATCTTTGAGGAATCAATACTCTCTGCCATAGTGGTTAAGCTAATTTACACTTCCACCAACAGTGTAAAAGCATTTCTTTTTCTCTGCAACCTCATCAGCATCTGTTCTTTCTTGACACTTAATAATAGCCATTCTGACTGGCATGAAATGGTATCTCATTGTGGTTTTGATTTGCATTTGTCTAATGATCAGTGATGTCAAGGTTATTTTCCTGATTGTTGGCCACGTAAATGTCTTCTTTTGAGAAGTGTCTGTTCATGTCCTTTGCCCACTTTTTAATAGGACTTTTTTTCTTATAAATTTGTTTAAGTTCCTTGTCGACTTGATGTCAGACCTTTATCAGATGAATAAGTTGCAAACATTTTCTCCCATTCTGTAGGTTGTGTGTTCACTCTGGTGACAGTTTCTTTTGCTGTGCAAAAGCTCTTTAGTTTAATTAGATTCCATTTGTCAATTTTTGCTTATGTTGCAATTGCTTTTGGCGTTTTCATCATGAAATCTTTGCCCATGCTTATGTCCTGAATGGTATTGCCTATATTTTCTTGTAAAGTGTTTACAACAAATGTAAAACCCAAAACTATAAAAATCCTAGAAGTCTTTAATCTATTTTGAGTTAATTTTTGTATAAGGTGTAAGGGAGGGGTCCAGTTTCAATTTTTGGCATATGGCTAGCCTGTTCTCTCAGCACCATTTATTAGAGAATCATTTTCCCATTGTTTGCTTTTGTCAGTTTTGTCACAGATGAGATAATTTTAGGTGTTCGGTCTTATTTCTAACTTCTCTATTCTGTTTCATTGGTTTATGTGTCTGTTTTTGTACCAGTACCATGATGTTTTGGTACCAGTACCATGATGTTTTGGTTACTGTAGCCTCGTACTATAGTTTGAAGTCAGGTAGCATGATACCTCCAGCTTTGTTCTTTTTGCTTAGGCTTGTCTTGTATGTTTGGTTCCATATGAATTTTACAATAGTTGTTTTCTAATTCTCTGAAGAATGTCAATGATAGTTTAATGGGAATAGCATTGAATCTATAAACTACTTTGAGCAGTATGACTATTTTCATGATACTGATTCTTCCTATCCATGAGCATGGAATGTTTTTATGTTTGTTTGTGTCCTCTCTGATTTCTTTGAGCAGTGGTTTGTAGTTCTCCTTGAAGAGGTCCTTTACTTCCCTTGTTAGCTGTATTCCTAGGTATTTTATTCTTTTTGTAGCAATTGTGAATGGGAGTTCATTCATTATTTGGCTCTGTTGTTGGTGAATAGGAATGCTATGATTTTTGCACATTTCTTTTGTATCCTGAGACTTTGCTGAAGTTGTTTATCAGCTTAAGAAGCTTTTTGGGTGAAATAATGGAGTTTTCTGGATATAGGATCGTGTCATATGCAAATAGGGATAGTTTGACTTTCTCTCTTCCTATTTGAATACACTTTCTTTCTTTCTCTTGCCAGATTATCCTGACCAGAACTTCTAATATTATGTTGAATAGGAGTGGTGAGAGAGGGCATTCTTGTTTTGTGTCAGTTTTCAAGGGGAATGCTTCCAGCTTTTGCTCATTCAGTATGATATTGGCTGTGGGTTTGTCATATTATTATTATTATTATTTTGAAGTATATTCCTTCAATACCTAGTTTATTCAAAGTTTTTAACATGAAGTATGTTGAATTTTATCAAAGGCCTCTTCTGCATCTATTGAGATAATCAAGTATTTTTTTTTCTTTAGTACTGTTTATGTGATGAATCACATTTACTGATTTGCATATGTTGAACCAACCTTGCATCCCAAGGATGAAGCTGACTTGATCATGGTGCATATACTTTTTGATGTGTTGCTGGATTTTGTTTGCCAGTGTTTCATTGACAACTTTTGCATCAATGTTCATCAGGGATATTGGCCTGAAGTTTTTTGTTGTATCTCTGCCAGGTTTTGGTATCAGGATGATGCTGACCTCATACAGTGAGTTAGGGAGGAGTCCCTGCTTTTCAATTTTTTGGAATAGTTTCAGTAGAAATGATATCACCTCTTCCTTGTACCTCTGGCAGAATTCAGCTGTGAATCTTTCTGGTCCTGGGCTCTTTTTGGTTGTAGGCTATTTCTTACTGCCTCAATTTCAGAACTCATTATTGGTCTATTCAGAGATTCAGTTTCATCCTGTTTCAGTCTTGGGAGGGTGTATGTGTCCAGAAATTTAAACATTTCTTCTAGATTTTCTAGTTTATGTGCGTAGAGATGTTTGTGGTATTCTCTGATGCTTGTTTGTACTTCTGTGGGATCAGTGGTGATATCTCCCTTATTATTTCTGATTATTTGATTCTTCCTTCTTTTATTCTTTATTAGTCTAGCCAGTGGTCTATCCAATTTTTTCAAAAAAGCAGCTCCTGGATTTGTTGATTTTTTTGAAGGGTTTTTCATGTCTCTATCTCCTTCAGTTCCTCTCTGATAATGGTTATTTCTTGTCTTTTGCTCACTTTGGGGTTTGTTTGCTCTTGGTTCTCTAGTTTTTTAGTTGTGATGTTAGGCATTTAGTGCTATAAATTTCCCTCTTACCACTGCTTTAGCTGAGTCCCAGAGATTCTGGTACATTGTTTCTTTCTTCTCATTAGTTTCAAATAACTTACTGATTTCTGCCTTAATTTCATTATTTACCCAAGTGTCATTCAGGAGCAGGCTGTTCAATTTCCATGTAGTTGTGTGGCTTTGAGTGAATTTCTTAATCTTGAGTTCTAATTTGATAGCACTGTGGTCTGAAAGACTGTTATGATTTCAGTTCTTCTGCATTTGTTGAGGAGTGTTTTACTTCTGATCATGGGATCAGTATTAAAGTAAGTGCTGTGTAGTGATGAGAAGAATATGTATTCTGTTTTTTGTGGGTAGAGAGTTCTGTAGGTATCTATCAGGTCTGCTTGATCCAGAGCTGAGTTCAGGTCTTGACTGTCTTTGTTAATTTTCTGTCTCAATGATCTGTCTAATATTTTCAGTGGGATGTTAAAGCTCCCACTATTGTTGTGTGGGAGTCTAAGTCTCTTTGTAGGTCTCCAAGAACTTGCATTATGAATCTGGGTGCTCCTGTATTGGGTGTATATATATTTAGGATAGTTAGCTAGTCTTGTTGACTTGAACCGTTTTCCATTATGCAATGCCCTTCTTTGTCTTTTTTATCTTTGTTGGTTTAAAGCCTGTTTTGTCAGAAACTAGGATTACAACCTCTGCTTTTTCTGTTTTTCATTTGCTTGGAAATTTTCCTCCATCCCTTTATTTTGACCCTATGTGTGTCTTTGCACAGGAGACAGGTCTCTTAAAGACAGCATACCCATGGGTCTTGACTCTATCCAGCTTGCCATTCTATGTCATTTAATTGAGGCATTCAGCACATTTACATTTAAGGTTAGTATTGTTATGTGTGAATTTGATCCTATCATCATGATGCTAGCTGCTTATTTTACAGACTTGTTTATGTGGTTGCTTTATAGTATCACTAATCTGTGTACTTCAGCATGGTTTTGTATTGGCTGGTAACAGTTTTTCTTTTCCATATTTTGTGCTTCCTTCAGGAGCTCTTGCAAGGCAGGCCTGGTAGTGACAAATTCCCTTAGCATTTGCTTGTCTGCAAAGGATCTTATTTCTACTTTCCTTATGAAGCTTAGTTTGGTCAGATATGAAATTCTGGGTGGGAAATTCTTTTCTTTAAGATGTTGAGTATAGGTACCTAATCTCTTCTGGCTTATAGAGTTTCCACTGAGAGGTCCATCATTAGTCTGATAGGCTTCCCTTCGTAGGTGACCTGGCCTTTCTCCCTGGCTGCCCTTAACATTTTTTCTTTCATTTTGCCCTTGGAGGATCTGATGATTATGTATCTTGGGGTTGTTCTTCTCATGGAGTATCTTACTGGGGTTCTCTGGATTTTCTGAATTTGAATGTTGGCCTGTCTTGCTAAATTGGGGAAGTTCTCCTGGATGATATACGTTTTTCAGCATATGAAGTATGTTTTCCAACTTGGTACCATTCTCTCATCTCTTTCAGGTACCCTAGTCAGTTATAGGTTCGACCTCTTTACATAATCCCATATATCTCAGAGGTTTTGTTTATTCATTTTCATTCTTTTTTCAGTATTCTTGTCTGCCTGTCTTATTTCAGAAAGGGAGTCTTCAAGCTCTGATATTGTTTCCTCCACTTGGTCTGTTCTGCTATTGATACTTGTGATTGCATTGTGAATTTCTTGTATTGTGTTATTCACTTCCATCAGGTCAGTTATGTTCCTCTCTAAACTGGTTATTCTGGCTATCAGCTCCTGTATTGTTTTATTATGACTCTTAGCTTCTTTGCAGTGGGTTACAACATGCTCCTTTAGCTCTGTGAAGTTCTTTATTACCCATCTTCTGAAGCCTACTTCTGTCAATTCAGCCATCTCAGCCTCCACCCAGTTCTGTGCCTTTGCTGGAGAGGTGTTGCAGTCATTTGGAGAAGAGACACTCTAGCTTTTTGAGTTTACAGCATAGAAAAACTTCTTTAATCCAAAATGTTTCATGAGGATTTGATCATTTGTTTGTCCACCCAAATGATTGTAATTAGTAAAAGTAATTGTATTGTATTACTTTTGTATTACTTATTGTATTGTATTACTTACACCAAAAGTAATTATATTAGTTTTATAGTCCGACACTTTTCTAATCTTTAATCTTTCCATTTGAAGAGAATGCCTACTTACTAAGTATATATAATACTCCTAACTAGCCACCATGACATACATTTATTTATTTATTTATTTATTTATTTATTTATTTACTTACTTACTTACTTACTTACTTACTTACTTATTTTCTTTCCATAAGTTTTTGGGGAACAGGTGATATTGGGTTACATGAGTAACCCAATAGTGGTGATTTGTGAGATTTTTGGTGCACTCATCACCCAAGCAGTATACACTATACCCAATTTGTAGCTTTTTTTCCCTCAACTCCTTCCCACCCTTTCCCCAAAAGTCCATTGTATCATTCTTATCCCTTTGCATCCTCAGAGCTTAGCTCCCACTTATGAGTGAGAACAATGTTTGGTTTTCCATTACTGAGTTACTTCACTTAGAATGATAGTCTCCAGTCTCATCCATGTTGCTGTGAATGCCATTAATCCATTCTTTTTTATGGCTGAATAGTATTTCATCATACACACACACACACACGCCCACACACCAACCACAGTTTCTTTACCCACTCATTGATTGGTGGTCATTTGGGCTGGTTCCATATTTTTGCAATTGTGAATTGTGCTGCTACAAACATGCATGTGAAAGTATCTATTTGGATAATGACTTGTTTTCCTTTGGGTAGATACCCAGTAGTGGGATTGCTGGATAAAGTGGTAGTTCTACTTTTAGTTCTTTAAGAAATCACCACACTGTTTTCTGTAGTGGTTGTACTAGTTTATGTTCCCACTAGTGGTGTAGAAGTGTTCCCTTTTTACCACATCCATGCCAACATCTATTTTTTAAAATTTTCCTGTTATTAGCCACCATGACATTTATAGAGCTACGTTTTTTCCAGTTCTAAGACAATATATTCTCCAAACTTTTTTGAATTCACTGCAGGCAAAATTTTTTAAAACTCTAGTTTCTGATTTTAATAGGAAGTTACTATAAAAATAATTGTAATTTTATTTTCAAAGACAATTCAAGAGCAGCACTGAGCTATTACTTAGTGTTTAATTTATGGCAAGAGTATATGGTTTATTTTTAAAGAAATAAAAATATCTTTCCTAAAACTTATTATACTTGATTTTTTTCTGGAAAATTATTTCAGCTATCTATTATGGTTTCCTTTCTTGACTCAAACTAATTTTGTGTCTTTTAACTGAAATATTTGCATGTCCACACTTATAGATGATTAATTCAAATGTGTAGTAGAAATTTGGTTTACTGTACAATTAGTAAACATTCAGTGTCAAAAATATACTCACTAAACAAATGCATTTTGGGGAAAAAACGTGGGATTTGAGGAACATTTTTAGGTAACACTTATGTATCAACTCCTTTGAGGTGATGAGACCTTAAATGAATCACTTCCTAAATGAAATATACTCTTGAAACTGATCATAAAAATGTTTTGAAGTGATTCTATTACTCTCATGAAATTAGTCCCATTTGTAACATGTTATTTATGCAAAGAATCATAATTAATGTGTACTTATTATCCTCCCTTTTATCTATCTGGCTGTATGGTTTATGACCAACTAATTCAATAGAGAAATTACTTCATTGGTTAAGTCTTGGTTTGTGACTAGTTTCTTTGTGGTCTTACATGGATAAGTTTAAGTTTACATGAACAAACAAAACTCCACTTAGTTTAGGGTGATAATCTTTGTAATATCAAATCTCAGAAATGAGGCAGAGCCTGTGAACTATAAGAGATTAATAAGGTACTAACTCTGTCACCAAGATTTTATCTTAAAATCTTGTTTTTCTCCAGTTGATCTTTGAAAACTAAATCTGAGAACACCTTCAAAATACAGTTAGTGTGCCCTTTCTAGGGTGACTTAGTGAGCTGTGAGGGTGATGGATATCCTTGGTATTAATGGCACTCCAGTTGGCCTCCATTGCTGTCTTTCTCAGACGTCTCTAGTTACAGCTGTATTTGTCTTGGACAGTTAAGTATTTCTGATCCTTATATGGGCTAGAGATGTAAAATGGTAATCCAGAAATGGCTTATGTTCATTAGCTCTGGAGATGTCTCTGTCATCTAAGCCATCTATCCGTACGTGTGTTCCCTCTGCCAGCTGGTGTCTCTGCTCTTGAGCAATGAGAAGTGTTGTATTTCTTTTCCTTGGGTAGGAAAGCCACATCTTAATTTGAGTCTAGGATGAAAAAGATGATACTTCTATTACACAGTGCCATGTCACTTCTGGATGAGTAATGATTCCCAGCCCTGCTAGCTCAAGGACGTACTCGTGTAGCTATTCCATGCCCAATACTGCATAGACTATATATGCCAACAGATAATTGGAATGGATGACACAAAAGAGAACATCAAATAGATTTTTAGATAAAGAGGTATAGAATATAGAAAGACACAGCTCCTTGTAACACAGTATAGTTGTTTGGAGAGGAGGCAAAGTTTTCTTCTGCCAGACAGAAGTGCTATGGCTCTAAGCCTCACAACCCATTTACTTTGCTCAATATGTAAACCCTGAAGAGGATCCAGTGAACTGAGGGAAGAAAACGATCTTCCTTCTCTTTTCGCTTGGGGTATGCTCTAGACTTCACACTATAGTTGCTGCGTTCTTAACCTTACCAAAAAACTCAAGGTAGGTCATTGTATGAGGATAAATATGACATTTATTCAGTGCTAGTATGAAGGTATAAAATAACCAATGATCTATTTCCATTTTGACTTTTATCAGGGGATACAAAATGTACTGATAAATTAAAATTATAAGCACATGATAGTTTTGGTTACTTATTAGATTCTCCTAATGCTTTCATAGATGTTTCTTTTATTAAACAGAGTCATATTAACTATAAAATGTGGGATAAAGATAGTGTAGTTGCCAAGCAAACAGTTATGGAGTATAAGCAATTGTTAACTTGTTTTTCTTTTCAAAGCTTAATGTTTCAGGAACCATGAATCATTTAAGAAGAGATTTTATTCCATAATGAGATGAGATGTCACAGTTATTTTTTCTTTAATGTTTTTAAAAATGCCTGTGCAAAGTCAGCCAGATACTTAAAGTAATACAAGGTTTTGAGAAAAGTTAGTGACCATTATAATTTTTTAATATACAGTTCATAAAATAACTTAATAAACATTGAATTTTACCAAGTTTCCAAGTTATTTTAAAATCAGTGTTAATGGGCATGCATACATTTTATGTTTCTTTCATTAACATATACATTATAATTAGTATTCTGCTTTTTCCAGTTAACATTATTTACGTTATAGGTTTCCATGCATCAACCTAGTTTGTATGCTTATTGTTTTAGTAAAAGTAATAGTATTAGTAGTAATAGAAATAATACTGATGATGATGATAACTAACATCAGTCAAGTGCCAAGTGTTGTACTAACTACTTAATGTATATTATCTCATCTAATAATCATAATATTTCATGTGTTGTCATATCATATTTAGCCATTTTGAATATTTGAGACTTTCTAAGTTATCATTAGTATAAAAAGCACAACTATGTAAGTGATAATAAAGAATAACTTTTGAATATGGAATAGTATTAGTTTCTTAGGTTTTATTACCTATAGTAGAATTAAAGGATATAAGTAGCTTTATAATTAAAGGATATGACTGATGTATCCTAATGTACCGTCTTTATTCTCTCATTTTAACACTATTGAAAAATTAAATTAGGCCAAGTGTAGTGGCTCATGCCTGTAATTCCAGTGCTATGGGAGGCTGAGGTGGGTGGATCACTTGAGGCCAGGAGTTCTAGACCAGCCTGGCCAACTTGGCAAAACCCTGTCTCTGCTCAAAATACAAAAATTAGCCGGGCATGGTGGCACACACCTGTAATCTCAAGCTACTCAGGAGGTTGAGGCATGAGAATTACTTGAACTTGGGAGGCTGTGGTTGCAGTGAGCCGAGATCGTCACTGCACTCCAACCTGAGTGACAGTGAGACTCTGTCTCAAAAAATAAAAATAAAAATAAATTAAAATTAATACTTATCATTTCCATGCATGTTATTATAAGAACACTGCATATCTATATATCTATACATCATATATGTTATAGTTTTGCAGGTTTTAAAACATTATATAATAATAGTACACAGTGTGTTGCCTTCTGTGGCTTCCTTTTTTTTCTGTTCAATATGCTGTCAATATTAACTTTCAGTAAGAATATGGTTGTTATTCTAATTTTTCCCCAATACTTAGATTGTCTCCAATATTTAAGTCACTTCCAATAGTTTGCTATTACAAACATTTTTAAGTGAATAATTTTCACGTGACTCATTCTGTGCACATGTGGAAATATTAGATCGTAAGCATGTGCATCTTTAACTTGTCAGGATGTTACAAATGCTCTCTTAGGATGTTGCATCAATTTACATGCTAACACCTGTATACAATTGCTTCCATTTTTCACATCCTCACCAGTCCTTGGTAATAGGAGTTTTTGTTACTATTTTTCCTCAACCTCATGGTTATAAGATGCATCTTGCTATTGCCTTAATTTGGATTGCGCTAATTTCTAGTTGTGCCAGAGACACTGAATATCCATGTGTTTCCCAGCCCCTTTGCAGTTAGGTCTGACCAGTCAACTGCTTTCAGTCAGTATAGTCTTACTTCAGGAACAGAGAATTCAGAAGCTTTTGCATAACTCTTGAACTGTTTCTTTTTTTTTCTTTTTCTTTTTTTTTTTTTGAGACCGAGTCTCACTCTGTTGCCCAGGCTGGAGTGCAATGGCGAGATCTCCGCTCATTGCAAACTCCGCCTCCCGGGTTCATGCCATTCTCCTGCCTCAGTCTCCCTAGTAGATGGGACTACAGGTGTCCGCCACCACGCCCAGCTAACTTTTTGTATTTTTAGTAGAGACAGGGTTTCACTGTGCTAGCAAGGATTGTCTCCATCTCCTGACGTCATGATCCGCCCACCTTGACCTCCCAAGGTGCTGGGATTATAGGCGTGAGCCCCCGTGCCAAGCCTGAACTGTTTCTTATTGTACAGCAGCTACACAGTGGAGCATGGACCTTTTAGTTTCTTTGTGGAGCAGAGTCCCCTGCCAACCTGCATTGGATTTGTGTCATGACCAAAAAATAAACTTCAGTTTTGTGAAGCTACTGAGATTTGGGGTTTAATTTGTAACCTCATCATAACGAAGTCTATCCTGATTAATACAAATGGGCAGCTTTTCATATGTTTATGTTATCATGTGTTTGTTAAGCTTTGATCATATCTGTGATGATTAATTTGTGTGCTGCTTTCTTCTATCACTGACAGTTTTACTCTTGGATTATCACTTTTTTAATGATTTGTAAGAGTTTGTTTGTTAGCTGTTATCAGTTGTATGTATTCAAAGTGCCTTTTCTCAGTTTTTTGGTTTTCTTTTCACATTGAATATAATACCTTTTAATGTATAGAAGATTTTTTAATATGATCAAATGAATCAATATCATATCAACTAAAAATAATGTAATATCAGTGAAAATGATGAGCATTGTTTATTCTTTTTCAAGCCTTTTATCATTTAACTTGTTTTCTTTTTTTCTTTCTTTTGGTTCTGTCCTACTGTGTTGGTAGTGCTTTCAGTACAAGGTTGGGTAAAAGTGACGATAGCATGACCCCTTGACTTGCTCGCAGATTTTAAGGAAAAATTTCTACATCTGACTTTTAAGTATGATCTTGGCACTTAAAAAATAATTATTTTAGAATGCTAGACACATAGTGGACCCTTAATAAAGGCTCGAAAGTGAACAAATTATTCAACTGCTACTTTTATTTTGTATGAAAGTAGTTAGCATCAGTATTTTTGTTGTTGTTTCTTTCTTTTAGAAGATAGGATCTTGCTCTGTCTGTGGCCCGGGCTGGAGTACAGCGACTCAGTCTTACTTAGCTCACTGAAACCTCAGCCTCCTGAGTTTAACAATCCGCCTGCCTCAGCCTCCCGAATAGCTGAGACTACAAATGGCCACCATGCCCAGCTAATTGTTTTATTTTTTGTAGAGACAGGGTCTCACATCCTTGCCCAGGTGGGTCTCAAACTCCTGGCTTTAAGCACTCCTCCCACCCCGGCCTCCCAAAGTGCTAGGATTACAGGCTAAGCCACTGTGCCCAGCCAGTGTGTTTTTATATCTGTTTTCCTTTATATATCTGCTTATTACTGGCTTTATGACATTTGCTGGGTGTGGTAGTTATGCTTTATGACCTTAAGGAGGCTCTCTCATATCTGTAGTTTGCTAAGAGTTTTTGTCTTAAATGAGTTAAATTTTAGCAATGTTTTCTTCTGCATCTGTTAAGATAATTGTATGGCTTTTCTCTTTTACTCTTTTATTGTGAGGAGTTTTATTGATAGATTCTTCTAACCTTCAACCAAGATTGTATCACAGGAATAAACCAGTTCTCAACCTGGCCTCGATACATATTTTTAAATATCTTACGGGTTTTGAGTAGCTGATTTTTTGTTTAGTATGGTTATATCCATGTTTCTAAGTGTGTTTTGTTCTACATACTTTTGGTATAAATGTTGTACAGCCTAATAAAGTGAACTGGAGAGAGACCCTCTTCTTTTTTTCTTATTCTTTTTTCTTTTTCTTGAGGCAGGGTCTCACTGTCTCACCCAGGCTGGAGGGCAGTGGCATGATCACAGCTCACTGCAGCCTCAATCTCCCATGTTTGTGCCTCCCAATTCAGCCTCCTGAGTAGCTGGAACTACAGGAATGTACTACCACACCTGGCTGATTTTTGTATTTTCTTGGAGAGATGCAGTTTTGCCATGTTGTCCAGGCTGGTCTCAAACTCCTGAGCTCAAGTGATCCACCTGCCTCAGCCTCCCAACGTGCTGAGATTACAGGCGTGAGCCGCCGTGCCTGGCCCAAGTCCCTTTTTTCTAATCTCTGAAACAATTAATATTGGGACTATCCATTGTTTTAATATTTGGTAGAATGTACTGATAAAACTTTCTGGGTCTGGTAGTGTTTATTGGCTTATTTGTTTTGATGTTTTGTTATTTGTTTTGGTAAACTGGCTTTTAACTAGTAATTTCTTTTATGGATATAGGTCTATTCACGTTGCTGTTCTGAATTTGTTTTGATGAGTTTTCTGGGAAATTATCTATTTTAAGTAATTAAATTTATCAGCATAAATATTTAAATGTTAACTCTTATTTTAAAAATATTCTCTCTGTAGTTACAAGCTTCTTTTCATTTGTAGTATTCTCTTTTGAGACCTTCTCTTTTTTGCTCCTGATTGGGCATGCCAGAAATTTGTCTATTTTAATTATACTTTTCAGAGAACTAGCTTTTACTTTGGTTGATTCTCTACTCTATCTTTGTTCCCCATTTCACTGATCTCCGATTGTTATTTCCTTTTTTCTCTGCATCTATTGTCCATATGGAGACCTTTGCTTTTTTCTGTCTGTCGGCTTTTCCTCCATAGACATATAGTTTAAATATGATTCTTATGTGTTGTGATATTGAAGCTTAATTATCAATTCCATGAGCGTATTTGCTCTATCTACTAAAAGTCTCTTTTGAGGTGTTGAGTCTTTCCAGACGCTATAAGCATTCGTAACCCTAGGCCAAGGAATAAAAGGGACTCTATGAGAGTCTCTAGATCAGTGCTGCGGGGAAATTCAGTGCATATCCAGCCTGTTCTCCCTGGTTCGGAGGATCCAGCTTCCTAAGAAACTGGGTTTAGATACCTGACCCCTGACCTACCCTGGACCTGAATCATCTCCTCTCGCATATCTTCCCTGCTTTGATAAGCACCCTGAAGCTTAGGCTCAGTTTGAACATTTCATCACATCTATTCTATGCCAGGTGCTGGGATGCAAAAGTGAATAGCTGCTGCCTCTTATCTCAAGCTGGAGACCAGACAGACATACAGGCAACTAAATGAAAATATCACGTGTGCTGAACTGATTTTCTGACCTCCAATATACCTTTGGTTTCACCTTCCTATTTGGCAAAGAACCAAATTATCCTGGTTGCCCTTATTTTTCATTAACCGTAAAGTTCTCACTGACTTCTGTGTTCCAGTTTCCCTTCGTTTGCTCTGTTCTACAATTATGACCAATGCCTAGCCAAGGTTTTTAATGCTAACTGCTGTAACAAACATCCCCATTAAAATATGGGCTATGTTCAAAATCAGTGTGTTTCTCAGTCCTTTCACAGTCTGATGCAGGTAGAGTGGGGATTCCTAGGCAGCAAGACCCTAAGCAGTGATTCTGGTCACAGGCTGCTTCCATCTTCTACCTGTGTCATCTGAAAACATGGCTTCCAAAATGGGCGCTGTAAAAGAAAATAGAAGGCATGTGCAAAGTTGAAATGGTAACTGAAAAAGAAAATAGAAGGTGTGTGCAAAGTTCACAGATCCATAACTGCCACAGCACAGAAGTGATACTTGTCCCTTCTACTTACATTCCAGAACTCAGTAACATTCTTGGAAGTCTGGGAAATGTCGTCTTCCAGTGAGCACAGGAAGAGGGAATGAAATAGGAGTTGATGAATACATAGTATTATTGCCACAACTCACCCTTCTGTTTGCCACCTATATTTTTCTATTTCTTTTATCATGCAAGAAACACATTTACTCCCTCTACAAAGATGAAAATCCAAAGAACCAAGCAGTCATTACAACCAGCTTACAAGACCAGAATTTCTTGGTGATACATGAGTACTCCATCTGGTCTAGACATGGCCCTTCTCAGTCTGAGAATCTATGAAATAAGAAGATGAATTGCCTGTCCCTCCCTCCACACACATATCGCCATATACAAATGGGACAGTATAACCACACTCAGCAATCCCATTCACACTTCAGTACACACACACACGCACACGCACACACACACGCACGCATAGAAAGTAGTGGAGGCTCCCTGATTAGACCTAAATTCTGTTTCCTGTGAGGAATTCCATTGTCTGTTTTCTTTCTGGCTGCTGCCTTCACCCTCTAGAATTCCCCTCCTTGTCATTATTCCCCTGGGAGTGGGTATAGGGAGTGTGTTCCTTCAACTGTGCAGCTTGCCTACTGTTCATGAAAGTTTGGTAACTCGATTTTTTTTTTTTTTTTTTGAGATAGAGTCTCGCTCTGTCTCCCAGGCTGGAGTGCAGTGGTGCTATCTCAGCTCACTGCAAGCTCTGCCTCCCAGGTTCACGCCATTCTCCCGCCTCAGCCTCCCGAGTAGCTGGGACTACAGGTGCCTGCCACCATGCCCGGCTAATTTTTTTTTTTTTTGTATTTTTAGTAGAGAAGGGATTTCACCATGTTAGCCAGGATAGTCTCAATCTCCTGACCTCGTGATCCGCCTGCCTCAGCCTCCCAAAATGCTGGGATTGCAGGCGTGAGCCACCGCGCCTGGCTTCGAGGATTGTTTTAAGCCTTGAACGACAAAGGCTTGTTTAGTCTGGGCTGATTTATTTATTTATTTACTTGTAATGATAGTCATGGTAGTTGCTTAGTTGGTTTGTTGTGGCTTGAAGGAAGTTGACAGTAAGTTCATGCAAAAATGTAAAAATTGACTTTTGATCTGTTTGCTCTCAGTCAAGTGCATGTGCCAGCTATAATACTGTAAGTAGCATTGACTTTTCCTCTGCCTTTCAAATCTCGAGAGAAATCCTCTCACTGGAAGACACTTACCAGAATCCTACTGGCAGAAGATTCTGGGAAATACAGTTTCTGGGCTTTAAGCCTGGCAATGCAAAGCTATCTTATAAAAATTATATGAAATTATGTTTCAAATAAGCAGGATAAACCATATGTGCTATTCAATTGATTAGAGCTGGCTTCATGGAGGAGACAGAATTTAAGTAGAAAATTTAAAAAGAAGAATTGGAAACTGGCCAGAGGAAAGATTTCAGTTAGAATGACATAAACAAAGAACATAAGGAGAAAATGAGCATCATATGCTTTGAGCAGAGTTGATAGACCAGTCTATAATGGGTAGAAGGTTGATGAAGGGAAGTATTAGAAGATAAATTCTGAAAAATAGGCTGCAGCCAAATTGTAGAGTGGTTTGATTTTTAAATCTTGCATAAAGATTGCTTTGCTGTCTGACAAAATTTACTAAACAAAATCAAGAGCAAACAAACATAAAATAAATCTAAAGAAGGAAGGGAAATTTATTTTCTTGTTTCAGAGAGGTTTTAGAAAATAACAAGAAAGGCACATATGGACCAGGCGCGGTGGCTCACACCTGTAATCTCAGCACTTTGGGAGGCCAAGGCAAGCAGATCACTGGAGGCCAGGAGTTTGAGGCCAGCCTGGCCAACATAGCGAAACCCTGTCTCTACTGAAAATATAAAAAAATTAGCTAGGCATGGAGGCACGCATCTGGAATCCCAGCTATTCGGGAGGCTGAAGCAAGAGAATCACTTGATCATGGGAGGCAAAGGCTGCAGTGAGCCGAGATCACACCACTGTACTCCAGCCTGGGTGACAGAGGGAGTCTCTGTCTCAAAAAAAAAAAAAAAAANCTGACAAAATTTACTAAACAAAATCAAGAGCAAACAAACATAAAATAAATCTAAAGAAGGAAGGGAAATTTATTTTCTTGTTTCAGAGAGGTTTTAGAAAAATAACAAGAAAGGCACATATGGACCAGGCGCGGTGGCTCACACCTGTAATCTCAGCACTTTGGGAGGCCAAGGCAAGCAGATCACTGGAGGCCAGGAGTTTGAGGCCAGCCTGGCCAACATAGCGAAACCCTGTCTCTACTGAAAATATAAAAAAATTAGCTAGGCATGGAGGCACGCATCTGGAATCCCAGCTATTCGGGAGGCTGAAGCAAGAGAATCACTTGATCATGGGAGGCAAAGGCTGCAGTGAGCCGAGATCACACCACTGTACTCCAGCCTGGGTGACAGAGGGAGTCTCTGTCTCAAAAAAAAAAAAAAAGGGAGCATATGGGAAAAAAATAATAATTCCCAGAGGTTTGTTTTGCTGGGTCAGATGACTAGAGAATAAAAGATCTTTGGCTTCAAAGTCTTACAAAAGCAACTGTCACTTAATCTTAATGTATCCTTGAGCTCATTACAGAAGATTTAGTTATCTCAGTATTCTAAAATTTTTTTTTGTTTGCAGTTTATCTTCAACTGGATTTTTCAAAAATTTATTTATTTATTATTTCAGTAGGTTTTGGGGGGAACAGGTGGTGTTTGGTTACATGAATAAGTTCTTTAGTAGTGATTTCTGAGATTTTGGTGCACCTATCACATGAACAGTGTACACTGTATCCAATATGTAGTCTTTTATCCCTCACCCCCTCCCACCCTTTCTCCAAGTCCTGAAAGTCCGTTGTATCATTCTTATGCCTTTGCATCCTCAGAGCTTAGCTCCCACTTATGAATGAGAACATACGATGTTTGGTTTTCCATTCCTGAGTTACTTCAATTAGAATAATGGTCTCTGATTCCAAATTCCATCCAGGTTGTGGTGAATGCCATTATTTTGTTCCTTTTTATGGCTGAGTAGTATTCCATGGGTAATATGTATACCATACTTTCTTTTTTTTTTTTTTTTTTTGAGACAGAATTTCACTCTTGTGGCCCAGGCTGGAGTGCAATGGCACGATCTCAGCTCACAGCAACCTCTACCTCCTGGGTTCAAGTGATTCTCGTGCTTCAGCCTCCTGAATAGCTGGGATTACAGGCATGCATCACCACGCCCAGCTAATTTTTGTTTTACTAGTAGAGACGGGGTTTCACCATGTTGGCCAGGCTGGTCTCAAACTCTTGACCTCAAGTGATCCACCCACCTCAGCCTCCCAAAGTGCTGGGATTACAGGCGTGAGCCACTGTGCCAGGCCTATATACCATAATTTCTTTTTTTCTTTTTTTTTTTTTTTAAAGATGGAGTCTCACTCTTGTTGTCCAGGCTGGAGTACAGTGGCGCAATCTTGGCTCACTGCAACCTCCGCCTCCTGGGTTTAAGCGATTCTCCTGCCTCAGCTTCCCAAGTAACTGGGACTACAGCCACGCACCACCACACCTGGCTAATTTTGTAATTCTAGTAGACACGGGGTTTCACCATGTTGGCCAGGCTGATCTCAAACTCCTGACCTCAGGTGATCCACCCACCTCGCCTCCCAAAGTGCTGGGATTACAGGTGTGAGCCACCATGCCCGGCCACCATAATTTCTTTTTCCACTTGTTGTTTGATAGGCATTTGGGCTGGCTCCATATTTTTGCAATTGCAAATTGTGCTGCTATAAACATTTTATGCAATTATTATTTTGTTTAATGACCTATTTTCCTCTAGGTAGATACCCAGTAGTGGGATTGCTAGATCAAACGGTAGATCTACTTTTAGTGCTTTAAGGAATCTCCACACTGTTTTCCATAGTAGTTGAACTAGCGTTCATTCCCACCAGCAGTGTAAAAGTGTTCTATTTTCACCACATCCATGCCAATGTCTATTTTTTTTTTTTTAATTTTTTGCTTATGGCCATTCTTGCAGGAGTAAGGTGGTATCACATTGTGGTTTTGATTTGCATTTCCCTGGTCATTAGTGATGTCGAGCATGTTTTCATATGTTTATTGGCCATTTGTATATCTTCACTTGAGAATTGTCTATCCATGCCTTTAGTCCACTTTTTGATGGGATTGTGTGATGTTTTTTCTTGCTAATTTGTTTGGATCCTTGTATATTCTGGATGTTAGTCCTTTGTCAGATGTATAGATTGCAAAGATTTTTTCCCACTCTGTGGGTTGTCTCTTTACTCTGTTAATTGTTTCTTTTGCTGTGCAGAAGCTTTTTAGTATAATTAGGTCCCATCTATTTATCTTTGTTATTGTTGCATATGCTTTTGGGTTCTTGGTCATGAAGTCTTTGCCTAAGCCAATGTCTGGAAGGGGTTTTCCAATGTTATCTTCTAGAATTTTTATGGGTTCAGGTCTTAGATTTAAGTCTTTGATCTATCTTGAGTTGATTTTTGTAAATGTTGAGAGATGAGGATCTGGTTTCATTCTTCTACATGTGGCTTGCCAATTATCCCAGCACTATTTGTTGAATAGGTTGTCCTTTCTCCACTTTATATTTTAGTTTGCTTCATTGAAAATACATTGACTGTATTTGGCATTATTTCTGGGTTCTCTATCCTGTTTCATTGGCCTATGTGCCTATTTTTATACCACTACCATGCTGTTTTGGTGACTATGGCCTTATAGTATAGTTTGAGGTTGGGTAATGTGATGCCTCTAGATTTGTTCTTTTTGCTCAGTTTCGAATTGGCCATGCAGGTTCTTTTTTCGTTCCATATAAATTTTCAGATTTTTTTTCTAGTTCTGTTAGGAACAATTGGTGGTATTTTGATGGGAATTGCATTGAATTTGTAGATTACTTTAGGCAGTATGGTCATTTTCACAATACTGATTCTACCTATCCAAGAGAAGAGGATGTGTTTCCACTTGTTTGTGCCATCTGTGATTTCTTTCAGCAGTGTTTTGTAGTTTTCCTTATAGAGGTCTTTCACCTCCTTGGTTAGGTATATTCCTAAGTATTTTTTTTTTTACAACTATTCTAAAAAGGGGTTGATTTCTTGAATTTATTCTCAGTTTGGTTGCTGTTGGTGTATAGCACAGCTACTGATTTGTGTGCATTAATTTTTTTTCCTGAAACCTTGCTGAATTCATTTATCAGTTCTAGGAGCTTTTTGGAGGAGTCTTTAGGGTTCTTAGATATACAATCAGATCATCAGCAAATGGCGACAGTTTGATTCCTCTTCAGCAGTTTGGTTGGATCCACTTTCTTTCTTTTGTCTAATTGCTTTCAATTGTCTAATTGCTCTGGCTAGGACTTCCAGTACTATGTTGAATAGAAGTGGTGAGAGTAGGCATCCTTGTCTTGTTTCAGTTCTTAGGGAGAATGCTTTCAACTTTTCCTCATTCAGTATAATGTTGGCTGTGGGTTTGTCATAGATGGTTTTATTACGTTAAGGTATGCCTCTTCTATGCCAGTTTTTGTATTTCTGTGGTATCAGTTGTAATACCTCTCATTTCATTTCTATTGAATTAATAAAGCGATGATGGATTTTGTCAAATGCTTTCTGTGCATCTATTGAGCTGATCATGTGATTTCTGTTTTTAATTCTGTTTATGTGGTATATCACATTTATTGATGTGCGTATGTTAAGCCATCCCCGCATCCCTGGTGTGAAACCTACTTGATCATGGTGGATTGTCTTTTTGATATGCTGTTGGATTTGGTTAGCTTGAGGATTTTTGCATCTGTGTTCATCAGGGATATTGGGCTGTAGTTTTCTTTTTTTTTTTTTTTTTTTTTTTTTTTGTTATGTCTTTTCCTGGTGTTGGTAAAAGGGTGATAGGCTTCATAAAATGATGCTGGGAGGATTCCTTCCTTCTCTATCTTGTGGAATAGTGTCAGTAGGATTGGCACCAATTCTTTGAATGTCTGACAGAATTCAGCTGTAAATCCATCTTTTCCTGGACTTTTTTTTTATTGACAATTTTTTATCACCATTTCAATCTTGCTGCTTGTTATTTGTCTGTGCAGAATTTCTATTTCTTCCTAGTATAATCTAGGAGTGTTGTCTATTTCCAGGAATTTATCCATCTCCTCTTGGTTTTCTAGTTTATACATGTAAATGTGTTTATGGTAGCCTTCAATGAGCTTTTGTATTTCTGTGGTATCAGCTGTAATACCTCTCATTTCATTTCTATTGAATTTATTTGGATCTTCTCTGTTCTTTTGGTGGTTAGTCTCACTAATGGCCTATCAATTTTATTTATTTTTTCAAAGAACCAGGTTTTTGTTTCATTTATCTTTTGTATTTGTGTGTGTGTGTTTGTTTCAATTTCATTTAGTTCTGCTCTGATCTTCATTATTTCTTTTCTTCTACTGGGTTTGAGTTTAGTTTGTTCTTGTTTCTTCAGTTCCTTGAGGTGTGACCTTAGATTGTCTCTTTGTGCTCTTTCAGACTTTTTGATGTAGGCATTTAAGGCTATGAACTTTCCCCTTAGCACCCCCTTTCCTGTATTACACAGGTTTTGATAGGTTGTGTCACTATTATCATTGAGTTCAATAAATTTTTGAATTTCCATCTTGATTTCATTGTTGACCCAATGATCATTCAGGAGCAGATTATTAAATTTCCATGTATTTGCATGGTTTTGAGGGTTCTTTTGGAGTTGATTTCCAATTTTATTCCACTGTGGTTTGAGAGCATACTTGATATAGTTCAATCTTCTTAAATTTACTGATACTGTTTTGTGTTATCATATGGTCTATCTTGGAGAATGTTTCATGTGCTGATGAATAGAATGTGTATTCTGTAGTTGTTTAGTAGAATGTTCTGTAAATATCTTTTAAGTCTTATTTGTTTTAAAGTATAGCGTAAATTTAAATCCAGTGTTTCTTTGTTAATTTTCTGTCTTGATGACCTGTCTAGTCCTGTCAGTGGAATATTGAAGTCTCTGACTGTTATTGTATTGCTGTCTATCTTATTTCTTAGGTGTAGTAGTAATTATTTTATAAATTTGGGAGCTCCAGTGGTAGATACATTTATATTTAGGATTGTGATATTTTCCTGTTGAATAAGTCCCTTAATCATTATATAATGTCCCTCTTTGTCTTTTTAAACTGCTATTGCTTTAAAGTTTGTTTTGTCTGATATAAGAATAGCTACTCCTGCTTGTTTTTGTTGTCCATTTGCATAAAATATCTTTTTCCAGCCTTTTACATTAAGTTTATGTGAGTCCTTATCTGTTAGGTGAGTCTCTTGAAGATAGCAGATAGTTGGGTAAATTCTTATCCATTCTACCATTTTGTGTATTTTTAAGTTGAGCATTTAGGCCATTTACATTCAACATTAGTATTGAGATGTGAGGTACTGTTCTATTCATCATGCTATTTGTTGCCTGAAGACTTTATTGTTGTTGTTGTTTTCCATTGTGTTTTTGTTTTGTAGGTGGTATGAGATTTATTGCTTTAAGGAGGTTCGATGTTGGTGTGTTTTCAAGATGTAGAGCTCCTTTTAGCCTTTCTTGTAGTGCTGGCTTGGTAGTGGTGAATTACCTCAGCATTATCTGAAAAGACTGTATCTTTTCTGAAAAGACAACACAACATTGTCTGAAAAAGACTGTATCTTTCCTTCCTTTATGAAGCTTGGTTTCGCTGGATACAAAATTCTTGGCTGCTAATTACTTAGTTTAAGCAGTCTAAAGATAAGCCCCAATCACTTTTAGCTTGTAGGGATTCTGCTGAGAAATCTGCTGTTAATCTGATAGGTTTTCCTTTATAGGTTACCTGATGCTTTTGCCTCACAGCTCTTAATTTTCTTTACTTCATCTTGACTTTAGATTACCTTATGACTATGTGCCTCAGTGATGATCTTTTTGCGATAAATCCCAGATGTTCTTTGAGCTTCTTGTATTTGGATATCTAGATCTCTAGCAAGGCCAGGGAAGTTTTCCTCGGTTATTCCCTCAAATATGTTTTCCCAAGTTTTAGATTTGTCATCTTCCTTGGGAACAGCAATTATGGTTAGGTTTGGTCATTTAACATAATCCCAAAATTCTTGGAGGCTTTGTTCATTTTTTTAAAATTATTTTTTCTTTGTCTCTGTTGGATTGAGTTAATTTGAAAGCCTTTACTTCAAGCTCTTAAATTCCTTCTTCTACTTGCCTGATTCTGTCGCTGAGACGTTCCAGTATATTTTATATTTCTCTAAGTGTGTCCTTCATTTCCAGAAGTTGTGATTGTTTTTTATTTATGCTATCTATTTCACTGAAGATTTTTCCCTTCATATATTATATCATTTTTTTAATTTCATTAAGTTAGACTTCACCTTTCTCTAGTGCCTCCTTGATTAACATATTAATCAACCTTCAGAATTCTTTTTCTGGAAATTCAGAGATTTATTCTTGGTTTGAATCCATTCCCAGTGAGCTAGTGTGATCTCTTGGAGGTGTTAAAGAACTTTGTGTTGTTATATTACCAGAATTGTGTTTTTGTTTCCTTCTCTTTGGGTACACTATGTCAGAGGGAAGATCTGGAGCTCAAGGTCAGCTGTTTATATTCTTTTTTCCCATGGGGTGTTCCCTTGATGTGGTGCTCTCCCCCATCCCCTAAGGATGTGGTTTTCTAAGAGCTGAACTTCTGTGATTGTTATTCCTTTTCTGGATCTAGCCACCCAGTGGAGCTACCAGGCTCCAGGCTGGTACTGGGGGGTGTCTGCACAGAGTCCTGTGATGTGAACCGTCTTTAGGCCTCTCAGCCATGGATACCAGCACGCGCTTCAGTGAAGGTAGCAGGGGAGTGAAGTGAACTCTGTGAGAGTCCTTAGTTGTAGTTTTGTTTATTGGGCTAGTTTTAGTTGGTTGGCTTTCAGCCAGAAGGTGGCACTTTCAAGACAGCATTACCTGTGGCAGTATAGGGAAGATTAGGAAGTGGGCAGGGCCATAAAGCTCCCAAGAAATTATGTCCATTGTCTTCAGCTACCAGAACTGATAGAGAAAGACCATCAGGTGGGGGCAGGGTGAGGCTCAGACTCTCCATGGGAGGGACTTGCTGTGGCTGCTGTTGGGGATGGGGCATGGTTCTCAGGCCAATGGAGTTATGTTCCCAGGGGATTATGGCTGCCTCTGCTGCCTCATTCAGGTCCCCAAGGGAGTGGGGAAAAGCCAGCAGTTACAGGCCTCATTCACCTCCCACGCAGCCCAAAAGGCCAGTCTCACTCCCACTATGCCCCCCCAGCAGCACGGAGTTTATTTCCAGGCAGCTGGTAAGCAGGGCTGAGAATTTGCCCCAGGCTGCCAGGCTCCCGGCTGGGAAAGCAAGCAGGGCTTTCATGGTTTGCCCCTCCCCACCTGCCATGGCTTCTGTTTTGTGTCTGCACTCCTGGTTCCAATGCCCCCTTCCCCGGGTTCTGTCCAGGAAACTCTGCATTTGCATTTGATGGAAATTGTTGTCAAGTTCAGCTAGAAGGTTCCTTCTCCCTGTGGTTTTTTCCCAGTTCCTCTGGCAGTCCTGCCCAAAGACCCCTATGAGACAAAGTGAGAAATGGCTTCCTTGTGGACCAAGAGTGCCCACAGGGCTTTTCCCGCTGCTTCCTCTACTCTTGTATTTTGCTTGGCTCTCTAAATTTGTCTCAGCTCCAGGTAAGGTCAGACCTTCTCCTGTCACCTGGACCTTCAAGTTTCCCAGTGAGGGTGTGTGTTCAAGGCTGGATGGTCCGCCTTTCACACTTTCACCATTTGGGCACTCAGAGTTTTTCAGCTGTCTCCTTGAGCCTGCAGCAGCAATCCACTTCCTTCAAAGGGTCTGTGGATTCTCCTGGCTTTCCTGCTATGTTCCTGTGGTAGTTCTTGGAGCAAAAGTTCACAATGTGAGTCTCCACATGCTGCTCTCTCCTTCCAAGTGGGAGCTTCACTGGGATTTTATATTTTCAGTATTCCAATTTATTAGAGAGGAATAATAATATATAATAATAATATAGGTAGGTGTGACTTAAGTATTTACTATATGCTAAACACTGAAAAATACTTCTCATATTACTTCATTAAATGCTCACAACACTATAGAATAAAAATTCAGTCTGAATAGTCTTGGTTATACTTCAGTAATAAACAATCCCATTATCTTAATGGCTTAAGACAACATTTTTTTTTTTCTTGCTCTTGCTGCCTGCACAATTTAGATCAACAGGGAGTCTCTGCTCTTGCTGGTCATTCAGGCACCTGGCCTGACAGAGCAGTCCCTCGCAAATGTAACCAGTTATTGTACCCAAGGAAAAGGAAAGAGTTCTATAGGACCTTGCATTAGCAATGAAATGCTCTGGTGGTCCAGAAGTAACTCCATTCCTTCTGCTCAGAACTCACTGGCCAGAGCTAATCACATGCTGCACCTCCACCCCCAGCCACAATGAGACAGTGAGTACAACCCTAGGATGTGCCCAGAAGGAAGAATGATTTTACCAATATTTGATGAACAGCAGTAACATTCTACCATATTTTCCTTCTTTTTTTTAAAGGTAAGAAAACAGGCTTAGAGAGGCTAGTTAACTTTCCCAGGATAGTACATATAATACGTAACAGATATATTTGATCCTAAAGCATGAACTCTTTACCCTTGTATTACCTCCCACTTCTCTAGTCTTATATGCTATAGCATGTTGTACTACCTGCTTTGCAGAGTTTTTGTGAGGATCAAATATATTAATAATAGATCTAAATAATTGGGTGTACTGCCTGGGAATTCGTAAGCATCTAGGGATTAGCGAAAGGGTCTTTTTTGTTCTTACCACTTAACCTGTGTCTCAGAGCCCTTCTTAAGTGCTAAAGCTCTATATTGCTTTTATAGTGGCTATATTAATTGTTCTCCATCATGACAGCAGCTATTTTCAGCTACCAATATTAGATATGTTTTGTATATAAAGGTGTCTGATTGCACTCAACTTCCTATTCCCAACATTTATTCTAAAGACTGTTTTATGTATCAACCATGCTGTTTAGAATACAGTTTCCTATCAGGCCAGCCTACCAAACTCACAAAGTAATTAACTAAATAGACTGTAACAGGATATCCTAGGAATCTAATACCTTACCTACAATGTGGATATTGCTATGGAAAATTACATGTTAAGTTTCATACTATCAGGCTTCATAAGTTTGTACTTTTTGCTCATTGTGATAACAGATGTTTATTCAGTCCCCCACACTATTAGGTGCAGATGTCAAGTCTACTGGGGACTCTTGTACCCAGAATTTATGGGCCTTAAATAGCCTATAAATGCTAGAGAAGATTAAGGCAATCACTAAATATTGCGTTAATTCTCACAGTCCTAAATTATTAGCTGTACCTAGTAACTATATTGAAGACCAATATTGAGAATGTTCAAGTTTACTTTTATGCCAAGTGTTAATGGAATGAATTTCAAATAAGAAAACAAAGTTCTACTCAAGCAAATATACAAGAAAAAAACAAACAACCCCATCAAAAAGTGGGGGAAAGGATATGAACAGACATTTCTCAAAAGAAGACATTCATACAGCCAACAGACACATGAAAAAATGCTCATCATCACTGGCCATCAGAGAAATGCAAATCAAAACCACAATGAGATACCATCTCACACCAGTTAGAATGGCAATCATTAAGAAGTCAGGAAACAACAGGTGTTGGAGAGGATGTGGAGAAATAGGAACACTTTTACACTGTTGGTGGGATTGTAAACTAGTTCAACCATTATGGAAAACAGTATGGCAATTCCTCAAGGATCTAGAACTAGATGTACCATATGACCCAGCCATCCCACTACTGGGTATATACCCAAAGGATTATAAATTATTCTACTACAAAGACACATGCACACGTATGTTTATTGCGGCACTATTCACAATAGCAAAGACTTGGAATCAACCCAAATGTCCATCTGTGACAGACTGGATTAAGAAAATGTGGCACATATACACCATGGAATACTATGCAGCCATAAAAAAGGATGAGTTTGCGTCCTTTGTAGGGACATGGATGCAGCTGGAAACCATCATTCTTAGCAAACTATCACAAGAAGAGAAAACCAAACACCGCATGTTCTCACTCATAGGTGGGAACTGAACAATGAGATCACTTGGACTCGGGAAGGGGAACATCACACACTGGGGCCTATCATGGGGAGGGGGGAGGAGGGAGGGATTGCACTGGGTAGTTATACATGATATAAATGATGAATTGATGGGTGCTGACGAGTTGATGGGTGCAGCACACCAACATGGCATAAGTATACATATGTAACAAACCTGCACGTTATGCACATGTACCCTAGAACTTAAAGTATAATAAAAAAATTAAAAAAAAAGAAAGAAAACAAAGTTCTATATGTAGAATATAATTTTTTGACTCCTTTAAATGGATTTATTAAAATAACTATATTTTCTAATTTAAGACATATGATAAGCAGAAAATAAACAGACTCATTAATCCATGTCTATAAGAGAAAAAATGCATTACTAGTATAGTGCTCTCTCAATGACTTTAATTCCTATTTCTGAATTTAATAAATTACTGCTTTGATAAACAATCCTTTTGTAGAAATAGAATCTCAAAAAGTACCAAATTTCTTTAACTATAATATTTTACTCCCCAGGAGGGACTGTGCCAGAAAATGTTCACAAAGAGAAAGAATTTGTTCATTTCACTAAATAAACTCAGAATGAGAACCACCATTGATCCCACTGCGAGGGGCCTTGTTAAGGGCTATGTATAGTATAAGAGGTGGGAAGAAGAAGATTCAAGGAGAAAGTGGTAGATTGAGGGCTTTGAATAGGAGATTGGTATTTATAAATTTAAATCTTATTAGAAAACAATGGGGAGCTACTAAAGATATTTTAGTTAACTTTTCTTCATTATGGATGTCAAATAACATTGCAAAAAAGCAAAAACCAAAAATGGACAGTAGAGGAAAGAAGCAAAGAGCCAGCTTCCCTTTCTCTCCCTCTGTTAATGTAATCATTCTTAGCATTTTGACGTATGATATTTTGCCTCTTTTCCTACACGTATGTGAATATATTTAAGAAATATATTCAAATTTTGCAAGCATTGATTTTCTGTTTTTTCCCCTTAACATATTATTATAAGGAGTTTCTGTGTTAGTTCAGCCCTCATAATAACAATGATGATCATTCCCAGAATGCTTTATTTCAGATGTTTTTAGTGTTATAATGTTATTTAATATGATAAATACTGTTTGGTCAAACAATTTTAGCATAAGATTTATTTCTTAGAATTATTTCCTCAGGTTAGATTGCTAGAAGCAGATTCACTAGTTCAAAGGTTATAAACATATTTGTGGTGTTTAAACCTAATATTAAATTAAATTTTTACTAAAGAATTATGAAAATGTACTTAGCCACTAAAAAATATGACAGTGTCAGTTGCATATATCAGACTCAATATTAGATATTATAATTAACCCTTGTCTATGAGCAAAAGAACCAAAAAGAAGAACCTATTCTGAATTTATAACTTTTATCGATAATGAAATTCCATGTATTTCCTATTTTGTGAAATATTTTCTAATTCAACATACTTTTCCCATTTAGTTCTCAATCATAATCTCAGTGGTTTTGCTTAAGTAGCTGTGTGAATTACATTTTTAAAATATTGGCAGTGAATGTTTGTTAATAAAGAAGTGACATGACCAGAGGGTAGGTGTATATTAAGAAGACAAATCTGGCTGGGCGCGGTGGCTCAAGCCTGTAATCCCAGCACTTTGGGAGGCTGAGACAGGCGGATCACGAGGTCAGGAGATTGAGACCCATCCTGGCAAACACGGTGAAACCCCGTCTCTACTAAAAAATACAAAAAACTAGCCGGGCGAGGTGGCGGGCGCCTGTAGTCCCAGCTACTCGGGAGGCTGAGGCAGGAGAATGGCGTAAACCCGGGAGGCGGAGCTTGCAGTGAGCTGAGATCCGGCCACTGTACTCCAGCCTGGGCAGCAGAGCGAGACTCCATCTCAAAAAAAAAAAAAAAAAAGAAGACAAATCTGACTATGGCCCTATTGAATGGATTTTAGAACAGAATGACCAATACGAAAAATTCCGTTTTACATTTTTTTATTATTATGTTGGTCTGATATTGGGCAGAGTTGCTTTTTATTCCCCTATTTCACTGATACTAGAGAGTGTTGATAGTATACTTTTCACAAACTCTCTTCTTCTCCAGTTAAAATTTTAGTCGTTGCTGTTCATTTTTTTACAACAGAAATGTTTAGTGACTTTAAGGAAAAAGGAAGCACAGAGAAATAATGTGCTTTAGATCAAAGGCTCAGGGTGGTAACAAGTTGAATTAAAATTGCCAAAGTCTCAATTTAGAGCTAATCTTGGGTTTTGAAGGCTGACATATTTAGAGAGAATGTAAATTATATAAGTTATGCATATTTGATGATTGGTTCTATTTCATCTGGGCACATATTGATTTTGCCTGCATGTTTCGAATAATTCAGCCTGATAGCTCTTTTGTCGTTTCATGCAGTCATGTCTGTTTTGATGATCTCTTTGTCATACCAGGCATTTAGCCTGAATTACTTTTTAAGAATATGTAATTTTCTATCACATGCCAGGTATTGAACTAGAAGCCAAGAATTCATATATTGAAGTTGATACATGGAATCTTCAGACCAGCAAGCAATATAAACTAACATTCAAATGTTTAGTTAGTAATTGTGTAAATTGCCTTAGAAGGAAAATAAAGTGCCCTGAGAGTATGTAACAAGGGTGCCTGATTTAAGCTAATACATCAGGGAAGGCCTCTTGAAGGAAGCTACCTTTCTTTTGAGACCAAAGCACAAGGGAGTAGTGAGGAATGGTGATATGCACATTTTGGATATTGTCACAGCATGCAATAAGGCCCTGGGACTGGATAACTCAAGGGAGGCCACTGCAGGAGGCTGAAGCCCAGCGAGAGAAGCAGAAGTACCTGCCTCCACATAGGCTGAAGAAGGACTACCAAGAATTTGAGAATATTTCCAAAATGAAATGAGGAACCATTGACAAATTTTAAACAAGGACGACTGTAATGAAATTTCTGCTTAAAAATATAAATCTGGCTTCTGTATGGTGAATATAATCAGAAGAAGGTAAAAGTGGAAGTGAGAAAACCAATTAGGAAGCAATTAGAGTTGTCCAGGCAATGATATATGAAAGACTGGAATGGACAAAGATGGAGTAGATGAAGATGAAGTAGATAAAGATGATTCTCAGGTTCCTGGTATGGGTAACTAGCTGGTTGGAGACCATATAGTCTAATGGTTTGAGTCCTACCCCTGCTGTGTGCTCCATAACTTCTTTGTGCTTTAGTTTTACCATTTTCCACATGAAGATGCTGATTGAAGATCATAATTGAGTATACATTTGGAACTCAGAAGAGAGTCTGGACAAAGATAAAAATTAAGAATTGTTGGTGTATGGATGGAATTTGGTGCATAAATGAGGGAGCATGATCATCTCTGTAGTATAATCAGCAAACTAAGGAGGAAGGTGATTACTGCTGTGCCTGAGTTGACGTCATAGAGAGATTATATATGTACCGACTAGCCAATATAGAGCTTAAGTGTTGTAAAAGAGTACATAGGGAGGGGGGCATGCGAGAGGATGTGCATGTTTATAGACATGCATAAATATTGGTTTACAGGGTGCGGTGTGTCTAGGTAAATGGCAGGCAATGAACCTGTGGAAATAGTCCGGGGCCATTTGTGTAAGACCAGAGAGTACAGATTATAGACTATCGGAGGTGAAAAGCCACTGAACAGTTTCAATCAGGAGATAAGATCAGATCACCCCTGGCAAGAGAGAGAGTGGATTGAAAAGGAGACTAGTTAGGAATCTATAATCCAAATGAGAGGTGGGAAAGGTCCAAACTAAAGTGACAGATAGGGAAGGAGAGTAAATAGATAAAAGCTGGGACTTGGTAAGTGGCAAGGAAACATAGAGGGATGACTTCCAGATCCAAGTGGGTGGATGGTTCGTGCCTTCGTCAAGGTGAGAACTAAAGAAAAAGGCACTTACTCGATGACTGGGAAGACAATACGTTTTTGGGGGCATGGAGTTTGTGAGATTTTAATATGATGTTGGGGCCTCCACTCGTAAAGTGCTAAGACCAGCATAAAAAAAGTTTTGTTTGGGTATTCATTGTAGACTTGGACAAGGCAGATAAAGCACAGCAGCATATTTATTGATTAAAAATTAGCAAAGATGAAAGATTGCCTGCAGATCATCTTTTTTTTTTCAAGATCAGAAAACAGAGGCAAGTTTAGTATTGATATTTTAACATCCTCGGCAAAATCAATCTTACCTTCTTGGTTTGGAACCTTTAGAAGTGAGTTTCAGTACAATAAAATGTAATTATTTTCCTCGAAATTTCAAAAAGCATTTATAGTTTTTAATAACATTTCCACTGCGTGTTGCCCTTTGAGCCGCCACTTTTCAATTAACTGTTGTGGTTAGTTTTTTTTCCCCCCTGCATACCCATATCCTAAAGTTGGTATCTACCATTTCCCTAAATGTTTTTATTTTTCTATCACATGTGCACATATCCCTGAAATTATATATAAATTTGTTAAAGTATCATACTGTACATATCCTTCTCCAACTTGCTTCATTCCCCCCCTTTTAAGATAGATCTATGTTGAAACATGCAAGATATAGTACAGTAGTCCTCATTATTTGCGGATTCTATATTGTGAATTTGCCTACTCTCTCAAATGTACTGGTCACCCCAAAGTCAATACTTACACTCCTTTTGCAGTCATTTGTGAACATGCCAGGAGGCAAAAAATTCGAGTAATGAGAACTGCATATTCTCAGCCAAGGTCAAATAAGGTGATGACCTGCCTTCTTGACAGCTGTCATCCTGTAAACAGGCGTCCTTTTCTTGTTCTATTTAGTCATGATTTTTACATGTTGTGCTTTCTGTTCATAATTTCCCTCTTTAAAATAGTTCCCAAGTATATGCTGAAGGGCTGTCTAATGTTTCTAAAGCACAAGAAGGCTGTGATATGACTTCCAGAGGATAAGTGGAGGACAGGTGTTTAAGATAAGCTTTGTTCAGGCATGAGTTACAGCACTGTTAGTTATGAGTTTGGTGTTAATAAACCAACAAGTATATTAAATAAGGTGTATTTAAACACAGAAAGATACACAAAACAACATTATGTCTTGATAATTTGAGAAAAACGTGACCAGAGGCTCACGGGAACCTGTATTTCCTCCAGGGACAATGATTCAGTATTTACGAATTCAGTGTTCATGGCAACTTTATAGAATATCATTACCACACATAATGAGAATCTACTGTATATTTACCTAACTGCTTTATGATATTGTCTTCCATGACTATGCCACATGTATTTACCCTTTGTCCATATTTAGATTATGTTCAATTTTTAATTATAAAAAGTTTTAAAAATTAACATTTCATCAGGTTATGTAGGTAGGAGTGAAATATTAAGGTCTCTACACATTTTCAGTAAGAGTAAATGTCACCATATTTCCCTCTAAAACATTCTATTTAGTGGTATTTTCACTAATAAAGTATAGAGGTTCCAACTGCTCTACCAACTATCAAGCATAGGGCATTATCAACCTTAAATATTTACCTACATGATAGATGTGGATTGGTATTTCCTTGATTGGGATATAAAATGTTCCTGATTTCCATTGGAACTGAGGATTTTTTTTTTTTTTGTATTCTGGACTATTTTGAAAAGTTAATTATGTAAATACAGTTGGGTCAGATTTAATAATTTAAAATAAATAGAAAATTTTATGTGCAAGGTTGGCTCTTTGATAATTGCATGTAAATACCCATAAAAGTAGAAACAAAAGGGCCGGGCACGGTTGCTCACCCTGTAATCCCAGAACTTTGGGAAGCCAAGGCAGGCTGAACTTGAGGTCAGGAGTTCTAGACCAGCCTGGCCAACATGGGAAAACCCTGTCTCTACTAAAAATACAAAAATTAGGCCGGGCGCAGTGGCTCATGCCTGTAATCTCAGCACTTTGGGAGGCTGAGGTGGGCAGATCATGAGGTCAGGAGTTCAAGACCAGCCTGGCCAACATGGCAAAACCCCGTCTCTACTAAAAATACAAAAACTAGCTGGGCGTGGTGGCAGGTGGCAGGTGCCTGTAATCCTGGCTACTCAGGAGGCTGAGGCAGGAGAACACTTGAACTTGGGAGGCAGAAGTTTCATTGAGCCAAGATCGTTCCATTATACTCCAGCCAGGGAGACAAGAGCAAGATTCCATCTCAAAAAATATGTACATATACAAAAATTAGTGGGACGTGGTCGGTCGTGCCTGTAATCCCAGCTCCTTGGGAGGCTGAGGCATGAAAATCGCTTGAACCCAGGAGGCAGAGGTTGCAGTGACTGCACCACTGCACTCCAGCATGGGCAACAGAGTGAGACTCTGTCTCAAAAAAGAGAGACAAAGGAAAAAGTTGAAAGAAATGAATGATGTTAGAATTTGGGTGAGCACAAAGTGGCCCACAGGCCAAATCCAGCCTAGTATCTGTTTTTGTCAGTAGTTTTGTAGGAACACAGCCATGCCCATTTGTTTACATATTGTCTGTGGCTGCTTTCATGCTGCCCACAGCAGAGCTGAGTAGTTGCAAAAGAGACCATGTAATCCATGAACCCTGAATATTACTATCTGGGCCTTTACAAAAAAAAGTTTGCCAACTCCTAATGTAGGAGGATAATTGCCATAGATTGATGTAAACATCTGAGTTTTTATCATCACTATTCAATATCATGATTTGCTGTTACCATTACTCGACACTAAAACTCAGAACTTATATGGTTGAAATTATTTTCTATTCTTTTGGGCCTATTTTATAATTATATTGTCATTTTAAAACTTACATATTAACTATAAGGTATAAACTACTATCTGCAAGAAGATGAATTTATTTTACTTCAAAATTATACTTCGCTTTTTTAAATAATTGTACCTAACTGACAGCACTATGCTTAAAATTCCTTTGATTAAGAAATCACACTGGTTCTTCCTTTATGTTTCCATCTAATGAGTCACTTTTAGAGTGAATCATTTCTCAATATGGCTTGTCCTGAGATACAGGCTAAGGCAAAAATAATAACAGATAATGTAAATAGGAAAATAAATTTTCAAAAAATTACTACAATTTTATCAGTATTTCTTCTGCTTTTATTTTGTTTTTGACTCGTATTTGCTTAATCCATGTAAATATGTCCCAAGGAATCCAATTATATTTTTTTGCAGATACTTTCTTTTTCCTCTTGGAGTGGCTGTAGGTGAAAATTTTTCCTGATATTTATCACAAGTTGTTGATTACTCCTTTGAAATACCCTATGATGCTCTGTAGTCACTTAATAGCTAGATATATTTGGGAGAATATACTATGCATAAGTTTTATGCCTAGAGACTTAGTAGTTACCACCTTTCCATTTGACTACTTACACTATGAATGACAGAGAAAGGGACATTTTGTTTGTTTGTTTGTTTGTTTGTTTACAATTTTTTTTTATTTTTTATTTTTTTTATTATATTTTAAGTTCTACGGTACATGTGCATAACGTGCAGGTTTGTTACATATGTAAACTTATGCCATGTTGGTGTGCTGCACCCATCAACTCGTCAGCACCCATCAATTCATCATTTATATCATGTATACCTCCCCAATGCACTCCCTCCCTCCTCCCCCCTCCCCATAATAGGCCCCAGTGCGTGATGTTCCCCTTCCCGAGTCCAAGTGATCTCATTGTTCAGTTCCCACCTATGAGTGAGAACATGCAGTGTTTGGTTTCCTCTTCTTGTGATAGTTTGCTAAGAATGATGGTTTCCAGCTGCATCCATGTCCCTACAAAGGACGCAAACTCATCCTTTTTTATGGCTGCATAGTATTCCAT
>NW_016813414.1:75175-94836 GCF_001698545.2 Rhinopithecus bieti
TTCAAGCTTCCCAGCGGCTTTGTTTACCTACTTAAGCCTCAGCAATGGCAGGCGCCCCCCTCCCCCAGCCTCGCTGCTGCCTTGTGGATAGATCGCCGCAGACTGCTGTGTTAGCAGTGAGGGAGGCTCCGTGGGCGTGGGACCCTCCCGGCCAGGTGTGGGGTATATTCTCCTGGTTTGCCTCTTTGCTTAAAGCGCCGTATTGGGGTGGGAGTTACCCGATTTTCCAGGTGTTGTGTGTCTCAGTTCCCCTGGGTAGGAAAACGGATTCCCTTCCCCTTGCACTTCCAGGTGAGGCGATGCCTCGCCCTGCTTCAGCTCTCGCTGGTCAGGCTGCAGCAGCTGACCAGCACCGATTGTCTGGCACTCCCCAGTCAGATGACCCCAGTACCTCAGTTGCAAATGCAGAAATCACCGGTCTTCTGTGTCGGTCACACTGGGAGTTGGAGACTGGAGCTGTTCCTATTCGGCCATCTTGCTCCGCCCGCTGTTTGTTTGTTTTTAAGAAAAGCTCTATTAAAAATAGCACATGCTCATAAAGCAGAGCACAAAAACATAGGTAACTCCTTGTTAAAAGATCACAAATGGCTGGGTATGGTGGCTCATGCCTGTAATCCCAGCACTTTGGGAGACTGAGGCAGGCAGATCATGAGGTCAAGAGATGGAGACCATCCTGGCCAACATGGTGAAACCCCGTCTCTGCTAAAATACAAAAAATCAGCCAGGTGTGGTGGTGCATGCCTGTAGTCCCAGCTACTTAGGAGGCTGAGGCAGGAGAATAGCTTGAACCTGGGAGGTGGAGGTTGCAGTGAGCCGAGATTGCACCACTGCACTCCAGCCTGCTGACAGAGCAAGACTCCATCTCAAAAATAAATAAATAAATAAATAAGATCACAAACACAATGAAATTCTAGCAATCATCTTGATTTAATAACTCTGAAAGAAAGGTTTTATTTAAAGAAGGGTTGAAGAAATTTATTTGAAGTTCCACCAACATCCACATCTACCTATCAAACAGTAATCTTGTAAATGACTCTTTGGAACCTTTCCTGGCATCCTTCTCCCTGACTGGAAAGGATCACTTCTATTGTGTCCCACATCAATATAGCATTCCTTTGACTACTTCTCTTTTTACCTTTCAGTAGAGTATAAACTCTTTCAGAATAAGGTTGTAAGGTGTTCACCTTTGCATATCTAGATTCTAATATATTGCGTGACAGTTTGTTGAATGAATGAATGATTTATTCTTCCTCTTAAATTCTATTATCGCAATATATTCCAAGTTTTAGGTTTACTTCTTGATCTTAAAGACAACCCTGTTTGATTATCTTCTTCAGATTTACAGTTTGGATTCTGAGAACATGATGAAAGTTTGAATTTGAACATGTTTGTTTTCTGCTTCATGTGAAATCCTTTAAGTGGAAACTTACCCTGATGACTCCATCCAGGCCTTTATTTATTCATCTTGTTATCAGGATGCTCACATTCCTTTATCCCATTAAAAGAAAGAAAAATAAACAGAACTCTTTTTCTTTCTACATCCTCCCAACACTTCTGACACCAAATGTGTGAGTTTTGCATACCAAGCAATTCTCCAGTTATCTGCAGACATGAACTGGGTGTCTGACAATTTAACTCAGTTTTGGCACTAACTGCCTGGCATTAGCATAGACCCCGCAGGTCAATTGCCACAAGACTGTCCCCAATTTCAGATGTAAGTCCCAGGTTGTGACTTGTTCTTCTGACAAACTGGCTATAAATCAGGGGTTCCATGGCCCCAACTTCAGGTTCAATAATTTTCTAGAACAGTTCACAGAACTTACAAAAGCACCCTAGCTATACTTACCAGTTTATTATAAAGGATGCAACTCAGGAACAGCCAAATGCAAGAGATGCTTAGGACACAGTGTGGGGGAGGGTACAGAGCTTCAGTGCCTTTTCTGGGCACATCACCCTCGCAGCACCTCCATGTCTTCACCAAGCTAGAAGCTCTCCAAACTCCATTGTTTAGGCTTTTTATGGAAGTTCCATTAGGTGGGCACAGTTAATTAAAGCTTTGGCCATTGGTGATTGAATTCAGTCTCCAGCCCCTTTACCTTCTCTAGAGGCTGAAAGTTCCACCCTCTAATCACATGGTTAGTTCCTCTGGCAGCCAGTCCTCATCCTGAAGCTCTCTAGTGGCTTTCAGCCTCAAATCATCTCATTAATATGCAAAAAGACACTCATCGATGGACAGTCCAAGGGTTTTAGAAGATCTTAGAAACCAGGGACTAAGACCAAATATATATATAAAAGACATGCCCATCTTTTCTTTGGCTAAATGAAAAGAAAATAAAAGGAAAGAAAACATAGTTTTTTTTTCCCCATGATGTCCCAGTCAGAAGTCTCTCTTAATGACTATATTACTTACGTAGAATGATAAAGACTGCTAACTAGCCTAGCAACTCATGGATCTACCCAAACTTCCTTATAAATTTTATTATTGTTTATTTATTTTTACCCATAAAAAAGTGGTTCATAATATGTGTACACTAACTGGGGGCATCGGGACAGAAGAAGGAGGGATATGAGCACTGAGAAGGCAACTAATAATTGTCCATTGCATAAGATCTCTTTAGTGAGCATCAAAGTTAGAAGATGAAAGGTATGTATGTAATCCAGGGCCTTATATTTTATCAACAAAGATTAGTGTTTGGGGAATTTCAGTCCAAAACTGACCCTAGTTTTTCTCCACGTCATGGACATAATAACTGTTATAAAATGCTTTGTTGCCTACTGAATAGCAAATAAAGGTCAAATCCTTTAGCTTGGTATATATTGCCTTTAACAGTCTGAGTCCAGCCCAACCTTCTAGTCCCAACTCTTGCCACCATCTCTTTATTTCCTTCCATGCCCACTCATTTCAGATTTCTTATTTTATGCCTTTGCTCCCTCTGTTTTCATTATCTGGAAGTCTCCCCTCGTCACCTCTATCTGCCTACGGCAGAATTAGTTGTGTGCCTTATGTGTATTCTCAAATAACATTGTATATATACATTATATTAAAATACATTATACAGTCATAACTTAACACCTATAAGTTTTTCCTAACATTTACCATAGCTCATATGTATATATTCATGCAATTACATGATTAATCTTTGTCTTCCCCCACTAGACTACAAGCTCTTGAGTGCAGAAATCAAGTCTAATTTAGTCTTTCTTGTATCCTTAGTACCTCACAGGTAGTAAGTGCTCCATAAATATCTCTTGCTATTGAATGTTTTTAAAAATATAAGAGACAGTGTGAAATAGTAGTTAAGATTGCTGTTTCAGTTATCAGATTTCCACAAGTCAAATCCTAGGTTCATCACTTACTATCTGTGTGACTTTGGGCAGGCTCCTTAAATTTTCTCTTTCTCTATTCTACCATCTTTTAATGGAAATAATAGTACCTATTTCATAGGGTTTTTAAAATGGAAAATGAGAATAGATAGATAGATAATGTTTAAATATTATGCCTACCATATAGTAAGCACTCAGTTAGCTATTATTGCAGTTATGCTTATTGCTAGATGTAGGAGTCCATGTGCCTGTTTTCTTACTAGACTATCTACTTCTTTAAGACTACAGCCAGCATCATTAACGATGTCAGGGCCTAGTCCAAGGCTCAGCATGTCATAGTCATTTGGTAAATGCTTATTAAATTGTTGTTGAATTTGAAGAATACTATTTAAGAAGAAACCACTAGGATAGTTTGATAATGACTTGCCTTCCCAAGTTCCACAGTCTTCTACTATTTTTATTAATTATGAAAATTAATAACTCTCACTTCTGTCATTTATTATGTATCCAGTCTATTCCAGGCACTAATAATACATGGATTATTTCGTTTAACTATTTTTTTTGTTTTTGAGACGGAGTTTTGCTCTGTTGCCCAGGCTGGAGTGCAGTGGCATGATCTTGGCTCACTGCAACCTCTGCCTCCTGGATTCAAGCGATTTTCCTACCTCAGCCTCCCGAGTAGCTGGGATTACAGGCATGCAGGACCAGGCATGACTAATTTTTGTATTTTTAGGAGAGATGAGGCTTTGCCATGTTGACCTGGCTGGTCACAAGCTCCTGATCTCAGGTGATTCACCTGCCTCAGACTCCCAAAGGTGTCATTTAATTTTTGTAATAACTTGTGAGGTATAGGTTTTTCATTATACAGATGAGGCAGCTGAGCTTCAGAGAAGTTAAGGGACTTATTCCACATCATGCAGCTGGCAACAGAGAAAAAGAGAGTTTAAAGCCAGTTTCTTCCCTATAAATGAATATGTTGTAAAATAAAGTGTTCACCTATATTTATGACAACAGAAATGGCTTTAGTTCATTGAATAACTGGTAATGCCTCATGGCCTTGCCACAATGAGCAGCACACTAATGGAGGAAACCTCACTGACTCCTGGACTTACAATCTCCAGCTGGCTTTGTGGACAGGGTTCATTAGTCTCAGAGTTTGGCAAAAGGACTGCAAAACATTCCATCAGCTTCCCTTGTTTACAGCAGGGCCTACATTAAAAGAAAGCTTGGATTATGAATAAATGGCATTTGTTTTATCCCTTTAATCATTTTCTGGCAGTCATACTCACAGTACACATTCACAAATACACACAGATACAAATGTGCTGTCCTGTTCCCCAAAACAGCACCTTCAGAAGAACCTTTCAGTGCAACATCCCTTCACTATTATTGAGGGAATGTGGGAGGTGTTTCTTCCCCACCACCCAAATGTACATTCACTTGTGGATATATCATAGAAATGCAAACAGATCACCAGATAATTGTGGTACTTACTATTCACAATCATAGATGAAAGAATGATTTATAGAAGTTTTCCAGAAGAAGCAGCTCAATTACTGCTAAACAGTATAAGTCTTAGAGCACAGAATCCTGAGTCTTCTCGTCCTTTCCTGAGGCGTTAATGCTCATTCTTGGAAGAAACGTGGGCTGCTTAATTTTCCCCATAATATTTATGCTAGAAGAGTGAGATAATATTTTAAGAACACATTAATCAGGTTATCAAAAGCTGTTTTCATGTTTGATTAGTGCTTTGATGAATTTATTTAATGAGTACTCAAAAACGGAATGCAATTATTTTTTGAACATATTAGTTTTGCTCCACTTAAATATAAAGAAACCTGTAAGGAAAACCTAGCTGTAGTTTTATAATATATAATTTATAAGTACATTGTGTCAGCTGTTTGTTTGAGGCAGCAAGCGGGGGAAAGAAGCAACACAGGAATTACTGAATTTGTTTTTATAAGGAAAATATTATTTTGAATATTCATTAATCACCTCTTCTGTGTTGAAGACTTACAGGCAGGAGATACAAAAATGAAAAAGACACACTTGGAAATCACTCACTCTAGTAAGGACAACATTGCAGCACCAGAATAAAGAAGCTAATAGTGTCTGCTACCTTAAAATCCCAGCTGCCTCTAAAAACAACACTATACCACTCCTTGCCTATCTTAGTAGCTGAATGTAGCTGGTGAAACCCACACAACTAAGCTGAGGTCCCGGCCTCTCTTGTAAGCAATTCCTTCATACATTCTCCTTGGTCATGGTGCCTCTGGCATCACTTCCTTCACCCCTTCACACTCAGAGGATGACCTCACTTGCTGCTTCACTGAGAACATCAAGAGACAGCATCCATCTGCTCCCACCCTCATATCCTTCCACCACCTGCCTCTGGGCCCACAGTGTTCTTCCTTCTTCCTTCCCATCTCCTGGACGGGCTGCGAGTCCTGACTAACATCGGCTCCTCCCCTGTGTTCATGATCCCATCCCCTCTCACCCATTCAAGAACTCTCTCCCCCAATTGTTCCTCCTTCCTCCTCCCTCTCCTGGGTCACCAGTTTGATGTCTGTCTACTGAATCATTCCCATTTGCATAGAAATATGCTCTAATGTTTTCCATCTTATTTGAAAAGAAAACCCTCTTTTGACTCTTCAGCCCTCTTTAGCAATCGCCTCTTTCCTTTGCTATTCTTCACAGCAGAACTGCTTGAAAGAATTATATAAGCTCTCCTTCTAAAATGGAGAAAGAAAAAAAAAAAAAGAATTATTTAAGCTCTCTGCTTTCACTTCCTCTTTTTTTGCCTGGAACCCACTCTAATCAATCCCTACTACAAAATGAAACAGCACATTGCCAAATTCAGTGGTCAGTTCTCATATTTCATTATTCGCCTTGTCAGCGGCATTTGACACACTTGATCTCTCCTTCCTGTTTGTTGTAACAGCTTTATTGAGATATAATTTATATACTGTAAAACTCACCCTTTTAAGGTTACAATTCAGTGGTTTTTCATATATTTACAAAGTTGTGCAACCATCAACAATATCTAATTCCAGAACATTTCATTACTCCCAAAAGAAACCCCATACCCATCTGCAGTTACTTCCCCTCCTCCATCCCCTGCCAGCCACTAATCTATTTTTTGTCTCCCTAGATTTGTGTGTTCTAGACATTTCCTGCCATTGGAATCATACGATATGTGTCCTTTTGTTTCTGCCTTCTTTCACTTGGCATAATGTTTTCAGGGTTCGTGTATGCTCTATCATGTATCAGTACTTGACTCCTTTTTTTGACTGATCATATTCCATCCTACAGATATACCACATTTTGCTTATCCTTGTGTCAGTTGTTGGACATTTGAGTTGTTTCTACTTTTTGGCTACCATGAATAATGCAGCTGTGAACATTAATATACAAAATGAAATGTTTTACTGTAAAATTTTATGTAACGGAATGAAAATTTGTTAGTCTTCTACCTTAATTCCTACAATGCTCAGTTTAAACGATTACTTTTTGCCTGAATTTTTTCATGATAAAAGACTTAAAGTCAGAGAATTGAACAAATAACTTTGTAAAATAGCAGATGGAACTGTGTCAGAATTAATAAGAAACCTCACCCTACTACCATGTACAGATTTACCTGAGCAGTTTCTAAAAGGTGAGATTTCCTTGAGCCCACGTCTCAGGACAGATGGCTCTACCATGGGGCCATATAGTCAGAGCCAATGTAGTTTCTTGATAATGGACATGCATTAATCATTCTTTTACTCTATAAATTCAGATTATTGTGATCTCTGTACCATAAATATTTTTAAGTGACAGATTTTGAAATTGAATATAAATGCAAGTTCTAAATAAAAGCAAATGTTTACACAATAGAATTAATATGTTTTATAGTATCAGCTGATTGTTAACATTTCAATGTTTCTAGGAAGAAAGTAGATGCTATTATTTAGTTTCTTATTCATTATACAAACATTTAGTGGTCACCTACTGTTTGCTAAGTGCTATTCTATGAGGCAGGGCTATAGCAGTTAACAAAACCCACAAACATTTCTGCTGGAATGCCACTTCCCAGTTTGCAGAAGAGAGAGGAGCTGAGAGGGGCAGAGTTGAGGAAAACAAAGAACTAAGGAGTAGTACTTACTTGGGCCACACTGTGAACCTGTAATTGATTTGATCTCTTATATTTCAAGATAAGCTTCGTTTTATTTTGTTTTTTTTTTTTTAGTTTTTTGGGTTTTTTATTTGAGACAGAGTCTCGCTGTGTTGCCCAGGCGGGAGTGCACTGGTATGATCTTCACTCACTGCAACCTCCGCCTCCCAGGTTCAAGTGATTCTCCTGCCTCAGCCTCCTGAGTAGCTAGCATTGCAGGCATGCACCACCACGCCTGGCTAATTTTTTAATTTTTAGTACAGACAGAGTTTTACCATGTTGGCCAGGCTGGTCTCGAACTCCTGGCCTCAAGTGATCCGCCTGCCTTGGCCTCCGAAAGTGCTGGGATTTCAGGGGTGAGCCACCACGCTAGGCCTCAACATAAACTTTTTGAAAAGTATAAAATTTCTTTTTTCTCATATATGAGTGATTTTTCTAACAAAGTTAAATTGAGTTATGCTGAAATACAGACTTGCTCTAAAACTTGGATCAAGATGAGATTTTAATTAGTTTTAACTGTTTAACATTGTCCCATTTTTACTATTATAAAAAAAGATAAGCATGTGTAAGAAACTACTCCCTCCTAAAAATATATATTCCCTAAAGCATGTTAATAATTTTCTCAGAAAAAAAAAACTGGAGAGTTAGTTAGCTAGTACTGTGGCTGGCACAGGAGGGATTCATTAAATTATCTATGAGGAGAGTAGCAGCAGTTTAGTAAACAAATCTGTTTTTTAGAAAGCTAAATGAAACATGTTTTTAAGCAAAAACAAAGGACTTTTTATGACTTAGAGTTTTTTGTGGTCTTTAAATAAAAACTGTGGTTTTTTTTTTTTTTTGCAAATTCAGAACTAAGCATCTCTTTTCTGGTACTTTGTTATTTCACATTTCTTCTTATGAAGATTATGAGTTTAACGAACATTAAAGAGAGGCAAGAAGCTTTGCCATCTTCCATACAAGTGACAGGTGGAGGAGAGAAGAGGCCAAAGATAATGGGGACGACTGGCTAAATTTCTTTAGAAAGTCTAAGTGTTAAAAGTTAGTGCTACTCCTTTTGTCCTTCTATCTCAATTTTTCATAATCATTTGAGCCTTGAACATAATTTTCTGTCCTTTCCTAATCACTTCTCAAAGAACCTGATGAAGAATATAGAGTCCATGAAAAGAATACCGTTAGAGTTTGGGTTTTTTGGTTTTTTGTTTGTTTGTTTCTTTTGGAGGTGGGGATGTTGAGACAAGGTCTCACTCTGTCACACAGACGGGAGTGCAGTGGCATGGTCACAGCTCACTGCAGCCTCAACCTCCTGGGCTCAAGCCATTCTCCCACCTTAATCTCCCAGGTAGTTGGGACTACTGGTGAACACCACAATGCCTGGCTATTTAAAAAAATATATATATATATTTTGTAGAGACAGGGTCTCACTATGTTGCTGAGACTGGTCTCCACCTCCTGGTCTCAAGCGATCCCCCCATCTCGGCGTCCCAAAGTGCTGAGATAACAGGTGTGAGCCACCGTGCCCAGTCCACACTTAGAGTTTTTTTACTTTCAAAATGCAAGCACAGCAACTGAACAGTGCTTAGGGTGACTCCTTAGACTAAAATATCAGTTTGTTATGCTTAAGCTTTTAAAAATTACTTACTTACAATACTGCCTCATAATAGCTTACTAAATTATTATTTTTAATTTTCCTCCCGTTGACTCACAAGCACATTACTTTTCTGGGAAGAAACTTTTAAGTGGAGAAACCTTCTACTCCTCCACAAAGGACAAGAAGCTGTCCAGTAAACAAAATCCCTCCTGCTTCATATCCACTTAGCATGGCAGATAATTCGTACTGTACACTCTCCCATGGAACAGAGAGCCTATGCTTACAGCTTACTGTTGTATCATCACAGTTATATGAGGGCAATGTATAAAAATTAAGGTTGAGGCATGATATTTTAATGTCTTTTTTTATTTTCAGTCACATTAATTTATCAGGGTAATTTAGTGCCTGGGATCACATAATTTTTTTTTTGATGATGGGTTCTTTATACAATTTTAAAGATTAGACCATCTTAAAATATTTTAGTGTTGACTGTGACGATTTGTTTTTTGACTTTCAAAACAAATTATTGTGTATTTTAAGTATGATGACCCTAGTTTTATTAGAGGTATATATCTACCCCCCTTTGCATTTTTATTTGCTAAACTAGCTCATACTATATCCCATAAAAGTACTTTACTATCTTATTTAAAACTTTGTAAGTATTTTAATGGCTGAGTAATCCTTTATCATGTGGATATGCCATAATTTACATATGATAGTAATTTGTTTATTTAGAATGCTTACATTTTCATTCTATTGTAAATAAAATATGATGAACATATCTTCCATCTAGTTTTGTCCTCAAATTCGATTTTTTTTTTCATAAGGCTATGTTTCTAGAATGCTTCAACAGGTGCCAGAGAAATAAATTGAAAGAAAAGAAAATGTTAACTTCTAATACCCAAAAAGAAAATGGTTGCATTATGGTAGGTAATATGACTTTCATTTAAAATGCCATTTATTCTTGCAATTCCAACATTTAACATATAACCAAGCATATAGACTAGTGGTTAAGCACAGGTACTGAGGCCTATCTGGGTTCTGATGGTAACTCTGCCACTTACTCACTGGAATAAATGAATTTTTTTTGTGCCTCAGCTTCCTCATCTTTCAAATGATAATAATAACAGCTCTTGACTCCTTGGGTGGTTGTGAGAATTAAATGGGTTGGTTTATGTAAATCTCTTGGAACCGTGCCTAGCATAGAATAAGTGCTCAGTAAATATTAATTATAACAGCAGCAGCACCAGGATTTAAGAGAATGTTTTCTAATTTTACTGTCTCAAAGAACATTCCTTTGTTTTTATTCCCATGGCGTGTTAAATACTAAAGTACCTTAAAAATGCCACAATTAGAGCTACTGCACACCTGCAGATACATGCATGGAATGTACTCTTTTTGAGATTCCTGGAATTGTTTGTATTTTAGTTGTACACATAAATCACACAGCATATACCTAGATCTTTATCTCAAATAGCCAGTGGCAGAATTCTTATGAGCAAAGTGTTCATCATAGGTGGTTTGGGGGATTTTATAGTTCTTACCTTCATATACAAAAGTTACTAAATGATCAAATAAATGAAGAAATGACTAAAAGAAAGAAGCAAAGTGTGGTGTGAACTAGTGGATGTCAGTTATAATTGCAGTGGAAAGAGGAAGCTGGTCTCCCCAGTCTGTATCCCCAACCCTTGGCCATTTTCCTGCTTCAGCCACATGTTATGAGCGAGGCTGCAGCACATTCACTCCATTTATTACAGTAAGGCTGTTGGCTCGATTTGGAGTCCCTGACCAGCAGGGCTTGCCTGAGCCTCATGGAGCCAGTAGCAACTCTTGCCGAGATAAGGTGGGTCTAAATGGCCTCCTGGGCCCACTTCTTGTCTGTCTTCCCCTCGATTAGAATATGTTTCATAAAAGCATGGAGTTTGCTTTTATGTTAGTCAGGGTTCACTAGAGGGACAGAACTAACAAGATAGATGTTTATATGAAGAGGAGTTTATTAGGAGAATTGACTCACACGATCACAAGGTGAAGTCCCACAATAGACTGCAAGCTAAGGAGCCAGGAAGCCAGTCTGAGTCCCAAAACCTCAAAAGTAGGTAAGCCGACAGTGCAGCCTTCAGTCTGTGGCTGAAGGTCTGAAAGCCCCAGCAAACCACTGGTGTAAGTCCAAGAGTCCAAAAGCCGAAGAACCTGGAGTCTGATGTTCAAGGGTAGGAAGCATCCAGCATGGGAGAAAGATGGAGGCTAGAAGACTCAGCCAGTCTAGTCCTTCCACGTTCCTCTGCCTGCTTTTATCCTAGCTGAGCTGGCAGCTGACTAGATGGTGCCCACCCAGACTGAGGGTGGGTCTACTCCTCCCAGTCCACTGACTCAAATGCTAATCTCTTTTGGTAACACCCTCACAGGCACACTTAGGAACAATACTTAGCATCCTTCAATCAAGTTGACGCTCAGTATTAACCATCACAGTCTCCTTATTTTAACACCATGAAATGTTGTCAAACAACTGTCCTTGTGCTTGCTTTAATATGGACAGGGAACCAAGTCTAAATGTGAGATTTTTTTGGCTAATTAGTTTGAAATCTTACTGCATTTTCAGTGTTTGTATTGATTTTTCATGTCTACTCTTTTGAAAAATAATCACATGCAAAAGGAACTCCTTAATGAAATATATAATAGCATATATTTTTACTTCCATGTTCTTGCTATTAATGTTTTTTTAAAAAAAGTATTCTTGGTATTCTTGAAAATTGCTAAGAGAGTAGATTTTAAGTTTTCTCACCACAAAAAATGTATGTGAAGTAATGCGTATGTTAATTATCTGTTTAGCTGTTCCACAGTGTATACATATTTCAGAACAACATGCTGTACAGGATGAATATATATAATTTTTGTCAATAAAAAAGTCAATCTTGGCAAATGTGGACTACAGAAGTGTTTTGTAAGTTTATAATTTTAAAAAATTTTCCTTGCTTTCATGATTTTATGAGCTTAAAATGCTCTACAAAGAAATGTCATGAAAATTAATTGGCAGTCACCAGATTTGGGCAAATTTTATGTAACAACAATAATAATAAAAATTAGCTTTTATTGAGTGTTCACTTTGCTCTATCCTAAATATAGCTCTTTACCAAATTATGTTCATATATTTTGTTTGTTTGTGTTGTTTGGTTTTGTAAATTAATGTTATTTTTAATTGACAAGTCATAATTGTACATATTTCTTCATATATTGTTTTATATAATCTTCATAGAGGCATGAATTTATTCAATATTTATGTTCATATTTATTCCCATATTACTTTTAAAAACTATCTGTTTTACTGACTATCCTCCAGGATAGTCAATGTCTTAAGAATACCTTGTGGTTGACTAGTGGATTGTCTCACAATATAAGTATTTATTAATAGATCCAAAACTTTGCTAGACTTTATGGTAAAAATGTTAACAAGAAGAATAAAAGGAAGGAGAGAGAAAGAGATAAACAATAGGAGGAGACTATAATCTCAATCTGCAAAGAACCCATTGAGACCATATGACCTAGAAAAATGAAAAAACGCAGATTAAAGTATCAGGCAATGTGTAATCAAGCGTAGACTATGTGGTAGTGTGTTATGGAAATTCAGAGTTGGGAAAGGTCATTAAGACCTGAAGTTAATTCCGGGCACTGTGGCTCAAGCCTGTAATCCCAGCACTTTGGGAGGCCAAGGTGGGCAGATGACTTGAGGTCAGAAGTTTGAGACCAGCCAGGCCAACATGGTGAAACCACATCGCTACAAAAAATACAAAAATTACCCTGGCTTGGTGGTGCATGCCTGTAATCCCACCTACTCAGGAGGCTGAGGAAGGTGGAGGTTGCAGTGAATCAAGATCACACCACTGCACTACTCTAGCCTGGGTGACAGAGCGAGACTATGTCTCAAAAAAAAAAAAAAAAAAGACCTGAAGCTTGTTAGAGAAACTCCACTGGAGTTATCTCAGCCTCAAAGGAAGTTAGGATTGGTTTGGTTTTAGGCAGTTGAGTGGCCGGTGTTGAGCACATGACATTCCAGATGTAAGGACAAGCATGGGAAAAATCCTAGACACAAGAAAAAGCTTCCAGTGTACCAAATACAATTGATCCAAGGTTTTAATTTTCCTACAATTCTGGCATAATGTTTTTTACATTTTAAAGGAAAACAATATTGATTGTATTTATACTCATTCTGATCTAAAATAAGAGAACATGAGGGTATTTGGGGGGCTAGAGGGAACATAACTTCAGATACAGTCTGAGAAGTCAGTACCCCCAGGATTCATTTGAGACATGTGTTGCCCATGCATTCCGAGATAAAAGAAAACTAAAAGCTTGTGTTTTCCTATTTATTACCTTAATCAAAAGTTTATTAGATCTTACTTTGCCCTACAAAAGAGGGCTACAATAGAAACCATCAACAAATTCGTGTTTTGCTTTTTGGTAGTAAATATTTGTGAATACCTTTCAGACACTGGCATCCTTTATTCCAGTGGTTCTTAGCTCTTTTTTCCCACCTCTTTCCAACTGTTTTTTATTTCCTTCAATCCAAGTTGCCAGTCTGACATACTCCCATATCATTCCTCATTATACAGAATGATTATTCTAAGGAGGGGTGGGCCTGGGGAAGATTTCTGTCAGAATAGAAATCTTCTCGGTAGGGTATGGGGTATATAAGATTTGAATGTTCTCCTTGGAAATATTTGTATCTCCCCTTCCCTGTGCCCTTTGCTATATCATTTTTTTTATGTAGCTTAAATTTCATTTTAGCTTGATATTTTCTGGGGTGTTATAAATTGGATTATTGCAAAATTAGAATAAATTGTCTTTTCTAAAACTTAATTTGAAAGACTTTAACATTTATCTAGCTCTCCACCATCCCTCTTTTTTTTTTTCTTTTAGATCCGAAAGTCCAGGAGTGAGGGATCTATTCAGACCCACAGAGTACTGCAACCAGAGCTATCTGATGGCATTCCTCAGCTCAGCTTGTGGCTAAGCCATAGAAAATCCTGCTTGGAAGACATGAATTCAGCAGAGGATGCTAGTAGTGCCAAGTTGGTACCCAGGTTGGCACGTTTTCTTTATCTACACAATCCATATTGCATTATCCGCTCTTATGTTTAGGCCCACATATGTAGGTATTTCTGCATTGGTCTACCACTGGAGTTTACAGGATATAGATCAGTAAAGATATTTAAAATTCACTGTATGTTTTGAGAATTTTCTAACAGTTCTTATCACAGTAGCATTCTAGTTGTTTTGTTTTCCAGATTGAAACAAGTGATTTAATCAACAGAAGTTATGTTAGGCTCAGAGTTAAAGCTGAATTGTTATTTTTGGATGCTTTCTCATAGTATGTTCAGTGGAAAATATTATCTGCAATTTAAAATGGAGATCAAAGTTGTCACTGGAACCAACTCTCACAGACTAATTTTGAATGTTCATTTTTAACCAGCATGTTGCACATTATAACTGAAAGCAGACTTCTCTGATATACTTGAAGAAAAAAAACCTGCAATGTTTTTTGAGACAGAGTCTCACTCTGTTGCCCAGGCTGGAGTACAGTGGTGCAATCTCGGCTCACTGCAACCTCCGCCTCCCAGATTCAAGCAATTCTCCTGCCTCAGTCTCCAGAGTAGCTAGGACTACAGGTGTGTGCCACCACGCCCAGGTAATTTTTTTTGTATTTTTAGTAGAGATGGGGTTTCACCTTGTTGGTCAAGCTGGTCTTGAACTCTTGACCTCATATGATCCCCCTACCTCGGCCTCCCAAAGTGCTGGGATTACAGGCATGAGTCGCTGCGCCAGGCCACAATTTTCTTAAAATAGGTAAATTTGGGCTTGAATTTTATTTACTAGTAGCTTGAATTTTATTTACTACTAGAATTACCATAATTCCAGAAATTATATAATTTTCATTTTAATAATATCTTCCATTATAACTTATAACCTATTTTTAAAATAAAAATACTCCAGGAAGTTGAAAGAAGTCATTAAACAGAGATATAATGTAGTTAAGGAGCTTGCTACTTTGTATTGCCTTATAGAAGACATAGCATTTGAGCTGGATCTGATGAAGATAATTTATATGGTGAAGATGGTGAAGATAATTTAGATAGGAAGAGAAAGAAGACAAGAGTATTGTAGATATGCTTATTTAGGAGGCATAACAGGTATTTTGGAAATTGTAACTGGAAGTAGTTGGAGATAAGGCTGGAAAGACAGAGTGAGGCCAGGTCATAGGGGACCTTGAATGCCTGGTTCAAGTATTTTTTCATTCTTTCATTCGTTGAACAAATGTTTGGGTGGTTAACGTCTGGTTCTAGGAACTGCTTTAAGACTGGAGATGCAGAGCAATGAACAAAACTGACCAGGCCCCTGTGTTAAGGAACCGTAGATTCTAATGAGGAGAGCAATAGAGAGACATGATAGAAAAAAAGACTGTGAGGAAGATGACTTCAGCTCTAATAAATGGCAGGTATTAAGAAATTATAACAGTTTAATAGACTGACACAAAGATCATTTTAGTTTGAGTAGTCAGAGAAAGTTTGTTCTGAGACATAAGGAGGGGGAGAAAGTCTGTAAAAATCAAGGAAAGAGCATTCCAGGCAGAGATTATAGCAAATGCAAAAGAACCGAAATAGGAGAACCTCGATTTTATCCTAGAGGTAATATGAAGCCAATGAAAGTTTGAGCTGGTTAGGGGAGGTGACAGATACCATGGGGAGTTAGTATATTAGGAAAAGTATAACCTCCATCAGTGTGCAGGACAGATTGGAAGAGGTAGAGTTTGGAGGCAATTGCAGTGTTGGTTCCTTCAACAGATGTTAATCTTTATTGAAATCTAGTTATGTGGCATTTACTGGAAAGATTTAAATCTCCCACTTGGGGAGATAGAAGGTGAATGAATAAAAATTCAATAATTTGCCTTAAAGACACATTTGCTATGTGCCTATTATGTACTAGACACTGAAATCATACATAAGATTCAGGCGCTTCTCTTGAGAAACATAAAATACAACTCATAATACATAGAAACATAAAATACAATTCAAATACAATGCAAAATAGTTAAGAGTTTATCAGGCAGGGAAATAGAGACAAGGGTGCCCCGGAAGAAAAAGCAACAAGTGTGAGGACATTCAGGACAGTGAGGACAATTTGGGGGAGAGCTGCAAGTGTGGCAGTGGATTCAGGACATCTGCAGTTTACAGTGTAGAATGTAGGGGAAGGTAAAGGTGAATTAAGAGACTAAGCTAAATAGGTCAGGTCGTGAAAAACCATATCCCATATTTGGATTTTCTCTTGAAAATGATAGGGAGTAATTCTAGGAATATAAGTAGAAAAATGATATAAATAGATTTGTATCTTATCAAAGATCCCATGACAACCATGGAAAGGTAAGGAACAAGGAAAGATGATGGAAATAGTAAGAGGTGCTGGGAGACCAGCAAGCAGGCCTTTGGAGCAATTCAGTGCAAGTAAGAGCTTTCGTGAAGTCATTGTCAGTTACTGAGAACAGGCAGGTGTGGATAAGTCTTTGTCCCTTGAGGGTGTGGGAGAAAATAGACTACTGCTTATAGGGGGGCTTGGTCCAGAAAGGGTTGGAGTCTTTCAATGTTTATTGTGTTTCTTCTGGGTTTTTTGAATATCTTAATGAATCAAATGTTGGCAGGTTTAGACGCTTAAGGGGCAGAGCCAGTGGAGAGGAGAAGCTGATGTTGCAAGCCAGGAGGTAATAGAGCAAGGACCTCCAGGAGGGAATCCAGAGACCAGGTGGCCGTATCTTCTGTAAGGCAGCCTGGGTGCTGTACAACCACAAGGACACTTTTCACATTATAGCTTCTGTGAACAAACAGTGGTGGGCGGTGCACCTTCTGCACGGCAGAGAGAGAAGGTCATAAGCAATAGAAGAATTAGCCTTGGCCATTGAGGAACAGTTGGAAAAGAATAAGGGGCACAGATATAGTAGTCCTCTTTACAGTTTTCTTCTCTAGTTTAAAAATCATAGTCAAGTGGCTAGGTGACAAGAGCTAGTGTCAATGTTATTTTGCCAAATTACCCTGTAAAGAATTATGTCAAAAATGCCTTAAGTAAAATAGTGAAAAGAAAAATTCAGATGTTTGTTGTTTATGTAATTTTTATTCTTCCAATCAGAAAATGAAAATAAGTTTCCTGCTTCCAAAGTTAACAAGAGCCTCCTTTTGAAGAATGAATCAGTATTTCTGAGATACAAATCAAGAAGTGAGATTATGGAGAGAAGGCACAGTTAGCCATTGCTGTAGCAACTATTTGTTCTTCTGGTTGTCATAAGTTATCCCCAGTTAAAACAAATGCATAGCTGTATTTCTAAATTTCTTATATTTTTGCTAGTTTGTTTTTTAAGACAGGCTTTCACTCTGTTGCCCAGGCTAGAGTACAATCGTGCAGACTCAGCTCACTGCAGCCTTGACATCCTGAGCTCAAGCGATTCACCAATACACCCACCTTGGCCTCTCAAAGTGCTGGGATTACAGGCATGAACCACCATGTCCAGCCCAACTTTCTAGTTTCTAAAAGTAGAGTCAGACAGCCTTAAAGGTCTAGATACAACAACATTATCCATGTTTAACCTGGCCACCTCTATCACACAGAAACTTTTTCAACTTCCTGTCTCTATCCATAGATGTACTGTATCTGTGAAGAGATGTTTACTTTTTAATTTGATTTACCTCCTTATGAGACAAATTTATCAAGAGATAATTGGAGATAATTTAAAATAAATTTTAAATCCTTTATATATCTTTGAAGTAACCAAATCATGTTAAATGTGTAATATAATGTAATCATATTTTATTTCAAAATGAAATATGAAGCTATTTTCATTTGCAGCTTTCATATGAAGCTATTGTACTTGCCAGAACAAGTTATTGGCTAGTTCATATATTTTAAATTAAAAAATAAATGTGCCTGTGTGGAAAATACACAGAGCCCACAAAATATTTCTCCAAATCTTCTACTTAACAATTTATTATTTGTCCTAGTCTTAAATAGTAATGTCACTTGGTAAAGTTACTAAAAGTCACTGAATTGTAGAAATAGGTGGGCTTTATGATATGTAAAATATACTTCAATAATACTGTTTAAACAAATACAAATGCAAAAAAAGCTGGAGTGAGGAAGGATATGCTTTAACAAGAATGTCACTTGATTACAAAATGCTAAAAATACAGCCATTGTTATTAAGTCAATGCTGTCTGCAGAGAGAGTTATTTTGTTATATTTTAAGAGATTTTTGTCCTTCATACTTTTCTTTGACTACATCAGAGCATGGTGGCAGGAATAAAGGTCAGGTTCTCATGAAAGGTGATTCCTAAGCAGGGAGAGGAAGAGGGGAAAAATGCTCTTTGTTTTCTCATCCTGGCAGGATTCCAATTTGTAGCTTACTGTACTGTAATCAAAAGTTATTGAAGTAATCAGTATTTCGGGGAGATGTTAAAACAGAAAGAAAAGACTGAAATGTCTTGGAAGTTTCTTAAAAAAAACATAGTTCCATTGTTTGTTTAAGCAGAAAAGTTAACCAGTTTGCTACTAGGATTAAGACAAGCTCTGTGACTCTAGGAAAATTGTCATTAGGTTTGAGTGTAAACAGAAGTTCATGGCCTTCTTTCAAGGTACTGTAGATAAGCTCACAATTGATGAAAGTTTTGTACTCGGGTGTCTCATAAAGAGATTAATATTAAATATTTTATTTTCTATAATGAGAATAAAGAAATAGCTACCACTATTCCAAGTATTTCTCTAAAATAATATGAAGAATACATAAGGAAAATGTCTTTGCTTATGTTACAGATGTGTTCTTAATTTGATAGATAAATGAGGGAAACATAATAAATCACTTTTCAATGTATATTAAAAATAAATCGTACCGTGGGAGAGTGTGTTTCAGGTGAGAGTTGTTCTATTCTAAAAGTACTTTCTTATCTATTTATTCCTTTTCCCAACACTTTTTCATTATTTAGGAAATACATTCTTGTTAAAAAATTTAATACATCACTGATGGCTAAAGTTCCCTTTGATTCTCTTGCTTCATGATTCTAATTCACTCCTTTCTCCCCCAGGGGTAACTGCTATTATAGGTTTGGTAATGTGTTCTTCCAGACTTATTTCTATGGATTTCCCCAGGAATGTATCTCACACATTTTTCAATTTTTTAAAAAATTTTCATTTAGTAAATGTGTTGTGGTGCTTCACAGATTCTTGAAAATTCTCCTATTTCCTGTATTGCTTCCTCCTCCTGCGATGTTCCTTCGCCCTTCTGTCCAAATTGCAGCGTCCTCAAAGTCTCCTTCCTGGGCTGTCTGCTCTGTCTGTCTGCTGTTCCTTCCACGGCTAATCTAGTGCCACAGGAGGAAAAAAATAGAAATCAGTATCTCAGGCCTGAGCTCAGTCCTAAGCCTCCAACGCCTGCCAGACATTTTTTTTTTTTTCTTTTTATTATACTTTAAGTTCTAGGGTACATGTGCATAACGTGCAGGTTTGTTACATATGTATACTTGTGCCATGTTGGTGTGCTGCACCCATCAACTCGTCGGCACCCATCAA
>NW_016813414.1:97126-129603 GCF_001698545.2 Rhinopithecus bieti
GTCTGGTCCTGGACTTTTTTTTGTTGGTAGGCTATTAATTATTGCCTCAATTTCAGAGCCTGCTATTGGTCTATTCAGGGATTCAACTTCTTCCTGGTTTAGTCTTGGAAGAGTGTAAGTGTCCAGGAAATTATCCATTTCTTCTAGATTTTCTAGTTGATTTGCGTAGAGGTGTTTATAGTATTCCCTGATGGTAGTCAGGATATATCTTAAACTCGCTATGCCCAAACAGAACTCATTCTCATTTTTCCCTCTCAACTTTGCTCTGTATTTCATTCTCCCAACCACCAGACTGAAAACCTTTTCTATCATCAGTCACCAGACCTTGTCAGTGTTTTTTTTTTCAATGTCTCCAACATCCCTTTCCTCATATTTTTTCCTCATTATCTCAACCCTAATGTAGGTCTCCATCACCTTGTGGTTAGATAATTATTACATTTTATCCATCTCAGTAATGTACTGGTTTCATTTTTGTCATACAAATTATTCCACTACCTCCGTCTTCAACTCTTAACTCTATATGATGGCTTCTGGTTCTGTATTTCCCATTCAGAATTTTCTACTGAGCCACACTTATGTCACTCTAACTAGCAGACGTGTCTTCCCAGTCCCTCAGATAACCCAAACCCTTCCCCTTCTCCCTACCCCTGTCATCCAGTCATAGCCAGCCAACTCCAGAATGCTCTTTGACAGCCTCACTGCTCACTGCCTTTATTGGGCCCCACAGCTTCCTCACCCCTTACCATCTCCACAGACACAGGAGTTTAAACAGACTCCACTCCTGCTCAGAACTATATAGTGGCTTACTCGTGCCTAGCCTACAAAGAGCTCCTTGCTCTGCCCGCTACCTGCCTCTCCAGCTGTCTATCCCCCAACTCTATACTTGTCTTTTTCGCATACCTAGAGCCGTCAGAGAACCCACACTTTCCAGGACTGTCTTGGTTCCAGATAGTCTATTCATGATCCGATCATGTGTCATATTTTGTCTTGATACTTGCTTTACAAATTATAATCACCCTATGTATAACATCTTTTGGCTATATCACACTTCTGTCAGGCAGCCCTGTAACAATAATGTCAGATCTTCAAAATGACCTTGGAAGAAGAACCTATGATTCTGAAAAGGTTATTCATTTCACAAATATTTATTGAGTTAGGTGAATTATCTAAAATCATGTAATTATAGAGTCAGGCTGAGATTAAATACAGTTTCAGGCTGTGATTATTTCACTGTTATTTCCTACCTGACTTCTACCTTGAGTTCCTTTCCCATATAAAAAGTATGTGTTTATATTTTCTTTCCAACCTGCTTATGAGTTTCTGAAGAAGAGAGACTGTGTGTTAGTCTCCTTTGTGTCCACGCTAGTACCGGGGGGCATGTCCTCAGTTGCTGCTGCCCTAGTTGTTGTTGTGATTTTGTTACATATGCCCACTTTGAATTTGAATTCCACTGTCAGATGAGAACGCTGACCTTTCTTCATCTAGCTGACCTAGACCTAGGTTAGACATTGAAGTCTGACTCTAAAATAATATAATTTTTTAATGTGTCAGTTTTCTCTCTTCAGGTCCTTGGAAAGTACTGACCCAGAGGAATCCTGTACTGCACACCCTTAGAGATACTACAGAAGTCAGGACAGCCATGCGCTCTCATTGTCCCCACATAGTCGCTGTCCATCTTGTTACATGTCTGTCCATCTATCTGGGAGAACTCCATCGTTTTACAAGGCTTGTAATATTTCTATGCAGCTCTCTGCACTTGTGGCAGAAAGTTTGTGCCTTGTGACACTTGTCAAAGAACACTTTATAATTTAATAATGTATTACAATAGTGCATTTCATGAGAATCAAACTTTCAGCAATATTAATAATGAATCAGTGTTTACAACGTTAACTGTAACCATTGCCCTTCAGGGTATCTAATCTGCAATTAAATATGACTGACTTCATTTCTGAAGTCCAGCCAGCAAAAAAAGCAGTCATAACTATCCTGTGTTTGTACTTCATAAAGGGCACTCCAATTACTTCCTGAACATGTGTTTGTTCCCTTACAGTGTTTCACTCTCTGCTACTTGGAGCCAAGTTTCAGAATTTTTTAATTGACTACTGAAGCTGAAATGAAGCAAGGATTCTTAGATACAAGATTTATAATCATATGTACAATATAATTTGAAAAATTACCAAATATCGTAGCCGACTGCATGGGCAGCTAAAGTAGCACCCGTATGAATGAGGGAGCGTCTCAGGCTGCCTTATGAGAAGCACAGTGTGCACTTCAGCACGCAGTTCCCCTGCAGAACTGCCATTTCCTGGTATGTTTCTACTCTCTGACTTTCGTAAGAAAGATGTATTGAAAGGTAGACTGGAAAAGGGCCCCAACCTCTCAAACTGGATTAGAAGAAATATCTAACTGTATCTTTGCATGCAGACCATTTTGTAATTTATTCTTGACCGCCACTAGCTCCCATGAAAAAATATCCCAAGGCCTTAGGTAAACTATTTCATATAAGTGAAATATCTATTAAAAATATTTTCTAGGCTTAACTCCAGTCTCCTTTTCAAATGAAAGTCTCCGATATTTCAGTATTTTGATTATTAAAGAACAAATTGTTCTCTACTCATTCACCAAAGTCTGCCCTTCAATACAATTGCTATGACTACTTGAATTTTGACATTTTACTGGAATCCAAACTTCAATTAATTTTTTTTTCTAATTCTGTTTACAGTATGAGTAGTTAATGAAATGGTAGATAAGTAATGGCAAAGGAATGTATTGTCGTGTCTTCAGATAATTTCTAGTGGCATTTAGATCAACAGAGTATATCTGGACTCCTGTGATCTTAGCTGGATTTATTTTACTAATTCAAAGTTAACAGATTGATATTGGGCACAATCTATGTACTGCACATATGCACTGGGCCCTGAGGGGCCAGACAGAACTAAGGTGTGGTATGTATTGTTAGGTGTCTACCATCTACCAGTCCATTAATTGAGACAAACTTATACATGATTAACAATAGTATGTAATAGAAAGATATTTAAAAGCAGCACAACAGAAGTGATGTAAAAGCAAAGAGGACTTGTTAAATAAAGTTCAAGGTCTTCAAAGGTCTTTAAAAATCTGGCTAAGCCTGCCTTCCTGGTTAATGCTTCTATGGTTCTTCATCCTATATCTGAGCTACATTACAACCACATTATTTCAAATGTTTCCCAGTAGTTTCACAGTTTCGTATCTCTGCTGACATTTTCCCTTTTATCTGGAGTGTCCTTCTCCCATTTTGTCAATAGTCAGTTTAAATTTCTTCTTGTCTATGAAGTTCCCTCTAACTCTTGCACATTTTATATAAATAGAATCACATAATATGTGTTCTTTTGTGTCTCTGTTCTTTCACTTAGCATATGTTTTGAAGGCTCATCCGTGTTGTAGCATGTATCAGTACTTCACTCCTTTTTATGTCTGAATAAATAAATATTTCATTGTATGTATGAACCACATTTTGCTTATCCACTCATTAGTTGATGGACATTTGGGTTGTATCTACTTTTTGGCTATTATGAATAATGCTAGGATGAACATTTCTGTAGAAGCCTTTTTATGGGCATATATTTTCAGTTCTCTTGGGTATAAGCCTAGGGGTGGAATTGCTGAGTCATATGTTAACTCTATGTTTAACCTTTTGAGGAATGACAAAGCAGCTGCCTAGTTTTGCATTCCTTTCAGCAATGTTTGATGGTTCTAGTTTTACTACATCTTCACCAACGCTTGTTATCATGTTTTTTTATTACAGCCATCCTACTGGATATGATGTAATGTCTCATTGTGTTTTGATTTGCATTGCCCTAATGAATAATGATGTTGAACATCTTTTCATGTGTTTAATGGCCAATTGTATATCTTCTTTAGATAAATGTCTTTTCAAATTCTCTGTTAATTCTTTATTCTGGATATAAGACCCTTATCAGATATATGATATGCAAATGTTTTCTCATATTCTATGGGTTGTCTTTTCAATTTTTCTTTTCTTTTTTTTTTTTTTTTTTGAGACAGTCTCACTCTGTCAACCAGGCTGGAGTGCAGTGGTGTGATCTCGGCTCACTGCAACCTCCGCCTCCTGTGTTCAAACAGTTCTCCTGCTTCAGCTTCCTGAGTAGCTGGGATTACAGGCGCGCGCCACCATGCCCGGCTAATTTTTGTATTTCTAGTAAAGACAGGGTTTCACCATGTTGGTCAGGCTGGTCTTGAACCCCTGACTTTGTGGTCTGCCCGGCTTGGCCTCCCAAAGTGCTGTAATTACAGGCGTGAGCCACTGTGCCTGGCGTCTTTTCAATTTTTTGATAGTGTCCTTTGAAGCACAAAATTTTAAATTTTGTTAAAGTCCAATTAATCTGTTATTTTCTTGTTTATAATGTTGATGTCACATCTAATAAACTGTTGCATAATGTAAGATCATGAAGATTTACATATGTGTTTTTTTTCTAAGAGTTTTATAGTTCTTACATTTAGGTCTTTGATCTATTTCGAGTTAGTTTTTACATATGGTGTATGGTATGAGTCTAGTTTTATTCTTTTGCTTGTATATATCCAGTTGTCCCAGCACTATTTGCTGAAAAGAGTATTATTTTCCCATGGAATTGTTGTTTGGCCCTCTTGTCAAAAATCTGAACCTAATTTTTCAAAAAACTAATTTAGGATTCTCACTCTTCTCCCTCCCACCTTCATTTTCCAAGAACATTGACTTTCAATTCAATAGAGATGTGAGCATGGTTTAGATCTACAAAATATAATAGCACAGTCCAGAGGTTTTTTTCTTATTTCAAGCAGCAATCAGGAAAGACTGCTTTTATCCTCCTACCTCCCAAATCTACCAACATATTCACATCTGCATCCTTATACTCTGCCTTTTCTCCCATTACAGTGGATGAGCTGAACCTGCACATCTCTAGGGTCAGGTATGTGTATTCTTGTATGTGTACTCTGAGTCTCATTCCCTCTCGCTCAAGGGCTATGTTTCAATAGTCACCTCCCTCCTTTATATCATCACTTTCCCCTTTTTTTCTAGACTAGTCCCATGAGCAAAGAAATTTGCAATAAATAGCTCTCAACATTTTTGTAATCCCTCTCTAGAAACGATATCCCTCTTCTCTGTTGTAGTAAATCTCTGATAAAGGATTGTATGTACTTGCTGTCTTTATATCCTTTCCTCTCATTCTTCAACCCACACACCACTTAATGTGTTCTTGTTAAGAACAACAACCTCCATCATGGCAAATCCAAAGGTCAGTCTACTGTTCTCATCTTACTCTATCTCTCAGCACTATTTGACCCAACTGATCACTCCTTTTTGAAGCACTTTCTTCACTTTGCTTAATGTAACATTACAGTCTCCTGGTTTTTCTCTGGCCTTACTGGATATCTTTTCTTAGTCTCTTTTGTATAAACTTTCTTCTTTTCAAGACTTCTCAAATTTAGAGAACCCCAAGTCTCAGTCCTCTGACGTCCTCTCAACCTATACTCATTCCTGGGTGCTTTCATTCAGTTCTGTGATTTTAAACACTATCTTTATTCATAAGCCTCCAAAAATTATACTTCTAGCTCTAGCCTCTTCATTATATTCCAGGTAGTTATGTCCAGTTGGCAAGACCAGCTAGTTAATGTGTTCTCCCCATCCTCCACCCCCCAGGGCAATGTTGGGGGGCAGATTCAACAATTATTAAAAATGTTAAGATGTTGACAGCAAAGCATAGGGCCCTTCTGAATACGGGCTCTGTGAGACTGCACGTTTCTTTTTTTTGTTTTGTCTCGCTATTTTGACCAGGCTGGTCTCAAACTCTGGGCCTCAAGTGATCCTCCCTCCTCAGCCTCCCAAAGTACTGGGATTACAGGCATGAGCCACTGTGCCCAGCCAAAACTGCACATCTTATATGCCCCTGCCAGTTGAAGAAGTCCACTTCAATATGTAACAAGCATCTCACATTCAGTCTACACACAATAGAATTCCTAATTTACACTCCTAATTTACGTATTTTTCCTTGTCTATTGACTGTCTATTCCATGAGATTGTAAGCTCCATAAAGGCAGGAACTACAATTTTATTTACTCCTCTATACACTCTATTGCCCTAAAGAGTACCTGTTGAATGAATAAATAGATGTGTGCTTTATTTTTAAAAATAAGGTTTGGCTTTTATTTTTATAAATTTGGAATAACTAACGTGCTATTTTATAAACAATTGCTGTTAGATCTATAACCCATACCAGGCAGATTACATATTTAAACATAAAAATAAAAGTATTGAAAGACAATATGGGTATATATGTTATAATGGAGCTGAAAAGGAATTTCTAAGTGTAGAGTTAAAAAAAAGAGAGAGGTTTCACAGTGTAACATTTTAGAATTCTAAATGTCAAAATAAAACAAAAGTCCAGGAGCAAAATAAATAACATGATGATAAGAGTATTCGCATTATACAGAGAGAACATTTAATAGTCTTTATATAGAGAGAACACATGTAAAACAATTAAAAACACACAAGGGAAAAATGAAAAAATGCTATGAGCAGGAAATTCACAACAGTAGAGGTAAATGTAATCTCACGAATAATCAGAGAAATTTAATCTGCAACTCTAAGTAGCTGCATCTTCCAATGTTTATGAGCACAGAAGGAAATAAACACTAGCTGCAGGTAAAAGTGCAAGTACTACAGTGAAATTTGTCACTCTTTATCAAACAGCTAAAAATGTGTCTTTTCTCATTAATTATCCTAGGAAATTATTCTACAGATATCATTCTCAATGTGCTGAAAGACAGAGCTTCAGGATTTTTGTTCATAGCACTTTTACCACTCCTTTTCCATATTCAATGCTTAATAATATAGAGTCATAAAATAAGCTGTTACAAATTATATTTTGCTGCACAACAGCAGTTTTCAAAACTTTCGTTTCAAACCCCTTTGGTATATTGTTATGCTTAGGTATATCTGTGGGGGGTTAGGTTTCAGGACCTCCCTCGGGTGCCGAAATTCATGGACAACTTACGTCCCTGATATAAATGATGTTGTATTTGCATATAACCTATGCACGTCTTCCTGTATACTTTTAGTCATCTCTAGATTACTTATACCTAATGCAATGTAAATGTTATTTAAAGAGTTGTTGTGTTGTCTAGGGAATAATGACAAGAAAAGAAAGTCTGCGTGTTCAATAAAGCAGCATTTTTTTCCCCAAATATTATTGATCTTAGGTTGGTTGAATCCATAGATGTAGAACCCATGGACACAAAGGGCTGACTATATTCTTAAATGTCACTGAGAACACAAAGACATTTCATTTATGTGGGCTATATCTATTGATATATAGATATAACTGAAAAAGAGTTTTAATATGTATTTATCACTATTTAAAATAAGATTTTAACATAATTTTGTTTGTTTGTTTTGTTTTGCTTTTTGTTTTTTGAGACGGAGTTTCACTCTTGTTGCCCAGGCTGGAGTGCAATGGCATGATCTCAGCTCACCACAACCTCTGCCTCCCAGGCTCAAGCGATTCTCCTGTCTCAGCCTCCCAAGTAGCTGGGATTACAGGCATGTGCCATCATGCCCAGCTAATTTTTTTGTATTTTTAGTAGAGACGGAGTTTCTTCATGTTAGTCAGGCTGGTCTCGAACTCCTGACCTCAGTTAATCTGCCCACCTTGGCCTCCCAAAGTACTGGGATTACAGGCATGAGCCACCACGCCTGGCAAAGGCTGACAATATTCTTAAACGTTACTGAGAACACCAAGAAATTTCATTTATGTGAGCTGTATCTATTGACATATAGATATAACTGAAAAATAAGCAGAGTTTTAATAGGTATTTATCACTATTTAAAAATAATCATTTTGGTCGGGCGCAGTGACTCACACCTGTAATCCCAGCACTTTGGGAAGCCGATGTGGGTGGATCACCTGAGGTCAGGAGTTCAAGACCAGCCTGACCAACATGGAGAAACCCCATCTCTACTAAAAATACAAAATTAGCCAGGCATGGTGGTGCATGCCTGTAATCCCAGCCTCTCTGGAGGTTGAGGCAGGGGAATCACTTGAACCCAGGAGGCGGAGGTTGTGGTGAGTAGAGATCGTGCCATTGCACTCCAGCCTGGGCAACAAGAGTGAAACTTCGTTTCAAAAAAATAAAATAAAATAAAAATAATCATCATTTTAACTTTTTTTTTTTTTCTCTTGAGGCAGAGTCTTGCTCTGTCGCACAGGCTGGAGTGCAGTGGCACAATCTCGGCTCTCCGCAATCTCCACCTCCCGGGTTCAAGTGATTCTCCTGCCTCAGCCTCCCGAATAACTGGGATTACAAACACCCGCCATCATGCCCGGCTAATTGTTGTATTTTTAGTAGAGAGGGGTTTCACCATGTTGGTCAGGCTGGTCTCAAACTCCTGACCTCAGGTGATCCACCCACCTCAGCCTCCCAAAGTTCTGGGATTACAGGCATGAGCCACTGCACCTGGCCCATTTATTAAATATAACTACATTTTTTAAATGAAAAAGAGTGAGAAGATCTCATTGTTTTACATTTTTGCCAAGCTGTAACAACTGGCTTAATATTAATAGAAGACAGCTGGATTCTCATATCTGCTTCTGCGTTAAATCTGTTGCCATATTTTAGAAAGTTTGACTGTACATTCATAAATGAATCAGAGTGTAAAAAAGTAGATGACATCTTAGTATGACTATGACAATTTTTATACCTTGCAGATCCTCCCAAGAGAGTCTCAAGAACCTCCAAGAGTACTTGGGCCATAATTTGAGAACTTCTGCTATACAATGTAACCACTAAAAGTACTTTTAAGAACTAGAAATGTCACAGAAATGTATTACTGACTACCAAATGAAAAATAATGTTACAAAACAGTACATACTGCATAATCTTTTTATTGTGGTAATGTATATATAACACAAAATTTACCATTTTAATCATTTTAAGTACACAGGTCAGTGGTATTAAGTACATTCACATTGTCCCATCTTTTATATATGAATTTTTTTACAATGAAAGAATATAGAATTTTGTTAAACACTGGATATGGAAGCAATGGGATTGTGTTTAATCTTTGTATTTTTAAATTTTTTCTACAATGTTAATATACTGTATAATTTATAATGCAAAAAAAAATTTTGTTTTAAGTCAAGGATGGATGACAAATACTTCAAGGAGGAAGTATTAATTGTCATATTTTAGAGAAATTATGTAGAGCAGGGGTCCCCAACCCCCAGGCCATGGACTGGTACAGGTCCATGGCCTATTAGGAACCAGGCCACACTGGAGGAGGTGAGTGGCAGGTGAATGAGTGAAGCCTCATCTGTATTTACAGCCTCTCCCCATCACTAGCACTACTGCCCGAGCTCAGCCTCCTGTCAGGCCAACAGCTGCATTAAATTCTTACAGAAATGCGAACCCTATTGTGAACTACACATGCAAGGGATCTAGGTTGCACATTCCTTATGAGAATCTAATACCTGAGGATCTGTCAGTGTCTCCCATCACTCCCAGATGGGACAATCTAGTTGCAGGAAAACAAACTCAGGGCTCCCACTGATTCTACATTATGATGAATTATATAATTATTTCACTATATGTTACAATGCAATAATAATAGAAATAAACTGCACAATAAATGTAATCACTTGAATCATCCTGAAACTACCCACACCCTAGTCCGTGGAAAAGTTGTCCTCCATAAAACTGGTCCCTGGTAGCAAAAAGGTTGGGGACTACTGAGGTAGAGTGACAACCGAACTGCTTTTTGACTTGCAGTTGTGACTTCAGTCTTTCAGATGGATAAAATCCTCTGAATGGAGAAATCAGAATAGTCAGTGTGTGAGAAGCTGAGAAAGGATGAGTTTTGTTTTGATGGATGTGTATGAGCTAGGGAGGATATTCCAGGCTAGGAGAAAGACCTGAACAAAAACTAGTGATGGGAAAGCAGGACATGATGGGGGCAAAGTGGGTCATTCAGCTGGGCCCCCAGTCCACATATGTGTCTGTAGAGGAGGAGAATACCAGGCCTGCTGAGCATGTGTGGAATTTAGATTTTACACTGTAAGCTATGAAAAGCAATCAAAGCTTTGTGACATGATTAAAGCAGTATTTGGGGAGATCCATTCTGTGCAATCTGAATTTAAGGTGAACAAGACCAAAATAAGTAAAATTTTCTAGAAAAAAAAAGCTATAATGCAGAGGTTAATACAAATTTAAATGCAGGAAAGGGAGGGTGAAGGGGAATGGAAGAGAACAGTGGTAGTAATAGACTAATGGACAGGGAAGGAAGAGAGAGATAGTAGTATCTCATTTAAACTTTTATTAACAAATTATTCATTCAGGTATCACTTGGTTCGGCCAAATTCGGTACTATTTGTTTTATAAACAGTGATTTGACTTCTAGGATGATATTATTTCCAGAGGTATTTACAATTGTTAAAATTATTTCACTAGACTGTTTTTAAAGTTTTAAAATTGGATTGATTTGTTTTAAAGTTGTCTTCTTAAAGTAGTATTTTGGAGAATTATTGTGGAATTATCATTTGTTTTTAATGAATTTTCTTCTACTTAGTACTTTTATTGTATGTATTTGGAGTGTAAAACATGATGTTTTGATATGCATAGTGATATGCTTACGACAATGCATTTTCTTTATATAAATAGTGAGTTAATTTCACTGCCTCTTTGGGGATTCATTAGTTTTATTGCCTTGCTTCATTAATTTATGTCTAACTTATTTCCTAATTTATTCGTAATTTTCTTTTTTCCACTTATATATGTCCTCACCAGAATTCAATGAGGAAAAAAAGATGTTTGGCTTCAAATTCTAATAATGCTCTATACATGAATGACACTAAGAAAAGATAATATAAACATATAAACAATTATTTGATGCACTGAGTCTAATTTTCTGAATTTAAATGGATTTTTTTTGCTAGGCATGGTGGCTCACGTCTATAATCCCAGCACTTTGGGAGGCTGAGGCAGGAGGATCACTTGAGTGAAGGAATTTGAGACCAACTTAGGCAACACAGTGAGACCTTATCTCTACAAATAAAATAAAATAAAATAAAAAAATAGCCAGGCGTGGTGGTGTGCACCTGTAGAGCCAGCTACTTGGGAGCCTGAGGTGGGAAAATTGATTGAGTCTGGGAGATGGAGCCCTGGGTGACAGAGTCTCACTCTGTCACGTAAAATTAAATTAAATTAATAAAATAAATAAATTGGATTTTTTTTTTAAGACAGAGTCTCACTCTATCACCCAGGCTGGAGTGCAGCGGCGTGATCTCAGCTCACTGCAAATTATGCTTCCCAGGTTCAAGCGATTCTCCTCCCTCAACCTTTCGAGTAGCTGGGATTATAGGCACCCACCACCATGCCTGGCTAGTTTTTGTATTTTTAGTAGAGACGAGGTTTCACCATGTTGACCAGGCTAGTCTCGAACTCCTGACCTCAGGTGATCTGCCTGCCTCGGCCTCCTAAAGTGCTGGGATTACAGGCATGAGCCACCATGTTCAGTCTTGGACTTTTAAGTGGAATTTTTAGATATTTTGTTTCGTTTTGTTTTTGTTTTGTTTTAATCGGGTCATCTAAAATGCAGTCGGAGTTTGACGCTTTAAGGACTAATACTGTAATTTTTTATATAGGACCTATTCTTTTTTAAATACTCTGATTTTTCAAAAGAAAATGTTTAATGAACAAAATAAAGCAGAAGTCTTTAACTCACCGAGGTGCTATTCATTACTTTTCTTTGTTTTTTAAGTTCCGGGTACATGTGCAGGGTATACAGGTTTACATAAGTAAATGTGTGCCATGGTGGTTTGCTGCACCTGTCAACCCATCACCTACATATTAAGCCCCGAATGCATTAGCTATTTTTCCTGATGCTCTCCCTCCCTCCAACAGGCCCCAGTGTATGTTGTTCTGCTCCCAGTGTCCATGTGTTCTCTTCATTCAGCTCCCACTTATACATGAGAATATTTGGTATTTGATTTTCTGTTTCTGCATTAGTTTTCTATGGAAAATGGCTTCCAGCTCCATCTATGTCCCTAAAAAGCACATGATCTTGTTCCTTTTTATGACTGCATAGCATTCCATGGTGTATATATACCACATTTTCTTTATCCAGTTTATCACTGACAGGCATTTGGGTTCATTCCATGTCTTTGCTATTGTGAATAGTGCTGTGGTGAACATACATGTGCATGTATCTTTATAAAAGAATGATTTATATTTTGGGGTGTATATACCTAGTAATGGGATTGCTAGGTCAAATGATATTTCTGTTCTAGATCTTTGAGGAATCACCATACTGTCTTCCACAATGGTTGAACTAGTTTACATTTCCACCAACAGTGTAAAAGTGTTCCTTTTTCTCCTTAACCTTGCCAGCCTCTGTTGTTTCTTGACTTTTTAATAATCACATTCTGACTGGCATGAGATGGTATCTCATTGTGGTTTTGATTTGCATTTCTCTAATGATCAGTGATGTTGAGCTTTTTTTCGTGTTTATTGGCCACATAAACATCTTTTGAGTAGTGTCTGTTCATGTCCTTTGCCCACTTTTTAATGGGGTTGGTTTTTTTCTTGTAAATTTGTTTAAGTTCCCATAGACTTGATATTAGACCTTTGTCAGATGGATAGATTGCAAAAATATTCTCCTATTCTGTAGGTTGTCTGTTCACTCTGATGATAGTTTCTTTTGCTGTGTAGAAGCTCTTTAGTTTAATTATATCCCATTTGTCAATTTTGCTTTTGTTGCAATTGTTTTTAGTGTTTTCGTCATGAAATCTTTGCCCGTGCCTATGTCCTGAATGGTATTGCCAAGATTTTCTTCTAGGGTTTTTATAGTTTTGGGTTTTACATTTAAATATTTAATCCATCTTGAATTAATTTTTGTATAAGGTGTAAGGAAGGGGTCCAGTTTCAGTTTTCTGCATATGGCTAACCAATTCTCCCAGCACCATTTATTAAATTGGGAATCCTTTCCCCATTGCTTGCTTTTGTCAGGTTTATTGAAGATCAGATGGTTTTAGGTGTGCAGTCTTATTACTGAGTTCTCTATTCTGTTCCATTGGTCTGTGTGTCTGTTTGTGTACCAGTACCATGTTGTTTTGGTCACTGTAGCCTTGTAGTGTAGTTTAAAGTCAGGTAGCATGATACTTCCAGCTTTGTTCTTTTTGCTTGAGATTGTCTTGGCTATTTGGGCTCTTTTTGCTCCCATATGAATTTTAAAAACATTTTCTAATTCTGTGAAGAATGTCAGTGGTAGTTTAATGAGAAGAGTATTGAATCTATAAATTACTTTGGGCAGCGTGGCCATTTTCATGATACTGATTCTTCCTATCCATGAGCATGAAATGTTTTTCCATTTGTTTGTGTCCTCTCTGATTTCTTTGAGCAGTGGTTTGTACTTCTCTTTGAAGAAGTCCTTCATTTCCCTTGTTAGCTGTATTCCTGGACTTATTCTTGATAACACAAATAATTATTACTTCCCCTTGTTTTTATTTTAAATATATTTTCACTAATTTATTTACAGGGTCAATTCAAATAAAAACACTTCACTTGGCATTAAAGCAAATTAATTTTACCAGCCAGTATATTGACATTAAGAGATTTTTATGCTTGTGCTTGGTATTTCATGTCTCAGGAATATGAGGAGTTTATTTTATGTTTTATGGACAGCCAGTCGGTTACCATATCACACTAAACAATTTTGACATTTCTCTGAGGAAGCCCTGCTAAAGCCTGCTTCTCCGCTGTCAGGAAATATCATTTAACAAGGTGAAAGTTCATGGGGACAATTTAAGGCAGCTGATCTCAGGTGTGGTAGCAGCTGTTGTGTGGGACATGACTTAGTTTATGAGAACAGAAACACTATTATCCGGACTCCCACGGGAGATTTGGAGAAAGTCATGCCCAGAGAGTCCCATTCCAGGAAAATGTGCTTGAAGCACTTATTTATTGGCAATAATCACTAACTGAGAGTCCATCTGGCAAAACTGTGGATTTTTCCCTGTCCCAGAAAGTTGAGGAACAATTACATAAGTTGTCTCGAAAATTTTATTTTTAACCACTTTTTATGGAGAATTATAGTCCCTCAGTTCTTACAAGAAATTCACTTTAAAAAAAAAAAGCATCCACATGAATTTCTGTACAACTTTGCTACTTCATGTACCATGTCTTTTGATTTGAAGTCAGTACTTAATCCTTCTGGAGAATGTTTTGAATCTTATTTTCTGTGTTTGAAATGTTGGAGCCAGTTAGTTGGTGAAGAAAGGAACCTTGAATCATGCACTTCCAGCTGTGGAGGCCTTTAAACCCCACCTCTCTTAGTAGCTCTTCCCTACGTCTTCACTGACAGCTTGACAAGATTTTAGAATCCAAATCAATGAACACTGTGAGCCGTTTGGGAGTCCAGCAAACCTACTCAGATAGAGTTTAATGAATGAAGCCCGTATCAATTTTAAAAGCAAGATACACCATCAGAATTAAAGACGGGTGTCTTTGGAAAAACAATGATATAATTTCTATCTCTATGGAATATTTTTCTTCTGCAATCTTATATAGACTGGATACATCTAATAAATAAACGAGGAAACACATTAAATTATGATGATTTTATTGTTTTTATTTTGGCCTTCAGTAATACAAGCATATTTATTTCACTGTTACTCAACAAAATAGTAGTACCTAACTAGAAATCCATTATTCCTGTTAGCCTCAGCTTGTTTGAGTATCATTGTTTGCTTTCTAAAACAAGCTTTTTATATGGTTTTATGATGATTTCTTAAGAAATACTTGAGCTTGCTTACATAAAACAACTCACATACCACCTGTTATTTCCATATATTAGTTTTTTAAAGAGGAATACAATCAAGAATACCATTTAAAACTTGATTTTCCATCTGTTTTTTCTTTGCACCTTCCTCTTTCCTCTAACACCCCACCCGCACCACGTCCTTCCTCCACTTCAACTGGCTCCTGCCACTCAGTAGCAAAAGAAGTTTGTTATGGTCCAGTGTATGCCTCAGTGTTCAGACAGCCATTATGTAAGACTGTGCAGCTATTATTGAATATACATATATATATATATACACACCCACACACACACCCCCCTAAATATAAACCTCAGGTGAGAAGAAAGGATTCTTTATTTCCCATATCCAACTAATAATATGTATATCAGTAACTAAGGATTATACTTTATTATCTTGAGGGGCTATTGAATGGTGGAAAAGGTATGGACACTGGCATTTAGATACTGGCTCCATGTCAGCCACTTACTAGCTGAGCATTCACATTTATTGACTTCTTCATTTCCACATCTGTTAAAATGAGCACAGCATAAATTCACAATAAATACTTGTTGCTTTACCTACGCGCACTCCTCCAGCTTCTTCTCCCTTTTTTATTGACATTTTGTTGTTGTTGATGATGATGATATTGTCCTGTAAGCCCCGAAATCCACTAGTGTTTTAACACAGTTTGCTGGAAAACTAATTTGCTGAGGATCTTGTATAACAACACCAGAATATCTAAATTATGTGTGCACTAAAAGTCTTGGCTTCATGATTCTAAATAACTCATGTTAGATTTAGTCCTTACCATTTATAAATACCATGCATCTTTTGGAGTGCATTGTTCCTTAGTGTGTTTTACAAAGATTGACAAGAATATGAGGAAGAACTCTTGCCTGAGATTCACTCTGTCACCTAGGCTGGAGTGCACTGGTGCAGTCATGGCTCACTGCAGCTTCAATTTGCTGGACTGAAGCGATCCTCCCACCTCAGCCTCCCAAGCAGCTGAGACCACAGACACACACCACTATAGCTTGCTAATTTTCTTTTTTGTAGGGATGAGATCTCACTGTGTTCCTCAGGCTAGAAGTACCTTCTTATCAAACTTGTAAGAAATAAGTTATTTTAATATATCATTATATCTTAGGAAATAAACCTATCTGATTTTAAAACAATATCTGAAAATACATTACCACGGCCAAGAAATGTTCTTGGTTCTTTGGTTGTTTTCAGTTGATGTTGAAATTAAAAGAAACACAGCCACATGGTTTTTGTTGCTCGTGATAGGACAAGAGCAAATGCAGATATTGCCAAACACTTGGAATCTGCTGAAGAAGTTATGTAAGAAAATTAGAAATCTGTAAGCCAGCTAAAATGTGGAAAAGGAAATTTGACAACCTGGGAGAAACTGGATAATGTCGAATGATTAAAATATTTCAGAAGTTTTGGATAGAATCTTACTTTTAGCACATCTGTGATTGCACATCAGTGTATAACACAGGTAGTTTATTCCTTAAGCCAGTTATTTGTTAGTATTATTTTTCATTTGAACTTACATGTGGCATCTAGTTTATCTTATGTGTAGCTCTACAGTGGAAAATGTTAAAAAGTGGGTAGAATATTGCTTGATAAGTTTAAATCTAACAAACAGAGCTATACTTCAGAATCTATAGAAGAATAATTGATGTATCCATTAATTCATTCTGCACTTATTGAGTGTTCTGTGTCAGGGCTGCAGGAAAGATATAGTTCCTGTTGTGGAAAACTTGCATTTCAAAAGGAAGATAATATATACAATAGATTCCAATAATAATAAAACTGTGCAGGAAAAAAGATAAATATCATCGATACAAAGGGCTACATGACTTTAAAAGGTCAAGAGATTTCTTTGGCCAGACATAGTGGTTCACACCTGTAATCCCAACACTTTGAGAGGCCAAGGTGAGAGGACTGCTTGAGCCCAGGAGCTCAAGACCAGCCTGGGCAACATAGTAAGAACTCCATGTCTACAAAAAAATAAATTAGCCAGGCATTTTGGCACACACCTGTGGTCTCAGCTACTCAGAAAGCTGAGGTGGGAGGCACACTTGAGCCCAGGAGGTAAAGGCTACAGTGAGCTGTGATAGTGCCTGCCATTACACACCAGCCTGGACAACAGAGAGAGACCCTGTCTCAAAAACAAACAAACAAAAGAAGATTTCTTTCAATTAGCCCAGACCTAAATATAGGTAGGATTTTTCCTGAAGGGAATGAAATGGGAAAATATTCCAGACAGAGGGAACAGCATGAACAAATATTTAGGATAGAAAAGTTCAGGGCAGATATGAAAATAGTGACCCAGGCATGTCTGGAGTTGTTTCCTCAGGGGAGGTTTAAGCAGCTGAATCAGAGAGGCAATTTGGGGTTAATAGGTGGAGTGTTCCAATCATCATATTAAAAGGATTGGGGTTCACGTAAGAGGTAGTTGGGAGCTATTGAAGTTTTTGAGTACAAGAATGAATTACCAGATCACAAGCATGGTGGGAAATTGACTAATAGTGAAATGTGTGCTATGGTGGCAGAAAGAATATTTTGAAAGTTATTCTAAGAGTACAGATAACCTAGGCAGATTGATTATAGAAACATGATGGGGCAATCAATAGATTGGTTGAGGGTAGGAGAGGAGGGAGAAGTAAAGATGACTCATGGTTTGAATCTGATTCACAAAGGGAATAATAACATCATTATCAAGAAGGACCAGGAGGAAGAGAAATTTGGAGATCAGATAATACGAAGTCTTGAATGTTTGGGTTGATAATACTTTTATTGAGCACTTAATTATTTGCCAGGCACTATTCTATATATTGTACATGCATGGTCTCATTTATTCCTTAGAGCAGCCTCAGAACTTTTGAACAACCTGCCGAGTTTGCACTGCCTGTCAGAGGTGAAGTCAGAATCCAGTCCCCAGAGGTGTAATTCCAGCACCCAACTTATTGAATGCATGTATTGAATGGTGTTGGTCTTGGAGGCAGGGCTAAATGAGGAGGAAAGACAGATGAAATAAAAAGCGAATGTTGATCAGGAAGGTTTGGTGAATTCCCAGAAAAGATCACAGAGAACCAAAGACTTTCAGAAAACTGAAGGTGAGTGTTTCCGAAAAGCCAAGAGTAGGAGAGGATCTAAGAAAAGACATTTGGATTTAGTGGTCAAAAGACCCTTGATGGCCTTAAAAGCAGTTTTGGAAAAGTGGTAAAGGTCAAAATCCATTGGCATGGGATGGAAAAACAAGTAATTTATGAGGAAGTGGAAGCAGCAGAGATAGATTTGGTGGAAGTCTGTAAGTGGGAAGGAAGAGGAAAATAGCTCTGCAGCATCAGAGGGTAGGACTGCTGAGAAGCACTTTCTAATACCACTCACTTGGTTGCCTGTCATAAGGGAGAAGCGAGTAGCGAGGGGCAGATTTAAGATGTAGGAGAGAGACCAGGCTGCTTCCAGAGGAAGGAGAAAATGATGAGATCCAATACACAGATAAGAGGCTTGAGTCCTATATGTGAGGACCGTTTCTCCTAAACCAAGAGGAAGTCAAAAAGAATGAGGCAAGATGTGTGTTGGAATGGGAACAGGGGTGGTAGGTGGAGCAGAGAAGACCAAAGGCACTCGCTTATGTTTGATGATCTTGACTTTCTCAGTCAATTGGCAGGTGAAATAATTAGTGAGTGAGAGAGGTTCTGGTTTGTGGCACTGGAGAAGATTTGAAGCAGTTGCTGTGGGAATGCAGTAAACAAAGATAATAAAAAAGGTTGCAACACAGTATTGTGGTTCAAACTAAGGTTAAGTATTATGAATTTTTAGTATAACTAGTTACCAAGTTATGAGACTTTTTTGTGTAATCTTTAGCACTCTGGCTATAGACAGCCCAGCAGGCAGGACTTATAAAGGAGGAAGAAGTGGGAGATGCTAGGGAATCCATTTTAGAAATAACTAGGCCAGGTGTGGTGGCTCACGCCTGTAATCCCAGCACTTTGGGAGGCCGAGACGGGCGGATCACGAGGTCAGGAGGTCGAGACCATCCTGGCAAACACGGTGAAACCCCGTCTCTACTAAAAAATACAAAAAACTAGCCGGGCGAGGTGGCGGGTGCCTGTAGTCCCAGCTACTCGGGAGGCTGAGGCAGGAGAATGGTGTGAACCTGGGAAGCGAAGCTTGCAGTGAGCGGAGATCGCGCCACCGCACTCTGGCCTGGGCGGCAGAGCGAGACTCCATCTCAAAAAAAAAGGAAGGAAGGAAGGAAAGAAGGGAGGGGAGGGGAGGAGAGGGGAGGGCAAGGGAAGGAAGGGAGAAGGAAGGAAGCGCTCACGGAGGGTCCCAGGAATGCTGCTTTTTTTTTTTTTTTTTTTTTAAACCTACATGCCAGTTGGTTTGATTGCAGGCTATCCTCTGTGGGTATCACAAAACAATTGGAGCTGAACAGAGAGCGAAGTGAAAAGGCAGAGGAATGGGAGATGGAGAAGTGTTGGAGGTTAAGAGGGGTGCACATTAAGGGGCTCCATGAAAGGGAAATGTAGCCAGGGAAATGCAGTTGAAATACCATGTTTGAAAAATTAGAAATGACAGAGGTCATGAATGGCACTCCCACTCCCTGACTATGCACTGACAAGAGGATGTTAGAAATAGAAATAAGAAAGGTATTTAAGTGATCCAGAACTCTGGCAGTGGCTGGGGTAGAGAGAAGGGGCTGCAGTCAGGTACAAATTCATAAATGATTATCAAATAATGCCCCCAAAATAGATTTTAAAAAACACTAAAAGGAGGAATTGTTATAAATGATGGAGACTTGAAAAAACATGTAGTTACTGAGTTACAGCATTAATTACTTTTTTTAAAAAAATGACATTTTATGTAATATGGCATATTAGAAGAATGTTGATAGGGCAACTTAATGTATTAGGAAATATATGTGAAATCTAATATTGAATGTAAATTGCAATTCAGTTTAATGTATTTTGAATGCATTGAGTGTAAATTGTAGTTCAACTTAACATTTTTTTTTAATGCTGGGTTCTTTATTATTGAGCTTTTATGTCTATTTTAGCCAGGTAGTATTAATGTGTTCATAAAATTCAGAAAGGACAAAATAATATTTCTGTCACTTGAATGTTAACTATTTCTGAAAATATTTGTATCTTATAAGATATTTAAAACATTCATGCAAGGCGCGGTGGCTCGCGCCTGTAATCTCAGCACTTTGGGAGGCTGAGGCGGGCCGATCATTCGAGATCAGGAGTTCGAGACCAGCCTGACCAACATGGTGAAACCCCTTCTCTACTAAAAATACAAAAATTAGTGGGGCGTGGTGGCAAGCACCTGTAATCCCACCTACTCAGGAGGCTAAGATAGGATAATTATTTGAACCCAGGAGGCAGAGATTGCAGTGAGCCGAGATCATGCCACTGCACTCCAGCCTGGGCGAAGAGCAAGACTCTGTCTCAAAAAAAAAAATTCACACAGAATAGAGCCAGCACTGTGGTTCCGCAGTTCCTCTATAGAGCAATGAGTTCCAGAGTAGACAGGAGAAATCTCGAATCCAGTTTCTGTTCTGCCACTACCTTTCCATGTAAATATGAACAGGTTATATTCTAGTACCAAGTTTACTCATCAATAAAATAGATATTATGATGTATAATTGTGATTTTCTACCTCAAGCAGCTATTTAAAGTGTTAAGCTTACACCTGTAATCCCAGCACTTTAGAAGGCCGAGGTGGGCGGGTCACTTGAGGTCAGGAGTTCGAGACCAGCCTGGCCAACATTGTAAAACCCCATCTCTATTAAAAACACAAAAATTAGCCAGGCATGGTGGCGGGCGCCTGTAATTCCAGCTACTCGGGAGGCTGAGGCAGGAGAATTGCTTGAGCCTAGGAGGCGGAGGTTGCAGTGAGCAGAGATTGTGCCACAGCACTCTAGCCTGGGTGACAGAACAAGGCTCCATCTCAAAAATAAATAGATAATAAATTAATAAAGTGTTGAGCAAGAGTTAAAGTCATCTTTTTAAATAAAAAGGTATGCAAATATACAGAACTAAGTTATGTTACTAGAGAATCAAATTAGAATTTGTAAATCTAGAATCAAAAAATTATAGACAATTTTAATTTAAGTAAGTTTGGGGTTAAATCAACTCCTTTTGTTTTTAAAGGTTGATTTTAGTTACTGATAGTTTATCATTATATATGAAGATAGTTTTAGGATGGCAAATCTGTTTTCATAAACAGATTATTTAGTCAGACAATGAAAATGTTTTTATTAGCAAGTATAGCAAAGAAAAGCAGATGCCTTATAATAAATAGGACCTTGTGTTCTAAATTCAGAATTATGAGTGGTCTATATAAAATTGGGGAAAAATTACAGAGGAAGGGAATACCACGTGCCTACAAGCCCTCACTATTTCTGAATGTCATGTTCCTTCTAATACTGGAAGTGATGGTCTGGACTATGTGGTAATTTTTTACAACTCATGATGTGAAAAAAAATCTCATGTAAATATATCTCTGCTATTTTTCTTACAATGTATAAAATCTATGAGTTAGGAATTATGTTCCTAAAAATAACACCCTGGTATTCCACATCAAAGAAGAAATTATAACGGGAAGGTGATAATTAACAGCTATTTAGAAGACTTTATGGAAAAACTGATTTTGTGTTACCTATTAAAAAATAACTAAATAAAAGCAACCCCCCCAAAATGCTGTTGATGTTCACGGAGAAAATAACTGCGTAAACACATTCAGTTTTATAAGACTAAAATGCAGAAATAATAAGTTGAAACAATTTTCATGAGGGTGGATTCTGATCCCTTAAGAACTTGGGCAGAGACTTAGAGCACGTATCCTCCCCAGAATTGGAACTACGTGCCCTTGGTGATGTCACCAGCGACTAGTAACCACTGCAGTGTAAACAAACATCAGCAGGAAATACATGTGGGTAGGGCAAGGGTCTAGAGGCATGCTTTCCTTCTAGAAAAGTCTCACGCCTTTCAAGGCTAGTGATTTTGTTTTGTTTTGTTTTAAGGAAGAAAGGGGACGCAACATAACTCTTGCCTTCTGCTACAGAAACCTTTAGTTTCGTGGGCAGTGTCTTTCCTTGACAAATGGAATCCTTGCTGGCAGTCTCTGTAATGTTGAGAAGTACGGGACTCTTGGCTCTTGCTGCAGTTATTGGTTGCTTGCCCCAGACTGAAAATCTTGTCTGTGGAACTGCTCAGAGGAAAGTTTCAAGTTACCAGAACTAGGCAAGCCCACTGAGGAGCAGGAGCAGGAGGAGAGGAGCAGGAGGAGGAGGAGGAGGAAGAGGAGGAGGAGGGACCATTGAGCAGCAGAAGGAGTAGGGTGTGGGGGAGGAGGAGGAGCGCCTTTAGTGCTGCAGCAGCTGCTCCTCTGATTGGCCGGGTGGTTCAGCTGCTTCCCTGGAACAAAAGGTCAAAGTGGACTGCAGTGTAAATGTAGAGAAGCAGCCGATAAAATAGCATTGCCTGAAGAAGTTTGGAGGCTGAGAGCAGCAGCAGACTGGCCAACTGCAGAGCAAGTTGTTTCTCCAGCCGTGCGGTGCAGCCTCATGCCCCCAACCCAGCTTAGCCACTGTAAGAAGACGTTCACTGTACAGACGACCAAACTTGCCGTGGAAAAGACAGTTGTGAGATTCCCTTGCAAATTTACATACGAGAATGGCTTGTGAAATCATGCCTCTGCAAAGGTAGTATTCATTCCTATTTTATTTTATTCTGCTATGTATTTTTTGAGTGGTATCAAGCCATATAACTTTGCCAGTACTTGGCATCTTTTAGTAACATGCTGCAAACTGTGTAGAGTCCATTGTACATATGGTTCCTCCCTAAGAACAGAAAAAATTAAATATTATACTGCTCTTTTACTGACATTTTGCCCAATTTAGCTTTTTCACTTGATTTTTGTATTTAGTTATATTATCTGAATGGAAATGAATATAAGAAAATATCTTTGAAATCTGAAGAAAAACAGACTGAGAAGTATAGTGAGTGAGTTTATAATAAAAACTGAATCAGCTTCTTAGCAGTGTCTCTGCTAAGGCTATTTTAAAGGATGTTGATAGGCTGAAGACATTTTTAAAATGCATCACAATATTCTTCTCTTCTGGAGTTCAGATTTAGGCAAGGATTTTCCATCAATAAGTACATCATCATATGTGAGAATAAATATTAAGGATAACATTTCCCCTTCAATAATTCCAGACAGATTTATTACACAAACAGCATTTTTTAAAACTGCTTGGTAAGAATGATTGAGCACAAGACTGTTTTTGTTCCTACATGATTATAATACAGATTGTGGGGCTGGGGGGAGCGAAGGAGTTATACTTTTTGCAGAGAAAGGTAAATTTAAACAAAGGGACTTATAAAAAAGAACACTGTTGGTGAACTAAGAAGTGAAGAATGTAGGCATGGAGAGGGCCTCAGGGCTGCCCAAGGTCACATTTTAGGATTTTAAAAATTACTTTTGCTAATCATATTGTCCCATTTCAACTTCAACTGCTTTACATGCAGTGGCATTTCATTCCATAGAAATGTTTCATTTAGGAAAACTATGGAAGGTTTTATTAGTAAAGAAAAAAAAAAATTTAAAATCAAATAGTAAATGCGGTTTATTTGAGGATTGAAAAAAACTAGACAAAACTAACTTCATTTTAAAACCATGCCACAAATATTTCAGTGAATGTTTTGTTTTAGCAATGAAAAATAAGGTTTAAAACACTGTTTATTTGTAAAATGGTTTCTACAGATACTTACAGGGAGATAAAACAGTATAGTCATTTTTCCTTCACTGTACTAACAAGGACACCGTCATGGGAACCTCATGGGGGTGTCCAAAGAGTTCCTTTTGTAAAAATTAATAATCCAAGGGAGCAGAAAGTGGTTTACAAATATATCTAAAATTTTTCTAAATGAACTCAGTGAAAATGTCCACATGCTTAAAGCTTGTAAGAGACTACAACACTTTGTGGAGTCTTGATTTGGTTTCCAGCTTTAGAGTTGGAGACATTTTTCCCTTCATAATGACATCAGTTCTTAAGGGTTTTAAGTGAATAGTATTCTAGATAAGAATATTGGCTAGTACTGAACTCTGTGATAGCCACTTGATGCTATAAAACTGTTAAGAAGAAAGTAGATCTTTATACTGTGAAAACATTGTTTAGGCAGTCAAAACGATTAAAGCTAAAATAAAACCATCATTATTTCCTGGAAATTATTTTATATTTTTAATCATGATTAATGAACCTAGTAGGAATAAATGGAGGAATAATTTGAATTTGCGTTCAAGAATGTTGAGTTGCTACTTTTGTTTCTTTGCATTACCATTCTGAAGAGCGCTGCTACATGCATTCACTGCCGCAATGTTTACCCAGCTCTTAGAGTTTAATTTGACTGATTTCCCTGCAATCTTTACTGCCAGCCTGTACCTACCTTTGATTATAAACCTCCTGAAGGTAAGGACCAGGTTTGTGCAGTTGTCTTTCTTAAGCGTGCCTTGTGAATGTAAGCATTTATGTAGAAAACTTTCCCGCCCTTACGTGTAATTGTTTCTTCAAATCCCAGTTTGATATCTTTGGCTATTGATTTTTGTGACTCTCGTGGTAATGATGACTATTGCTGACCCTCCCCACCGTTATGGGCCTGAAGCAGGAAGGTTCCAGAGCCTTAATAGTATTCTTAGAATGAGTGCTTTGTTGCATTCTGTTTAAGAGCACCAAGGAATAGAAACTACATTGAAACTGGATGAGTAAAAGAGTAGCTTTAAATAGCAGCTAAAGAAATTCATGCTCACTATTTGTATTTAGCAGAGAGTTCAATGCTTCTCATACTTTGAGTACATGAGAATTACCTAAGGAACTTATTTTTAAAATCAAATCCTTCCCGTTGCCCTCTTTCCCTAGACTCACTGCGTCCAAATCTGGAGGTAGCAGGGAGAGTATCTGCGTTTTAACAAGCTTCCTAAATCTGATGCAGATGGTCCACCCATAGAGAAACACTGATCTAAATTCTAGTTAATGATTATAGTGCGTGTAAAGCTAGTGACAGCTGGCATATATAGGAATCTAGCATTATACTACTCAACATCTCCAAATAGCATATTTAATGTCGGACTTTATGTGAGGATTTTTTCATAATTGATGCTTTCATTTCCTAAATTGTCAGTTTTACTTATTAAAACAAAACATACTAGAGTGTTGTTTAATATTTTCTCTGTGATTGAACACTGCTCTGTACTTCCAGTGCTCCTAAGGTAATTAGGGCACAGCTTTCCTTCAAAGAGGTCACATACCAGTTAGGATGCAGACACATTACCAGACAATTACAGTACCATGTAGTGAATTCAGTAATACACAGTATGATTAGCATAGTAATAATAGAGATGTGCCTAGATGGATAATATTATCCTGTGTATTATTTAACCCCGTGTAAGTGTATGATCTTATTAGGGGCATGTTTGTCCCCTAATGTCTACTTACAATTTTCATAAATGCCTCTTTAGCCTTTCTTAGCATATTGTGAGAGTGTGTAGAAGATACGTTGTTACTGCTAATCTGTAGCCAAGATGAGAATAACAGATAAGGTCAAAAACTAAAAATGAGATAAAATGTGTCTTGCTATCTGTTTATTACGGAATGTTATTGGTAGAGTTTCCAGGATGGAGCTGGCTGTTTAGAAACTCATGATCTTTAGAAAAAAACATGGCAGAGGCTGAATGTTTAAATTACGACCTTCTGTAAAGTCCTTAGTTCTTAATGATTCACTACAAATGGCTTAAAGACAGGATCTTATTAATTATCTCTGTTGAGATAATTAAACAGTCCCAGTTATTTTTTTAAAAATTAAAATATTTACAAACTACCTATAGCTAATAATAAAACTCGACATAGTGTATCAACTTATATGGATATTCTTGCCATCTGAAAAAGTTCCTTGAGAAAAATAAAATAATAGCAGAAATAAAGGGAGAAACTATATTAAACTAAGAATTGAAATATAAGTTTTCTCAGGTTACTAAATTTACCTTCTGTCACTAATGAGATAATATGTTTTGTCAGATCTCAGGCTTAGTTTGTACCACAGGCTCTTTGTACAATTCTCATTTCATTGAGTTTCCTTCCCCTTAGATACTGTGGGTCTGTAGGTAAGGATCTCTATTTTATGTAGAGAAAGACTCAAGCAGGCTAAGATACAAAGTTTTAACTCAGAGTCATATCTAAGACAAAATTCTCAACTTTCATAGCAGTATTTTAATTTGCTAGACTAACTTTCCAGTAAATGACCTTAATTTATATCCACAAGGATAATGATGGCAGATGAAGTTATGAACCTGTGAGTGCTAATGATTGATGTAGATTCTTTGACTTCAGTGCATTGACATCTGCTTTCATGTGTTGACATCCTGTTCTTTCCTGGGTTTCTTTACCAAAGTGAGAAGCTGAAATCAATCGTGTCTATGTAATTATTTTTCTTCATGTAGCAAATAATGATATCAAGTGTGTATTATCGAATATTTGTTTGATGATGGGTGGAGCACATCGTAATTCCAAATTGCAGTGACTCTTCTTCAAAACAGACTTAAAGGAAGAGGATTAATAAACATGTATTAGTAGCCCAACATGTAAAAGTTTCACTGAAGCTTCTTATCAGTAGAATTCATCAACTCTTCCTAAGCATTGGTCTTTAGAATACCCTTTTGCTAACGTAAACATCAGTAACATGGGGATGATATGGGAGTCCACCAGGGAAGAACCCAGGTAGTGTTGGGCCAGCTTGTGAGTTTCTTTGTGGTGTTAGAGAGCCCTCTACTGCTTGTGGAGATGACACCTTTCAGTTAATTTATCTAGAAGTCTCTGTTTTTCCTAACTTGTTGGCACTCTGGTAGCACTCCTGGCTCTGCCCCCTCCCTCAACTAACACAGTCTAGGAGGGAGTTAAAAGCTGCCTCACTTCAAATCTGGGCCAATGCCTATGGGTTGTGTGTCTGAATTTATTCTTCATCACTGTCATTCAGAACAAATAAGATCTCTCTAGGCGCTGTTCTCACATGATGGTTGATTTACCCATGGAGCCCAAATACTTGCTAATTACTCCAAATAAAGAAGATAACATGAACTTAGGTGAGGATATTTTCAAATTTTGAGATCATCCTGTTTAAACCACTGAAAAAGTAAAGATGTTAGCTATTCAGTACAAACCAGTGGTAAACTTGCCATCAGAAAACATATACAGACACGGACAACTAAGTTAGTTGGCCATATATGAATTTGAGCAGGTCATTTTCATTGTCTATAAGAGATGGTACCACTCAAGGTACTTATTTTATGAGGGAAAGTTTGGAGTTAAAGAATGTGATAGGACCAGGCACAGTGGCTCATGCCTGTAATACCAGCACTCTGGAAGGCCAAGTCTGGGGAATCACTGGAGGTCAGCAGTTTGAGACCAGCCTGGCTAACATGGTGAAATCTGTTTCTACCAAAAATACAAAAGGAAAAACAAACAAACAAAAACTATCTGGGTGTGCTGGCATGCTCTTGTAATCCCAGCTACTTGGGAGGCTGAGGCACAAGAATCACCTGAACCCTGGAGTTAGAGGTTGCAGTGAGCTGAGTTCACGCCACTGCACTCCAGTCTGGGCAACAGAGGAAGACTCTGTCTCAAAAAAAACCAAAAAGTGATAGTTTTGGTTTTGTGGGTTTGTTTTGTTTTGTTAATGATGAAACTACTCAGATGTAAAGGGCATGTTGCTTTTCTTTTAGTTTGTCTTCTTATGCTTGCAATGCACTTTCAATTCCATCAGTGCAAGAGTGCTTAGCACAGTTTAGGTAGTGCTGTATCATTGTATTGCATTTCATCACATCAATATTGGAAGATGACCTCTAGAATTGTTTGCTGGAAGTACTGTTGAAAATAGAATTGAACTGGCCGGGTGCGGTGGCTCAAGCCTGTAATCCCAGCACTTTGGGAGGCCGAGACGGGCGGATCACGAGGTCAGGAGATCGAGACCATCCTGGCTAACACGGTGAAACCCCGTCTCTACTAAAATACAAAAAAAACTAGCCGGGCGAGGTGGCGGGCGCCTGTAGTCCCAGCTACTCAGGAGGCTGAGGCAGGAGAATGGTGTGAACCCGGGAGGCAGAGCTTGTAGTGAGCCGAGATCCAGCCACTGCACTCCAGCCTGGGTGACAGAGCGAGACTCTGTCTCAAAAAAAAAAAAAAAAAAAAGAATTGAACCAAATTTCTTGAAACTCTCAAAGGTTTCACCCTATTTTTCCTATGAAACTTACATTTGTCTGTAATGTTCAGAATGGATTCCCAATGGAATAGTATGTTCTGTTTTAAACCTTTTTAATGCACTATTTATTCTTACCATGAGAAGAACTAGAAATAACTTTCTTTTTTGGAGACAGAGTCTTGCTCTGTCGCCCAGGTTGGAGTGCAGTAGTACGATCTTGGCTCACTGCAACCTCCGCCTCTTGGGTTCAAGCAATTCCCCTGCCTCATCTTCCTGAGTAGCTGAGGCTACAGGCATGCACCACCATGCCCAGCTAATTTTTGTATTGTTAGTAGAGACAAGGTTTCACCATGTTGGCCAGGCTGGTCTCGAACTCCTGACCTCAAGTGGTCTACCCGCCTCAGCCTCCCAAAATGCTGGGATAACAGGCATGAACCACCATGCTTGGCCATAGAAATCACTTTTTAACAGCTTTATTGAGATATAATTCACATACCATACAGTTCACACATTTAAAATATGCAATTCAGTGGTTTTGAGTATATTCAGAGTTGTACAGTTTGCATGTAATCATATCATAGGTAATCTTTTGTGACTAGTTTCTTTCCCTTGGTATAATGCTTTCAAGATTCATCCATGTTGTGGCATGTATCAATACTTCATTTTTTTTATGACTGAATAATATTATGATATATGGATGTAGCAAATTTTGTTTATCCATTCATTAGTTGATGGACATTTGGGTTATTTCCACCCTTTGGCTGTTATGAATAATGCTGCTATTAACATATGCAAAAGTAACTTTTGAGAATTATGAAAATATAGACTCTATTTTAGAGCCAAACGGATCCCTAGAGATAACCTAAATCATAGCTTCCATTTTCCAGATGATTGAACTCAAACATAGGGAAATAAAATGACTTGCTCAGTCACATATACAGAAACAAATGGAAAACACTCTACACACACGTCTAAAGAATAGCCATTTGTACATGAAGTTCATGATCATGGCATGTATTTGGGGTTAATAGTGGAGTTTTCCCCCATTAGAAGCTTAGTAAAGAGAAAAGTCTTGTCATTCAAAAGAGAAAAACTAGCTAACTGGCAGAGGAAACTCAACTCCTGACCTTGCTCCCGTTAGCAATGAGCTCTAATATATAGACACTTACTGCACTAGAGATTAAAAATGACTCTGGACAGGGCAGCTTAAGTTGTTTTTATGTTAGGCACGTAGCAGGTACTCAGTAAACACTTGTTGAATTGGAGACTACAAAGAAATTTAATGGAAGCATATCAGAACACTATTGTCCACAGAATTCTAAAGCTTTCCATATAAATTTCTAGGAATATTCTTATACTAAAAAAATTGCAAGTAATTTACTCACCCTTAGTTATTATATAAGCATTCCTATAGTGCAAAGAAAAAACAATTTGGAATGCTACTTCTGTTTACATTGCAGAGTATTTGATATTTACCCTGAGAAAGAGGAAATAGTTTTTAGTTTATTTCCTAGAGTTACTGTATTCATTAATGCAGTTTAAGGAAAATGAAGCTCCTATTTTACATGTACATTAAAATAGGAAGGTTTCCTCTTCTGCTTCTTTTTTCTTATATAGTGATAGGATAAAAGACTATTTTGTAATTATCTGGAATATAATTCTAACCTTGGTTTTTTTAAAGACTAAAGATTTATTTCAAAAAAGTTGAATTTAACCTTTGTTTTTTTTTTTTTTTTTTGTTTTTTTTTTTAGAAAAGAACTGGATTCTTCTAATCTATACAGATAACACCATTACTATTTTGTATTTGGGAAATGTTTTTGTCATAGACAGCCGTGACGCAGTTTATACGCTGGAGATAAACATACTTCTGTCAATGGAAAATGTTAAGAGCAATGTTACATTCAGTCTTTTTTAATTTTTCTAAGTAGATGTAGTTCAAAATTGAATTTCTAATAAATATTTTAAAGTTTTCAGATTATAATAAACATTTTCAGGTCATACAATATCAGCTGATAGGGATACACTGAAGGAAATTATGACAAGCCCATTTCTACACATAAAAATGGCAGATGAACTTTGTTTTGACCAAGTACACATGAGTACACTTTAAAAATTGTAAATTAATCTTTTGACCTATGTCCTTTTCTTGCAAAGAAATTTGTATATATCTATATTTCTAAATTTAAAATCCCTTTCAAATTTTAAGCCATCATTTTAAGATAAGCTGTAAAATAAATTTGACTTCTGATATCAGGTACAGACTTACAGTATTGTTGCTAAACAAATACCGGACTCCAGAACCAAAGTATAGTACATTATAACCCCTATGCAAATTATCCCAAAGCCAGATATGAAAATTGATTTTAGTTTTTGCACGAGAAAAGGCATGTTAATGGGAAATAGTAGGGCTGGGGTGGTAAAAACAAGATAGGGAGAAGCCTCGGAAGTTGCTCTTTAAAATTAGGGTGCCTAAGTAACAAAGTGAAAATAATGAGGTGGGGGTGTGGTTTAAGATGTATGTTTTATAATATCTTTAAAGACCAAGCTCAGGAAAACATGGTATCTTCTCAGTCAAATCTAAGAATAAAACTCAGGGAAGCTGGCTGCGGTGGCTCACACCTGTAATCCCAGTGCTTTAGTAGGCAGAGGCAGGAGGATCGCTGGAAGCCGGGAGTTGGAGACCAGCCTGGGCAACATAGTAAGACTCTGTCTATACAAATTTTTTTTTAAAAAAGTATCTGTGCATGGTGGCATATGCCTGTAGTCCTACCTATAAGCTGAGGTAGGAGGGTTACTGTAGCCCAGGAGTTTGAGGCTACAGTGAGTTATGATCATGCCACTGTACTCCAGCCTGGATGACAGATTAAGACCCTGTCACCCTCCCCACCAAAAAAAGACTTCAGAAGACTCGAACTTACTAGAAATAAAAATAAAGAATTGAACTGCTTTACTCAGATCATTATATTAAAGGAATGGAACTGAAAGGCTAGAGAAAAAATTAAGCGTTTAGAAAAAAACAATAAATATCAGTATTTTGCAGTCAGCAAAATGATTATAAAGAGAAACTAATTTCGCTGTCTAGGTTCAAATAACTCTTGAAACTAAAGTTAGAAATTAAATGCTGGCCTGAGTAGACCATTGATACACTGTGTTTTACTTTTATAAGTGACTTTCCTTTATTTTCAACTCCTTGATTTAATAGAAACCCAAGAGCCTGCCTGTTTCTCCAGTGTCAGCTTTCTGGCAGGTCACTGCTGCACCCCCGGTGCTGAACTCCCTCGATTGCCACACTTGCCGAGTTATTAATTCTCCCATGCTTTCAAAGCACATTCTCTCTCTCTCTCTCTCTCTCTCTCTCTCTCTCTCTCTCAGAGTTCTTCTCCTGTCCATTATCTTTCTCCCAAAAATACCTACGTGACCCTCAAAATTCACTCCTTATGTGGCTTATCTAACTGAACCTCAGCTAATCTGCCAGACTGCATAGTGCTTCAGAGTGGAAAGGCTGGAGCTCTGACTTCAGACTTGGATTGGAACCTCAGCCGTGACTGCCTCTATGGCCTTCAGCCTGTTAATTAACCTTTCTAAAACTTGTTCTTCTTATCTGAAAAATCTGGTTAGTAATTCCTTCCTCCATGATGTCTTTGAGGATCGAATGAGATAATGCACGTAAACTCTTAGCACAAAGCCTGGCTTTTTATGGTGAGCTCTCAATCAATGGTAGTTATGTATGCCTTTTTTAATAATAATCAAATTTCAAGTTTCCATTTCTCTGCTATCTTGTAAATTCCGTGAAGGGTGGGATTGTGTTTTCTTAGCCTGTGTATCTCTAGCACCTACCATGGATTCTAATAAGTAGTGTACACTCAGAAAATGTTTCCTGTATGAGCACCTGCCCATGGTTGTAGAAGCACCCAAAGCCCAGGTGTAGGTTGACATCAAACCTTCATTCACTTTCCATTTGCTGCTCATCATCCTAAAAAGCAGCGGAAGGTCAAGATGATGTCAGAAACAAGCCTTCACCCATTTTTCTGGCACAGTCCTCCTCTGGCTGAGGTGAGGGGTGTTCAGGAGAGGATGACAGGATAATTTGCGTGCCTCCTGCACATCTTTGTCTCAAGAATTCCACATTCACAGTTAACAGTTTGGGAAATTATATATCTGTTAAATAAAAACTGTATTAACAAACCCTTAATAAATTTGCAATAAGGTAATAATTGAAAGAAGTTAGCAAAACAATTTTCTTTTCCTTCTTTCCTTCTGCAGGTATCCCTGTATTCTTTTGATTTTGTTTCAGTGACTAAAGATTTGAAAATACTTTATTTACTAATGTTACAAAAAATATTTTTTCATCAACTAATTTCATTCCCCAAAGAATGTGTT
>NW_016813414.1:131882-207216 GCF_001698545.2 Rhinopithecus bieti
TCCAGGGCCACGGGGCCTGGGCAGGAGGCTGCCCTTCAAGGAAAGAAGAGCCTTATTTGACCTTCTTCTTGGGGCGCAGGTTGTTGGTGTGGCCACACTTCTTCTTGTGGCAGTTGACAGCACGACGGTGAAGGCGAGCGTAGCACTTGCGGCAGATCATCTTGTCGCAGTTGTATTTCTGGGCAAGCTGGCGGAGGGAAGGCTCAATAATGCCACCTCGCAGGCGCAACACCAGGTGCAGGGTGGACTCTTTGTGGATGTTGTAGTCTGAGAGAGTGCGGCCATCTTCCAGCTGTTTGCCGGCAAATATCAGACGCTGCTGGTCAGGTGGGATACCCTCCTTGTCTTGAATTTTGGCTTTGACGTTCTCAATGGTGTCACTGGGCTCGACCTCAAGGGTGATGGTTTTGCCCGTGTGGGTCTTTACAAAGATCTGCATGTTTGCATCTGCAGCTCGGCCGCCTCGCTGAAGAAAAAGAGTGTTGTATTTTATGTTCTAAATTACTGCCTCCCTAAGACAATGCTTTTATGTTTATAATAATGATAAACATCACTTTTCTAAACAAGATCTCAAAGACAAATGAAAGCTTCCAGCTGCCTTGAAAATAGTTTGGGGACTAAACACAAAATTTCTTCAAACCTTAAACAACCTTTGTGTTTGGTGTGAAGTGAAATAATTTTTTTTTTTTCCTGCTCTCAAGCCAGAACAAACAGATATAGTGTGTGGCAAGGCCATACTCAAACATTACCTTGCCCGAACATATCATTTTCTGGGTTCTCTGTATACCACAAAGAGTACAGTGTTAAAATTATGGGCATAATGGCAAAGCTCCCACCTCTAATTGTGCAGTTGGAAAAAAGAAATTATTTTCTTTAAGTGAGGATGGGAGAAAACCCATGGCATAGCTGCAGATTCATTAAGTTTTGAATAGATGGGAAAAAGAAAATTTAAAATAGTCAATGTACAGATATCAGAGAATGCTTCTAGGCAAAATTAGTTTTACAAATTATAGACAGTATGTTTTCAAAATATTTAATCAAACACTACTGTAAGCACTCAGCAAAATCTTGATGATACTGATTTTATTCAACAGCCATTTACTAAATACATGCAGTGTTCTAGGTACCTAGCTAGGTGCTGGTGTTGTAAAGATAAAGACTAATCTGGAAACGAGACAAGCCTCTGAGCTCATGAATTTCAGTGTTATGTGCTAAGCAGTTGGTTATAGCTATGAACAAAGTGTCTTGAAGCCTGGAGGAAGAAGCAACTCCCTCTCCAGGGTGCTAGAGATGGCTTCCCAGATTAGATGACACTTGAACTGAGAGATGAAGTATTTACCAGGCAGAGAGAGGTGGAGAAAGGATTGAAGGTAGAAAGAACAACATGTACAAATGGAAAGAGTTGCAAAAGTGCAATGAGAGGTTTGTAGAGATATGTTGGGTTGCAATTAGGAGGGACTTCATGTGCCAGATTGAGGCATGTGGATTGCAATGGGGAAGTAGGAGAGGCTAAGGATGAACTGGTGTGGAAAACAGGGAAATAGTCTTGCCCCTGCGAAAGACTAATGCAGCGGAAATGGAAAGGAGAGATCTGACTCAAGAGACACATCCTTTTTTTTGAGACATAATCCATACAATTTGGTAATTGATCAAATATGGAGGTAAGAGATTGTCTTAGTCCATTTTGTGCTGCTATAACAGAGTAGCATGGGCTGGATAATTTATAATGAACAGATACTTATTTCTAACAGTTCTGGAGGCTGGGAAGTCCAAGCTCAAAGGTCTCACGTCTGACAAGGGCCTTCTAGCTCTGTCATCCCATGGCAGGTGGCAGAAGGGCAAGAAAGTGAACTCAATGAACAGAGGGGAGAGGGTCAAACTCATCCTTTTACCAGGAACCTACTCCCGTACTAACCATCCCACTCCCACAATAACAGCATTGATCCAATCTTGAGGGCAGAGCCCTCAGTACCTAATCAGCTCTTAAAGGTTCCACCTCTCAACAACTGTTTCATTGGGGATCAAGTTTCTAACACATAAACTTTGGGAGACACATTTAAACTATAGCAGGGATAAACGTCCTTAAGGAAAACAGTTGGCTTATAAACACAATGTAAATGTTATAACAAGAATAAGATTCTATTCTGTGACTTCTACACGTCTCAGCCCAGGATTCCCTGAGAAGTGCACTGTCAATCAATCAGCAGGCAGTCATGGTTCACTTTTCACCTTCTAGCTGTAGAAAGAGATGCAAAACAAATGGAAGGTAAAGCAACTCCTCTTCCCACCCCCCACTTAAGAACTCTGTTCCTTTTCCCCCTGCATGCACATACCCCTACCGCCATGCAATTTCTTAGACATTGCAAGCTGTTATTCAGGCCATTCAGAGCTGGCACTAGCTGAGTGAGTAGGATTGAAATAGAATGAGATGATCCTTAGTTTTCTCTAAGTATAATATTTCTTTGATTCTAGAAGACAGAATAGGTGATAAACAATACCACAGTCATACAAATAAGGAAGAGCCATGGAGGCCGTGTCCTATGCAAAATGGTCTCCTTCACTGTGTCTCTGAGTCTCATTCTTGACACTGTCATATGGTGTAACTAGGAAAGGACTATTTAAGAGAGATTTGGAGATATTCTGTCAGATCCTCCTGGCCTTCCACAACTATGTCATCATGCCCACTACTGGGCATATCCAGATCCATTTTCTCTCTGCTTTTCTTTACCATCTACACTCAGCAAAATCTGTACTTCTTTGGCCCAGAGCTGATTTTGGCAGTAGGACAGAGAAAGAAAGAGTTTTTTTTCTTTGTCTTGTGAGAACATAGATCTTAATTCATCAGCATTCATTCAGTGTGCATTATATAGCAAGCAAGGGAGATGTGTATTTAGCATATTGTAGAACAGTATTTTTTTAGCACAACATTGTGTTTATTTCGTGAATGATTATACTTAATAAAAAATACATTATTTAGTTTTAATCAATTGAATGAGAGAAGTTATGGCCTAGAAACAAGAATTATGATATAATAAGAATAGTTCATTTTAATATTCTCTTGAGTCTAAAGTTTAGAACAGTATTTTTTAATTTTGTGGGTCATGACCTATTAGTGATCATAAAGCCAATTTAGCAGGATGTGACCAATATTAATAACAAAATAGAAAATATCCCAGCAAACTAAGAATAATTTTGTGAAATTTGTGTCTGATTTATATGTATGTATACTGTCATGATATAAAATGTGTTTCTAACTGAATCATCATTAAAACTTTAAAATATTGTATCTGGACTGCTTATGAGGATAGTTCACTTGAATGAGAGGTTAGACAGACTTTTGAATACAGGCCTGGAAACCAAATCCCGGTGTCAGTATGGGAAATTGATTATAGTCTTAGCATTCCTGTAAATGAATTTTCAGAGCACAGCCTTTGTGTAAGATTGAAGCACCTTTGTTAGGCAGGTTTTTCTGTCTGAATTTGGTATGTTCCAGGCCTCTTCCCTAGCTTCAAGTAGTTCCGTTGCTTGGGACAGCATAACTCCAATCTTCACATGATGTTCTGCCTGGGTGCATATCTGTCTCTGTGTCCAAATTTCCCCTTTTTATAAGGACACTAGTCATATTAGATTCAGGCCCATCTTTTTTTTTTTTTTTTTTTTTTTGAGACGGAGTCTCGCTCTGTCGCCCGGGCTGGAGTGCAGTGGCCGGATCTCAGCTCACTGCAAGCTCCGCCTCCCGGGTTTACGCCATTCTCCTGCCTCAGCCTCCCGAGCAGCTGGGACTACAGGCGCCCGCCACCGCGCCCGCTAGTTTTTTGCATTTTTTTAGTAGAGACGGGGTTTCACCGTATTAGCCAGGATGGTCTCGATCTCCTGACCTCGTGATCCGCCCATCTCGGCCTCCCAAAGTGCTGGGATTACAGGCTTGAGCCACCGCGCCCGGCCGATTCAGGCCCATCTTAATGGCTTTATTTTAACTTGATCATCTCTGTCAAGACCCTGTTTCTAAATAAGATAACTTTCTAAAATATGAGAGATTATGGCTTCAGTGTATATTTTTGGGGTGACATAATTCAACTGATAACAATATATTTCAAATTTCCACTAAACAGAAAAAAATGGTAGAAATATTTTCTATCTTATTGGAATGAAATCTAAATCTTTGGAAGTCTTTTTGTCTATTTGTTTTGCCTTCAAAATAATACTTCTTACTGTTAGCTAAAAATGGCTGTTCTGTGAATACTAACAACTTCAGCTCTTTGCATTTAACCTTTGGTCTGGAAAATCTATTTGCCCTTGAACTGCAATCATTTGTATTTCTACTGGCTAAGATTTGTGCTCTTAGGCACAAAGTGCAAATAATAAAACTATAAACAAAGCTGCCTGGGTTTACAAAAAAGAATTGTAAAATATCCCCCACCCCCAATAAATTACAGCTGCAAACAGTTATGAACTGATCTGAAAACTCTTACATTTGTTTTCCAGAAAAAAAAAAAAATGGGGACTTTTTTTTTTTAGTGTTCTTCATTGGGACCAAACCAAAAACCTAAACAACCGAACAGTGGCTGCCACTCACCTCCCCAGTTGGCAGGGGGCGTGGTTAATGACTGAGACTGTGGATAAATTGAAAATGCTCAAGTACATGTGTTGCACTTTAAGGTTTGAGAACAAGGAAGGAAAGGAAAATGTGCTAACTTCACTTATCATTCTCTAAGAAAATTCCTCCCCTTACATTCTGCAGCACATGTGGAAAATGCCTGAGTTCCTGAAAAAAAATGTTTACTTTATACTTTTCTTTTACTTGTCCCTCACTCTCTCTCTCTTTTGCTCCTTGTTTTGTTTTTTAAGCCTCATAGATGGTTTTTCTAGTTTCTTCAAAGAATGGCACCAAATTCTTAGCATTTACTTGTTTTTCTGTACTTTTCAGTACTCAAGGAACACTTACAAACTATTTCTTCTGTCTCAAACCACTTAGAAATATATTTAAAGTGTGTGACTAAATATGCAAATTATGTTAATTTTTTGGTAGCCAGCCACATTAACCAATTAGAAAGTTGAATTCATTGGAGAGTTAAAAAGAGAATTGAATGGAATGGTGGTTTGATTGAGTAATTGAAGGTCCATTCTGGGTGCTTGCCCTGGGAATTCTCCCAACTTTATTTGGTTTTTCTTAGACATATACAACAGTATGCCTTTCATGATTTCCTTTAGCTTGCTGTATAATTAAACTGATAGGCATTGCACTGCATTCTGTGGCTTCAGTTTAGAAATTAGTGCAGCTCATGAAGAGATTATCAGTCTAGGTGTCGTTTATTTATGTGCATTAACCAATGTCAAGCTGTATAAAAATAAAAAGTTAGACAGGACTCTGCTAAAACTTAGATAAAAATATCTAAGTTATTGGCATTCTTGGTTGTAGCTTCTTAGATTTAGACTATTATTTAGGTCTATATGATAAATGTTCTTCCCACAAGCAGTTATTTTGAGAATATAGTACCATGTATCTGAGAACATTAAGCATAATCACATAAATGAGGTGATTGCCCAGATCTCTCAGTGTATATTTGAGTTTTTTAAAGTAAACTACTTATAATTGGCTGCTTAAGCTTGGCCATTATTGAGAGTCAGCAAATAGGAAATAATTAAAACACGGAGTTGTTACTGGTAACCAAGGAGGAAATCAAATGAATTCTAAGTTGTTTCAATTTGTCATTGGCTTAATTTCATGACATACACTTCCTTCTTCATTCACAGAACATTTGCTTATTTTTAAAAATTAAAAGTGAATCAATTCTCAATTTCATATTTAGGAAAAAATTATGACAAATTATACTCAATTTAGAATTTAGGCAAAATCCTTTAGTATCATTGATCATGACAGATTGACACAAAAACGGGAATAGGTGTAAATAATCTTTGTTAAAGATGTTTTGGAGCCTGTAGTAATAGTACAATATCTTCATACAACTATATAAAAATGGTAATTTTTTCAAATGTTGTGCATTCTGGTTTGTACATTTTGTGGAGAAGTTTATTTTCTTGATTTTATTTGGAAGAATTGTCCGTGGCCATTTTTCTTTAAAATTGCCTTCAAAATCAATGCATTACATTTATTTCTAAAATGAGTTGGCGTAATCAATTTGAAATCAATGATTTAGTTGTCTCAAAATTTATGCCTTTGTTTAGATTATATTACTAAATCCCAGAAAAGGGTACTTTTAGGAAAGGGAAAAGAAAAATATGCTTTTAAAATAAAAATTGATTTATTTATCCTCATTTTCTTTCCAAATTATATTGTTTTTCTCAGGTAGTGTGCATGGATTACTCCACTGTGTACTGCTGATTATTGACTAAATGTAATACTCTGCTTTATTTTACTTAAATTTCAGTGCTTACATTTTCTTTTTTAGAACAAAAACTGGTCAAAATTCAGGGGCATAGCCAAATTAAAAATTTCTTATTTTGTCTTTCATTGATGAATTTACTTTGTGCAAATGCAGGCCAGATAAAATATTTGCTTATGATTAAAGTCTTGTGTTTCCATCAAGAGACATTCTTGACATCGCGCCAGTACACTTTAATAAATTAATCACCTTATAAGTGCTGTCAGGCATAATGCATTACGAATAGACTTTGACTAAGGTGATATAGAGTTGCCATAATCAGAAGCATGACAAGGAGCTTATCAAGTCCACGAGATCTTGTTGTGGCTGCTGGAATGCAGACTGGCCATCGAATGCATTTTCTTTACTAACCTAGTCATCTCGCCGTACTTTGATAGGTTAAAAATGAAGGGAAAACAATAAGAAAAATGAACTAACATGTAACACAGTAGTTTACACATGACTAGCTGCATCATCTGAATGAGTTATGTACTCACTCTGAGACTGCTTTTCCCACCTGAATTAAAGAAGAAGCAAGAAGCCAGTACCAGGGAAGTTTTGTGAGGATCTAATTGAGGTAATTAATATAGGACCTGTGGTAGGATCTGGCCCGCAGTCATAATTGATGTGAAATTTGTGACGGAGATAAAAGGAAAAAAGTATCACTTCTGTTTGCTGCAAAGAAATTTAGCACACAGACACACACAAATAGCTAAGACACATGAACAGCTGTGTTCAGAGCCCTGAACCATTTAAATCATCTCTCAAAAGCACTTAAGAAAACCAAGCATATTGCTAATTGAGTGTACATCAAAGAATGTTACAGTAACCATGTTAATTTTCCTTCAGTTTGCTACATGTTAGAGTAAAGGATCTGTTCTGGGCAAAGAAAGTATGTAGTACTCATTTTACAAAATATGGAGGCCTTTCCTGGAATAACAAAATCATTATAGGTTTTTAATGGTAGGTGGTTTTTTTTTTTGTTTTTTTGTTTTGTTTTGTTTTTTGGCATAGTGTTTCTTTGGCATAATGATCAATTTCTTGATCAGGAAACCCAGTTCTAACATTTTTATAATTGTTTTGTTTAGTGTTTTCTAGGAATGTTTGGAAGTCAAATGTGTAAGTGACTTCTGTCAGGTTGACTTAAAAGTAGTCACCTCCTATAATACCACTGTTTCAGGTGGTTGCCTATAACAACACCTGGGAAATGTCCAGGTGTTGTCCCCGCTAACTCTTCAACCCTGCAACCTAATTCTACAAGCTTTGCCCTCAGCCCATCCACATTACAGCCCATCACTTACCTCTCACCTGGGAAGAGTTAACACCATTAGTTATAAACATTAAGATATTTGGCAACATGGGCATTAGAACAGCTGATCAGTTTTGAAATTGGAAATCCAAATCATGAGAGAATGAAAAACAATGTGTCACATTTTATGTTCCATATTCCTTCTAAAATGTTAAGACCTATTCAACTTTCAGGACAGGATTTTGTTTGCTTATGTGTGTTTTACAGTATAACTCTGTGATAAGAGTTTATTGACTGCAAGTTTAATACTATCAGTCGAAGCAGACTTTTCTCTCTTCATGAATGATGCTTAAGAAAATTAAGCAAAAAGAGAGAGAAAGAGAATGCTACAGTTAATTAGTTGCTTTCCCAGATGCTATAAGGTGGTATACACCCCAGGTGATATCCAAGAGGAACCCTAGGGGTACAAAAGAAAATATTAGACCTTCTTTTTCATTTTATTTAATACCTTATCTTTCTACTTTTATCTGTTTAATGATGTACATAATATATATATTTAATCAGTTATATATTTGAGGGGAGTGGCTACTGAAAAGCAAGTTTTATGAGTGCATAATTTAAAAAGTTCAAAGATCACTCCAGTGGACAGCAAGGCAGAGGGATTCATTCTATACTTTGAGATCATTTATTAGGAAAAATAAAACATGCTAAAGAAAGGAAAAGAAAATACAACAAATATTTTACATTTTAAAAATTAAATTTCTAGGCCAGGCATGGTGGCTCATGTTTGCAATCCCAGCACTTTGGGAGGGTGAGGCGAGAGGATCGCTTGAGCCCAGGAGTTCAAGACCAGCTTGGGCAACGTAGTTAGACTCCGTCTCTACAAAAAAAAAATAAAAAATTAGCCTGGCATGGTAGCACGTGCCTGTGGTCCCAGATACCCCAGAGGCTGACGTGGGAGGATCGCTTGAGCCTGGGAGTTTGTGGCTGCTATGAACCGTGATCGTACCACTGCACTCTAGCCTGGCCAACAGAGTGAGACCATGTCTCTTAAAAAAAAAAATAACTTTCAGTGTATTAAGCTTGATATTTTGTCTGTGTTGTTTGAGGAACTTAAACTTGTTAATGATTTCATGTATGTCCTTTCATGTTATACATACTAGTTAATACTTAGTAGAGTAACTACAGAAGGACAAAGAGCCCGTGAGTGTGGTGCTGTTTACTGATGTGCTCTTCATTGCTAGGGAATCATTCCTGAAGTGGCTCGTTCTTAACAGGAAAGTTTTGTTGGTTGTTTCTTATTTTCATCATCATGTTAATGAGCTGCAATCAGCTTTGTTGAGATAAATTAGTATGTGATTGTTTTAAGGGTTTATGTGTAATATATGAATATTTGAGTTGGGCCCCTAGAATAAGGCAGTAAAAAGCTTCCTCTGGAAAATGTGATGTGAATTACTTTTGTCTTAGCTCATCTTGAAAGAAGCCTCACTTGATGGTATCCTGACAAGAAGTAATTGACTTTGGCTAGGTCCGAGGTAGATCGTGTTTTACTAACCTTACTCCATCATGAGATTGGCTTTAATGTGCTAAATCAACATTTTTGACCGGTAGAACATTTTTAGTAAAATTGACATGTCATATTAACAGACATTATATTAATTCAAAATTTATTTTCCTTTTAGTTCGCAGGAAGATGAAAGACCTATTTCACCTTTCTATTTGAGGTATTTATTTGATTTTTGTTGGTCTACTACAGGGAATAAAGGAGGGTTAAGGCTTCTTTGGGTTTATTTGCTCATTTTAATCCCTTTCAATAGAACATTCATTACTGTGGCCAGACTAAGCTTGCTGGAGCTCTTTACCTTACTGTATTTTTCCCTTTGGTTCAAGAAATATATTTTTAAAATGTATAATATAGTTCAAACAACTAAAATAAGGTATTTTGTTTTAAATTTGAAAGTGCCAACGTGATCATTTTAATTTAAAATCTGCCCGATGATTAGGCTGTAAGCAAAGTTAAAAATCTCCATTTTATACGTATACATATGCATAGGTTAGTGGGGGCCAATAGGTACAAGACCCACTCACAGACAAAGCCTTGGGTTGGGTTACATCATTTTCTATGTCATAGCAGAGAAGGAAACTAAATATTCAGCAAGTTTATAGGATTGAAGATGATTTTCTAAAGCTTATAAACCCAGAGTAACAACTGTTAAAGCAGGTATGTTAACAGAATTCAAGATCACTTCTGTCTGGTGAATGAATGCTGTACTGACAGGGTTTTCTGAGTGAGTCATCTGAGATATAGCCTAGAATCAAGTTTCCTTATTGCATTTCTTTTCTTACTACCTACCCACTTCAAAGGCTTAGAAAATATATTTGAAAAGTATATAAGCATGTAAAATAATGCTGATGTTTGTTTTTTGAATCTTTCCTGAAGTCTGCTTTTTATTTATTTTATTTTATTTTATTTTATTTTATTTTATTTTATTTTATTTTATTTATTTTTGACAGAGTCTCACTTTGTTGCCCAGGCTGGATTGCAGTTGCAGGATCTCAACTCACTGCAACCTCCGCCTCCTGGGTTTAAGCAATTCTCTGTCTCAGCCTCCCGAGTGGCTGGGATTACAGGCACCCGCCACCATGCCTGGCTAATTTTTGTATTTTTAGTAGAGACAAGGTTTCACCATCTTGGCCAGGCTGGTCTTGAACTCCTGACCTCGTGTTCCACTCGCCTCAGCCTCCCTAAGTGCTGGGATTACAGGCATGAGCCACCATGCCCGGCCTGAAGTCTACTGTTTTTTAAAAGAAATGTCAGGATATGCAATACAGAATTTGTTTATTTATTTATTTTTGAATCTGACTTGTTGAAATAGTCCCAGAATGGATTTAGGCTATAATTCAACCACTAGTACTTCAGAAATGTGTCATAGGACTTCAGGCTTAGCCAAGTAACTGCTTTTTAGTAGTGTTTACCCTTTAGTGACTTGCAGCGTATTGCATAATCACTTTATGGCAAGAGAGGGAACATTTGAGGTTTCAGTATGAGACAACATGGTCCATTTTTTTCATCCTGGTTTCCTGCCAACCAAATCAGCATACTCTGGTTCATAGGCTATCTCAACTATGCAATTCCTGTGGACACATGAGGATGTTGCTGAGCACGTAGTGAGTCTGGTATTCATTATATAAATACACACAGTAATATCAGCAAATGCTTGTTATATATTAATGGAAATTCAGTTTTACATAGTATAGGAGACTTTAGCACTGGATCATGCCAACTAATGAAAACTTATTTCTCTGGACGTCCTGTTCTTGCAGAATGAAAGTACAAGAAAATAGAGTAAAAGAAAATCAATAATATATTTACCGAACTCTTACTAGAAGCTACTTGATTTTTTTCAATGTTGAGTCGTAGAAACTAAAATATGATAAAATTAGGGGGAAAAAGGGAATGAATATGCACACTGGCCCACATTTATGGTAGAAAAAGGAAAAGTTACCAGCAGGCGTTCTTTTCATATGATGGAGATTTAAACCAAGCAGAACTATTTCACAAATGCAAAAATAGTAATTATTTAGCCTGAAATTAGAATTTTAGAAGTAGGCCCAATCAAGACATAAGACACATCTGCTGAGAGGGGAACTCACTGGAAGTAGATCCAGCCACAAGCAGCCCTGGAGGGGATAGGGCTGGGAAAGCTGGTCAGCAGTGGGATATTCAGTTTGGTGGTTAATTCTGAAAGTTCCAGCATAAAGAGGTGGAACAGCAAAACTCAGTGGCTACAAGTCTGTGAGTGGACAGTCTTCAGAGAGTGCAGATCCGAACAGACAGAAGATGAGAGCAGAGCAGACCTCCAGTCTCAAAGGAAGGAGGGTAGATGACCCATAGCGGCACTCGGGAACAGGAGGTCACATAGTGATCCTGCTAGTGGAGTGGAGAAGAGATGGATTGTATATAACAGGACAGAGTCTGTGTCTGGGATAGAGGATACAGATGGAGAGCATGTGAAGAGGCCACAGTGCACACTAGTGGAGGTCCCAGGACCTTGCTGTGGCTAGGGGAGAAGAAAGGGATGCAGGAACAGGGAACCAGAGAGGCCGTTTCAGCCATTATGTTGCTCTTGTTATCACCTTATGGAATTTCAGTTCTGTAATGTGATATTCTCATTGAACAGTCATGCCTGAATCACATGTTAGTCTACCATATATTTCAGTTACCTTCAGTCCTTTCTGTAATAAGGTAGGGCTGTTGTAAATAGACACACAGTCATATTTTTATTCTAAATCGAATATCTTCTGTGATAACAACTCTGTCATCTCTAATTTCAGTACTTCTCCAACTTAACTCACCACAGAGCCATTTGTTGTTTTTTGCAAAGGAAGGAAACAGTAGCTATCAATCTACACCTGCCACCATTCCATGTAGCAAGTTAATTGCAGTTATAGGAGCTCAAACAGTAGGTGTCATTGTTCCCCAGACGCTTATTAGGGATTACCAGCCCAGTTGAAATGATTAGGGAAATGAAAGGGAAGAATAGATTATGCCAAACCCTTAGTAAGACTACAACATAATAAACATGACCTGCAAACTTAAGGTAGAGAACGTTCTTGGCCAGGATGTTCATACCCTGTTCTCTTTTATATTCTAGGCTGGAATCCCAAACAACAGGGCCCCTACCTCAGTTGCTCAGCTGAACATCAAAACAACTTGGTGGTGGTGTTCTTCTGTGCCATGTTCAACCTTTTATTGTCTGCATTCTTTTACCCGGCCTCCAGTCAGATCTGTCTAGGATCTGTTGCCGCTCTACTTCTGTTTGCCTGAGTTTTCAGTGTCTCCAAGCCTGCGTTTGGATTTCGGTGTTTGGTTTCCACTAAGACTCGGGTTCTGCATCTCCACTTGCTGTTTCTCCTCATCTCTACCAGCTCTCACCTCCCCTACACCACTTTCATGCTCCTATGAGCAGGATCAGATCCCATCCTTATCCCATTTCATCAGACTTCTATCCTTGAACTCCTTCTTTACAAATTCCTGGATTATACATATAACTTGCATGCCTAGAACCTGTGTTTAATGTGCTTTATCAAAATCTTAGGATATATGCTTCAGGGGCTATATACCAGTTTTGTTCATTGGGCTCTAACTAGCTCACCTGGCATCTGAAACTTGGTCCTTGCTTAGCTAACGCCTGTCTTCTAGCAGGTGCACTGATCTTCCTCTCTTTTCCTTTTCTCATTTAGTGCTCCATGAAAGTCCTGGAATTGACCATCTTTAAAAATATCAGCCCAAGTTTTAATACTCACAGTGCAAACTGAGGCTAAATTATTAATTTAGCAGGTTTGGATTAAGGTCAGCTTCAGTATTTTGTCTGTTTTCTAATTTTCCTGAAGGTGCATCAGATGGATTTATTTCTAAGTTAGCTGTTTTGCAGACAGACTTACTGCTTCTAATTTGGTTAATTTTTAATTGCCGGAGCCTAGGAACTATCAATTTTTCAGTATCATAACTGTACATTTATGTTAGAGAGAAATGACTTTGGCTAAATTCAAATTAAAATATTACCTTTTAGATGGGATCTGAATATTATACCATACCACTCCTATCCTGATATGTAGAAAACTTCTTTCTAAAGCATTTTAGATAGTTTTCTGAGGAATTGCTTTCCAAACAACTTATGCTAGAATTTTTTTTTTTTTTTTTTTTTTTTTTTTTTTTTTTGTATTATGGTTCATTAGCTTTAACTTTTAATAGTTTGTTTTTCTCCTTAAGAAGCATATTGTATGTTTTCTAAATGAATATTTTAAGGTAAAAATCCTTCATTATCACATGGGAGAGCTTTGGAGAAGTGTAGCATACCAGACATTACATTTATTCAAAAGCCTGTTTTAGGCTACTGACTAAGAAGTAGAACAAACAAGCAAGCTATTTATTTAAGTATCTACTTTTTTAGCAACATGATAAAGTCAGCTAGGTATCTGGATGTCTTTAAACACAACTACTTATCAAAAATATTTGTTTTCTTTTTTATTATAATAGTGTTTCCTTTTTTTTTTTTTTTTTTGAGATGGAGTCTCACTCTGTCACCCAGGCTGGAGTATAGTGGCATGATCTCGGCTCACTGCAACCTCCATCTCCTGGGTTCAAGCGATTCTCCTGCCTCAGCCTCCACAGTAGCTGGGATTACAGGCATCCACCACTAAGCCCAGCTAATTTTTGTAGTTTTAATAGAGAGGGGGTTTCACTATGTTGGCTAGGCTGGTCTCAAACTCTGACCTCAAGTGATACGCCCGCCTCGGCCTCCCAAAGTGCTGGGATTACAGGCACGAGCCACCACGCTTGGCCAGAGTAGTGTTTCTAAACTGAGGGGGCACATCCCTCTACCTGTGGAGCTCTGTTGTTTTGGTTTTGGTTTTTTTATTATGGTAAAATATAAACAAAGGTTGCCATCTTAGCCATTTTTAAATGTACAGTTCAGTGGCATTAAGTACATTCTCATTGTTACACAACTGTCATCACCATCCATCTTCAGAACTCTTTGTATCTTGTAAAACTAAATTCTGTACTCACTAAACACTAATTTTTCATTTCCTTCTTTCCTTATCCCCTGGCAACCACCATTTCACTCTCTGTCTTTAAGAATTTGACTACTCCAGGTACCTCATATAAGTGGGATCTTACAGTCTTTGTCCTTTTGTGACCAGCATATTTTACTTAGCATACCTCAGGGTCCATCCACGTTGTAGCATGTGTCAGAACTTTCTTCCTTTTGAAGGCTGAATAATATTTCCATCTATGTATATGCTACGTTTTGTTTATCTTTTCACCTGTCAATAGACACTTAGGTTGCTTCCATCTTTTGGGCATTGTGAATAATGCTGCTATGAACATGGATGTACAAATATCTGTCCAAGTCCTTGCTTTCATTTCTGTTGGGTATATACTCAGAAGTGGAATTGTTGGGGCCAGGCACAGTGGCTCATGGCTGTAATCCCAGCACTTTGAGAGGCCGAGGCCGGTGGATCACGAGGTCAGTAGATCAAGACCATCCTGGACAACACGGTGGAACCCAGTCTCTACTAAAATACAAAAAATTAGCCGTGCATGGTGGTGCATGCCTGTAGTCCCAGCTACTCAGGAGGCTAAGGCAGGGGAATCACTTGAACCTGGAAGGCGGAGGTTGCAGTGAGCCGAGATTGTGTCACTGCACTCCAGCCTGGTGACAGAGCAAGACTCTGTTTTAAAAAAAAGAAAAAGTGGAATTGTTGGAGCGTATGGTAGTTCTACGTTTAATTTGTTGAGGAACTTCCATACTATTTACTACCCTAGCTAGCAGCTACATCATTTTACATTTCCACAAGTACAGTACACAGTTCCAATTTGTCCATATTTTTGTCAATGCTTGTTATTTTGTTTTTTAATAATAACCATCCTTATAGTTATGAAGTATGTGGATTTCTTAAAGATGTTTGTGTCCCATTGGTCAGGATTCTAAGTCTCTGCTTGGGCTAGGTGCTTACACAGAACCAGACCAACAGTATAATTGAGGAATGGCTACAAAGTTTACTAATGTTTGTCATACAGTTTTTAAGACTCATTATTGAGTTCTTGATCTGAGAATCACTAGTCATTTTTTTTTTTTTTTTTTTTTTGCATAGTTAGATGTAAGTATAGATTCTAGGTTTAATTCTAAAAATGTTAATGAAATATTAAGCATATGTTAGAGCTATATAATTTAGAAAGATAAATTATATACATTTTAAATGATTTTCTTCATATCTTTTACCTCAGCATGATAAAGAATAATTCACTTGTAGAAAATTACACCTTTCCATTCTGCCTAGATCTCTTGTTACTTCATTCCTCAGTTTCCCTGCCTCCCTGTGGGCTTCCCTTTGTAGAACTTCAGATTTTAATAAAATTTAAGAATCTAGTTTAAACAGGTAGCAGACTGCCTTTGCTTGATACAGTACTCCCAGCTTTCTATTTAATATCCATGATAATATAAAATACAAACCCTAGAGACAGCTCTGTAGCAATGATAAAAACAAAAGCCACGTCAAAGGTCACATCATCTATGGGGTGGGCAGAGAAACATATTTTTACCTTGCAGACTTCATGTTCTGCCATCTGAACAATACAGATAGCCACAAAGAGAAAAGGAAGGGAGGAAAAACTGACTTTGCTTTCTTCTACTGTCTATTGCACTAACCAGAAAAGTTGGTGACATTTCCTCAACTGAGCAGAAACTTATTTTCTGAACCATCTAGAGCCGAGTTGTGTTACTGTTTTTCACCTCTCTGCCCTCATCAGCTTTTATACTTTAATATCCATTCAGACAAGAATACTCAGCGTACAAAACAATGGGGAGGAAAGGGATTCTCCTGGGATGCTCAGTCACCTAGCAAAAGCATTTGAGAAAGGGATAAAGGCAAGAAGATTATTGGATTTTCATATGTGCTTTCAAGTGTACAGTACCCCAAAACAAACCACAAATTTGTTTCTGATTCTCCAGCATAATCATAAAATGGAACCAAAAAGCAAGTCTACCTAAGTAGTTATTATAGATTATTCTAGGGCAGATTCAGATACTGGCTCTTCAAATCTAAATCCAGGAGGAGCCATCTGCTCACAGCCAGGTAGACAATTATATAAGCTAAGAACAGTCTACCTACCCAGGTTGTTGGAAATGGTTCTACCTAGATTGATTGTTCCACCTCAAGAACCACTAAGCACAAAGAAAGAATTTGGGACCTATGAAGAGAAATGACAAACTAGGGGAAAGGATGATTTGCCTCGATGACTCAGCATAAAAACAGAATCTAGAGAATTGAGTTTTATAAAATTCAGATGAAAACTTGAGAAGTAATATTGTTAATCTTCTCAAAAAATGCTCAAGGACATAAACCTTTCTGAAACATTAGTAGGAAGCCATTAAAGTGGAGTAGGCTTAGAATTGAAAGACTGGGGATACAGAAAGAACAGCTGAAATGAGGAGGGAAAAACAACCCTAGAAATGTTTTAGAAGAGACTTTAAAACTATGTTGAAGGCAGTAAAGAACAGAAATGATTAAAATCAGTCAAATACATGATGAAAGAGAAACTGGAGAAGCCCTTCTGGAATAAAAAGGAACAGGATAAAGATAAAAACTACATGACAGCCTGTACACAGTAGCTCTGTCCTGTAATCCCAGCACTTTTGGAGGCCAGAGTGGGAGGATCTCTTGAAACAAAGGAGTCTGAGACCAACCTGGGCAACATAGCAAGGTTCTGTCTCTATAAGAAAATAAATAAATTGGCCAGATGTCTTGATGTACATGAGTTTCTTTTGAGGCCAAAGTAAGAGGATTGCTTGAGCCCAGGAGTTTGAGATTTCAGTGAACTATGATGACGCCACTGTACTCCCTCCAGCCTGGGTGACAGAGCAAGACACTGTCTAAAAAAGAAAAACCACAGAACTGTCAGAATAATAATGTTAGATGTGAAAGTCAGAGATTGAAAAGCCATCTGAAAACTATAATTCGAATGAAGACATATTTGTAAAAGTACAAGTATAGGGTATGCCCAGCTAAGTGAGAGATAAATTTAAAAAACAATTAGTATGAGGTAGAGATCTGATTATTAGCATTGGTGGAAGGGCAAAGAAAGTAATGAAGCTATAAATTTCTTGTCTTACATAAACAGGAAAATAGAAGCAGGTGTCAAGAGGTTTTTTTGCTTCTTTTCTTGTTTTATTAGGTTGGTGTGAAAGTAATTGTGGTTTTGCCATATTTTTAATAATGAGAGAAATATGGGCATGAAAAGCAACCATAGTAGAATTTTGCATAGGATTCCTGTATTCAAGATGCCTTCAAAAGAGAAGAGTAATGGCAGCAACCAAAGGAAAAACAAGTTCCCAAATTAGAAAGCATAAAGCAAAAACAATACTAGAACAAATCTATCAGCTATGACAATAAATGTAAATGGATTAAAATCTTTAAGAAAAGCTAAAATACTAAAAAAAAAAAAAAAAAAAAACTCTAGTTGAACTATACTGTTTGCAAAAGAGTTATACCTAAAACAAAGTGGCACAGAAAGGTCAATGATAAAAAGATAAACATATATCTGATAAATGTGAACAGACAACTGAAGTTGAAGGCCAAATTTGTTAGAAAAGATAAACTGGACTTACTTTATTATCTAGATTTACAGTATTATCAAATCATATAAATTTAAATTCTTATATTATCAAGGATAAACAAGTAAACACATTTGAAATATAGGACTTATGCATGTAACTATATGTCCATAACAAAATTTATAGGATATATAGCATTGAGAATTTTGTAAAATTAATAAAATTTCAAATAAATGAGCACCTATATACATATGTGAAACTTTGCATAGTACAAATAGAGCTCAATCAAGCATTTCTGCTACTTTATAAACAGTATTCAGCTATCTTTAAAAGTTCTTAAAGAGTAGAAATTTTGATAGCCAACAATTTCTGACCACACTGTAATTAATGACAAAAAAAAATTTCAATAAACCAGTGAAAACTCTTGTAAGGGGACAGGAGGAAGGGGATAACTCAAAGAGTAAATAAGAATCTCAAGTGCATATTGTTAAGAAAATAAAGAAAAAGTATATATCAAAATTTGTGGAATAAAGTCTAAACTTTTTAAAGAGGTAACCTAACACAAGATTGAAGATAAATCAGCCACACATTCAGAATAAGAAGTTATAGAAAGGAAGAAAAAGCAATCTCTTTGAAACCTAAAAGAATTCATTAATAATAAAAGAAAACAGAAAACAAGCAGAACTGATATTTGAGTTCAGGAGCTGGTTCTTTGAGAGTAAAATGAAAATTACAAGATACAAAATTCTTGATAAGCTTAAAAAAATGAGAGATGATACTAATAATCATAATTTAAGTTTACTGTAAGGGTTATAATACTTTTTTAAAAGATTAGAGAACACTTCGTGCAATTTGAAACTAATAAACATGAAAACCTAGAAGAAATAAAATTTTCTGCATTATATAAATTTGGAGAAAAGAAAAAATCTATTTAAATAAAAAAAGAAAACACTTTTAGTAACCTAATTCTAATGAAATAACTAAAGGTATAGCCACAGATTTATGTAAATAGTAGCATTATTTGAGAATAAAGATTATTCAGAGAATTGAGGACATGCTCTGAAGCCGGACTACATAGATAGAATGGAGCTGTGTAAACTTAAATTAGATACTTCTCTGATCTTCAATTTTCTGTAAAATGGAAAAGAGATACAGTATGTAAGTGAATTATGCACTGCATTTTATAATTTTGTTAATATAGACCTTAGTGTAAAACTAAAAAAACTTCCAATTTCTTTTATGCTAAAACATACTAAATATATGAAATTGAAAACATCAATAATTGTCAAAAGAAGCTGTATAAAAGATGAGTATTCTGACATTTTGATGGGTTACATTTGATTTGTTAGAATAAATTTTATATAGTATTAAGATATAGCTGTGAAGAGTAATTTTTTTCTTCAAATCAGACTATTTAAAAGAATAGGAAATTTGAATTAGAGAAGGTATGAGGACAAATATTTTCCTCTTTTGAGTTATATCCATGTAGTATGTTTTCAATTTTATTCTAGTATATTATGCACAGTATTCAATTTTAAACCAAAATTTGAGGCTACCCAAAATGTTTGTGATCATGCAACTTTCATCAGAGTTTAAATACCTACAAATGTTCCGATAAAGTTCTGCATATGATAATCATAGCTAGAGGTTAAAGCAAAAGGAATAAATATCGAGGATTGAATTGTTTTAATGTAGGACACTGTGAAGAATGCACTAAAATTATGAACAAAATTTAATTTAGAAAGCTGTTACACAATAACAAATATGTGTGTTGTTATATATGTATAATGTTGATGCTGCATATCAACTTACAGTATTTTAAGATGATACTGAAAATACTATACTTTGTTAAATTGACAAATTAAAAATTTTAGGCTATTTTGATGATTGTTACATGAGATTTATCCTTAGATTTATTTAAGCAAACATCTCATAATTGTCTTTTAATCCTTGCTCTATTAGAAAATAGAGTAAATTTAAATATTATATCTTAGAGAAACTGATAATTTTGTTGGACCTCATGTTTCCTAATAAAACGGTAATATTTTACAGGCAGGATTTTATATGCCATAGAGGAGAACATACTGAAATAAGAGAACACACAGAAAAGAAAACACATGCTTTTCAAGATGTCTCCATTTTGTAAATTTGAAACCTCTTTTGAAATGTATGCTTTTTTATTTCAAATCAAGAGATTTAATTAAAGAATCACTTGTCAACAGGCATCTGTGCATCTTATCACATGCAAATTTTAGAGACTAATATTGCTGAGCATAATTGGCTTAAGGAAATATAGTTTGGGTTTTGCTAATAAAAATAAAGACTAAAGATATTTCAATATGTCATAGACTATATTTCAAAGTAGGCTTAGAATCTATTTTAAATGACCATACCAATAGAATATTCAGTTGCATCATCACTAACAGTAGGCTTAGGTTTGAATTTGGCCATAGAACTGGGATCTGCATATGAGTGAGCATCTTTCTTTCCATTTTAAATACTTGCTTTGTCAACATTAGGAAATGAACGCTTCCATATCCAACTGTTTATAATGCATAAGTAAGAAATTTTCTTAGCAAATCAGTCAAGGACTCTGAGAAAGAAAAATTCATTATTAGCTCTCCGCAGAAGATAAAAAGCAAGCTACATGCAGATGAAGAAGGAAATTTCTTTATCTTTCACTTTGCCTTATTTGCTTATTGTTTAAATGCTTATTGCTTTTTTGTCAGTATCTTAGTTATGGAAGAAATCTCTATTGCTGTTGTTAAATATTCTTTAAAATTTTGTTAAGGGTGAATTGTTAAGTACATCCCACAGGAACTATGACGGTGGATACCTGAACTAAATACCAAAGTTATTTTGGTAACTAATAAACCATAAATTTATCTGATACTATGTCATAAAACTAAATATGCAGTCATAACCTTTTGTAATGATTTAAACTTTAGGCAGTAAGCTTGAACCTGAGATAGAACAATTTTTTGAGGTTTCTTTTAGAGGTAAAAGAAACCACAGAGATCACTAGCCAGACTTTTCATTTTCTGTGTGAAGAATCCAACCCAATGCAGCCAAGCTAACCAACAACCTGCCAGTGATTTTGTCTAATCAACTGCAGAGCCAAGACCAGAACTTTCTTTTCTGATTACCAATGGAAAATATCTTCTCATAATACTTTATTTATAGGAATTCTATTAAAAGAACCTGAAATTATAGACTAGTTAAATATACCAGAAATTCCAGAGGACTATTAAGAACATCACACTTTATTCTAAAACTGTCCTAAAATAAATATACTAGCAAAAATATGAATATGATTTAATTACTTTGTTTTATTATTGATTTATTTGTTTACTTTTGTATTCTGAGAAATGTGCTCTACAACTGATTTAGATGGTTCAGGTCATTTTTCTCTAAGCTGTTGGAGAAATTTCAATGTGTTGACTTTTATTCACTGAGGTTAACATGAGTTTTCTGTATCATACCTTCATTACTTAGATTACAGGGGGGAGGGGGGAGGGATTGCATTGGGAGTTATACCTGATGTAAATGACGAGTTGATGGGTGCTGACGAGTTAATGGGTGCAGCACACCAACATGGCACAAGTATATATATGTAACAAACCTGCACGTTATGCACATGTACCCTAGAACTTAAAGTATAATAAAAAAAATTAAAAAAAAAAGATTACAGTATTTAAAAATCATTATTGGGATATTTAAGTAATCGAAGTTTTAAAGAATTTTGGTTGCAAGGATATAGAGCTTCTGCCACTCAGTGTCTTCCACAAACCAACAGTATTAGAATCACTGAGGAGTGTATTAGAAATGCAGTCTCAGCTTCCCCTTCCCAAGACCTAGACCTGCTGAATCACAGTCTGTATTAACAAGTGCCAAGGTGATTTCCTATGCACATTAAGAATGAAGAAGCACTTATTTAAAGAGTTAGAAATCTCAGACCCTCATCTTGTTTGTTGTTTCCTTGTCTTTTTCTTTTTTGCCTTTCTTTCTTCACTCTCCCTTCATAGAAAATGAACGTCAAAACATCAGGATCTGCTTTAATAGTCAAAAAGAAGACAGTTCAAAACGATGTAGAAAGGATGAAAGGAAATACATGTCTTCATTCTGAGATGGCATAGGGGACTAACAAGCTAATGACATGTCTTTGGAATGTTTTTTAGCATCTAGCAGATCCACATTCTTTACTCTCTTCTGAGTTTTCCCCGAGTCATTACTCACATGGGTCCCTGCTCTCAAAACCAAGGTTGTGTAACTGTACTGAGAAGTGGAGTATAGGAGTTAATTATATAGTGTTGAATTTACAGAGGGTGAGCCACAAAGTAGCAAAAGCAAGAACTGCTTGTTCCAGTTAAAGACAGAAAGCAGAAAGGGGTTTATTGTTGGTTATGTAGCCTGGGAACCACTATGAATAACAGGCATTGTAAGGCAGAAGAGAAATTGTTGTAATTAAAAGCAAAGTAAAATACCTAAGGCCAGGGAGGCCTCCATATCCAGAGATGACTGTAGTGAGTAACAGATTGAAAGACAAGCTAGTGGAGTGATTAAGAGCTTAGACTCTGAGCTAAAACTTTTCTTGGTTCAAATCCCAGCTCATCCTATTTCTTGGCTCTATGGCTGTGGGTAAGTTATTTAACCTTTCTACCCTCTTCATCTGAAAACAGTAGTACCTCTTCATAGGGTTGTTGTAAATAATAAGTGAAAAAAAAATCTATGTAAAAAGTACTTAGCACAGTGTCTGGAACATAGTAAGTACTCAGTAAGTCTTAGGTGTTTGTATTTATTTATTTATCTTCTTAATTATTTAATACTTACTTGAATCAGCTTCCCTTTTACCTAATCACATGATTTTATGTGGTTTTTCTGGGTTTCAGCCATGGTCTGTGGCCATAACAAAGAACTACAGCTTTAACTAAAGAAAATAGTCTTGGGTAAACATTTTTTGATCACCTCTGGGATAATGAGTACTATGGAAGACATGATGGTGGTGGTAGTGGGAGGGAGTGTGATGAAAGAAAATGAGAAATATTATACAATGCCTTGAGGCTTTGAGATTCTACATTAAAAGAGATGAGATATACACTTACATGGGAGAAAAACCTGACAGATGATTCCCAAGCAACATATTCATATGTTGAAAATTATACCGTATAAATTAGAATGTTTGGAGTAATTGAAAGACAACTATCAATATTGGTCCTTAACAACTTTGATTTTCTTTGAATGTCTTCTACCAAGAAGGAAAAGAACTATTAGAACTATTAGGTAGAAAAATAGTTTGACACGACTAAAGATTGTCTCAAATCTGCTCAATATTTAACCTCTTTTTTTAAAGGACAGACACTTTTAAATCTTGATTCAAAAGCCAACTAAACACTAGAGGGCAGGTTGTGAGAATGTAATGTGTTAATACAATTATATAATTGTATAACTGCCACCCTCAACACTCATTGTGGTTATGTGAACATAAGTGCAAGCATGAGGGGGAAAGTTCCAAAGCTTGCTAACCTGATAGTGTTTTGTAATTTTATCATTCTACTTTGTGTTGACCACTTCTCAATACTTTTAAAAGAATTCAGGCTTTAGAAAAAATGGGAAAGTCATGAAAGTTTGTAAGTGCTCAACAAAAACATTATAAATTAGATGTTAAGCTGACACATTACAGAGCTTGAGATGCTTTCCATCCTGAGAAACTTAGGAAAAAAATGTGGCTTCGAAAATATGGTTTAGAAATAGTCATATAGAAAACAACATTGGTTCCTTGTTCTCTATCCCTGTGGTCCCCACTGCCCTCTGCCTGTTGAGGGCAGAGTTTTAGAAAGATGTTCTGTTTCCTGGCCTAAGAGGAGAAGGAAGGGAATAGATTTGGGCTGGGGAAAGATAGAAATAGGTGAAGTAGGTGGCAGGAAGTCACTTGGCCACAACTGACATTTTAGGAAAATGAAAAGACCTTGAACTAGGGCTGCTGTGGCAATAGGTTGACAGCTAAGAGATGGTTCTCCAAATTTATAGAATTGTCTGCCATGGACATCTTTTAAAAGGAGAAAAAGCCACTGTTATAAGGAAGCCGGGCCATCTCCATTTCTAGAAACAAGCGAAAAATGAGCATCTTTCATTGGATGGTTAAACATTGTTTTGAGGATCACTTGGGAATGAGCTAATTTCTTTCAGCCTGCGATCCGCTTCAGATGTTTGGTTCATCATCTCTGATCTTTCATCTAACCTGACTTTCTTTCTCTTTGCTTCTTTTCTGCAGTGCTCATGTACCCCAAGTCAGCAATGTGTCTGCAACCGGAGAGTAAGTTATTTGGGTTGGGTTTTTGGGCTTTGGGTTTTATTTTTAATGCCCTTTTCCACTTATTAAACAGAAAAAAAAAAAAAGCAAGTCTAATGGTGTACAGTATTGGAAGATTCAGATAATAAGCAGCCAGTGACTTTTAAACTATATGGAGGAGAGGACTACATAGGTTTTCTTATTTGAGCTTCTGTATGTGTATTCCTACAGACGACTCCAACATTAGAAAATATGAGCTTTTTGTTTACTTCATTAAAAATAATGCCAGGATCATTTAATATTAGCAAGTAGTCTAATGTGCTTTGGGAGGCATCTTGCAATGGATAATGTAATTAAAGGTTAAACCATTAATCATGTCTTTACTCCTGCTTAGTTCATTTGACTGAACCTACATTGACTGAGTGCCTGCAACACACCGGGTACATGTTAGATGTGTAATGTCAAAGATGCCTTGGGCCCTGTCTTCAAGGATGTTACAGTCTAATAGGGATGCAGAAAAGAAAAGTTAGTGATGGCAACAAGTCCCTGGTCCACAGGGCAGTGGCAGTACTCTCTTAATTATGTCATCACACGCCACTTCCTCCAAAGTCTTCCACTGACACTTAGACTAAACCTAAACTCCAGTTATCAGTCCTTGCTAACGCCTCTGACCATATTGCTCATTACACTTCAGCCACATGACCTGCTGTTCCCAGGGAGGGCCAACCTTATTGCTGCCTCAGAGACTTTGTGTTGGCTGTTCCTCAGCCTGACCAGCACTTTCTTATCATTCACTCCTTGTTCAAGTGTCATCTTATCCAGGATTCTATTCCTAACTACCCATATTCACTTGCCACCACTTTACTCAGTGTTTTAGAGAACTTATTACTATTGGAAATTACATTATTTCTTTATTATCTATCTTGCCCTACAGGAATGTAAGCTCTGTAAATACAAGGAGCTTGTCTGTCATGTTCATTGCTATCTCCCCACTGCCTAGAAAAGTGCCTGGCATATATTAGGCACTAAGTAAATAGTCATTGAATGACGGAACAGCTCCTGGCCCACATATGTTTCCATCACACGTACCTGTTCTCCTTACTTGCTGGGACATGAGTGGGCCTTTTTGGAGCATCTTCTCTTGGCAAGGATCAGGTGTAGGAGGTGGGGTGAATGGGTGTGATAGGGAGAAGAGAGAAGAATTAGAAGAAGCACTAGTTGAAATGAATTTGGATCTAACAGGATGAATTTCAATTTTTTTAATTCCTTGTTGGGAGAGAAAACAATCAGAGGGCAGGACTGACCTCCTTTGGCTTTGTCAGTTTCAAAGATATTCAAGAACTGCACCAAGACTGACATATTCTTGCCTTTTTCATTTCCTAATAACCTTTCCTTATGGGTCTTGTACAGCTTGGAAAAGGTGCAGGGTTGTTCTGTTTAGGTATTTCAGTTTCATCTGGATGTTTGGTATGTTGTAGGAGGCCACCTCTGACATAATGCATTTTATGGCTTCCTCATGAATGTGTTATTTATATATTGTGTACATCTCTTATGTGTATATTAATTTACTCACAATCCTCTGAACTGCAATTAAATAATCTTGAATCATTTGACACATGGAGTTCTATGTATAAAAGTTCTAATGCCCAAGTTAATTGGACTATACTTCCTCCTGATCTTAAAATATTTTTAATAAAATTTGAATAAGATAACTATGAGTGGATTATAAAACTGCATTTGAAAAATCTGAAATTAGTTAAGTTCTCAAAACACATTTTATTTAAGTAAATGCTATTTCTCAGCCTGAGCATTTAGAATATATATATAGTTCTTTTTCAAGTGAAGAGAAACATGGTTTGAAGAGTCAAGAACTTTCCAAAACAGCTTATTTGGAAATAATGTGGTGCCAAAAGAAGGTTTACACACCTTGAAAGATTCTACAGCTTTAAAAATGATTCCATTTATAGCTTACCATTCACTTTTCAGCTCTTTGTGCTTATCTATTTTCCTCAGGTTGAACAAAGTAAATCTATCCTTCCAATTTCAATAATATGTTTTNCAGCCTGAGCATAGAATATATATATAGTTCTTTTCAAGTGAAGAGAAACATGGTTTGAAGAGTCAAGAACTTTCCAAAACAGCTTATTTGGAAATAATGTGGTGCCAAAAGAAGGTTTACACACCTTGAAAGATTCTACAGCTTTAAAATGATTCCATTTATAGCTTACCATTCACTTTTCAGCTCTTTGTGCTTATCTATTTTCCTCAGGTTGAACAAAGTAAATCTATCCTTCCAATTTCAATAATATGTTTTGGGGTGTTTGCATGAATACAACTTTAATTATAAACATCACAATTTAATTGAATAGAGGTTAGGAAAGATTATGCCATGCTGTTATGAGTTCCAATTGTTCTGGTGAGTTTTTCCCCCAAATATCATTATTTTCATATAATTTGTCTTAGATTCTAAATAGATAATAGGCATCATAAAATTATTTGTGCCAGTTTGCTTTGCAAATCACTCTCTCTTCCTCTGTAGAATTGGTATGAAATTGCCTTTGTGAAAATAGGTCTACTATTATTCTATGAGGGCAAAAAAAAAAATCTTTCCTCATTCTATCTTATATTAACTGACCCCGGTTTCCTGAATGCCTCATAATTGTTGCTAGACTTGCCATGAGCATTTCAGCAATACTAGCTTCACGAAAATGAGAAAGTTATTAAATTGGCAGAATTATTTTCATTTACTTTTGGTTTTAGCACATAATGCAGATATTTTTTAGATTAATGCCTCATCATTGCTCATGAAGTTCTAAAGACCTTCCATTGGAAATACAGGTGTTCCCAAAACTGTAGGCACATATTTTTTTAAGGTGATCACTGATGAACTTGACTGCTTGAATGACTCTGCATTCTTTTTTGCCAGACTCTTAGAAAGAACCATCCGATCAGCTGTAGAACAACATCTTTTTGATGTTAATAACTCTGGAGGTCAAAGTTCAGAGGACTCAGAATCTGGAACACCATCTGCATCTTCTGCCACATCTGCCAGACAGCGCCGCCGCCAGTCCAAGGAGCAGGATGAAGCTCGACGTGGGAGAGACAAGTGAGTTGGCATTGATTCTTCCTCTTACTTGAGTTTTCTCTTCTTTTAAAAAATATACACCCAAATTAGTCACTGTGTTATAGTCGTACCTCCTGGTCCTCTCCCATTTCAGTATTTAGGTTAAAACTTTAAGAGTTTTCAGTTTGTCTATTCTAAACTTAGCTACATTTGGAAATTTATAGGTGATTGCATAAATATTTCTGTTTCATCCAGACATTTGGTATGTTGTTAGAAACCACCTCTGATTGAATACACCCTATGGCTTCCTCATAAATATCTTATTTAGAGGGATTCTGAACCATGGGTAGAGAAAGTTACCATATGGTATTTTTTTTTCTTGCTAGACAACATTAAGTTGACTATTTAGACTTGTTTATGAAGCAGCTGATTTCTCCATTATATTTATGTGATTAAATAGTCAGATATCACTATAATACTCTAACATTTGATTATGTTTTAGCATAAGAAAGGTTAGGCTTAAATCTACTCAAAAAATGAAAAGCCTAAGTTCTTTATTATAATAATCACTAATTTTAAGGCATTCCCATAGTATGATTTTTAAGAACAGTATTACAAAGAACTTTATTCTCCATGAAAAAAGATTTAATAAAATACAGATGAGCAATTACCATTTATATTATTTAATAATCATGATTTAAATTGTCAAGGAAAATAAATTTATATAGAGAATAGACTATGCAGCTTATGGCAGCTATTCAATATATTTTTCCCTGAAAGCTTCCAAAGGTTTATTTTTATTGATTGTAGGCCCTTTAGCCTCTTTATGGTGGTTGTTTGATGCTCCTATTAAATGTCAAAAAGCTAAACTGAACAGACACCTAGCCCCCCCTCATTCCTTTTTCTTTTTTTTTTTTTTTTTTTTTTTTTTTTTTTGAGACGGAGTGCTCGCTCTGTCGCCCCCGGGCTGGAGTGGCAGTGGCCCGCGGATCTTCAGGCCTGCACTGGCAAGCTCCGGCCTCCCGGCGTTCAAGCTATTCCTCCTGTTCAGCTCCGAGTAGCGCTGGGACTACAGGCGCCTGCCACCCGTGTCGGCCCGGCTAGTTTTTTGTACTTTTTTAGTAGAGACGGGGTTTTCCACCGTGTTAGCACAGAGATGGTGCTCGATCTCGCCGACCCGTCCGGTGATCCGCACCGTCTCGGCCTGCGCCCAAAGTGCTGGGATTACAGGCTTGAGCCACCGCGCCCGGCCCATTCTTTTTCTTTCTTTTCTTTTTTAATTTTTAATTTGTATGAATATATAATAGTCATACACCCCTCATTCTCATTCTTTTCACCTAGACTCATAATCTACATTAAACCCTTATGGAAAAAGCAAAAAAGCTTTGTTTTGTTTAAAGAAAAACACAAAAGATAAACAGTATAAATAAGTTTCATGCTGTACCTCACCGAGATGTTTAAGTGCTATATTAGCAAATGTAACTTTAGAAATAAAGCAGTATCAATAATATAACCCACTGATTTACAAGTAACATATGCAGTACTTTTCAAATAAATTCTCATGGAGCTGGTGGATAGAATAGTTGTAATATTTCATTTAGAAAATAGAAAAATTATAATACAGGAGATATTTACATTTCTTCTACTCCTGTGGCATGACATGAGATATTTACATTTAAAATTAGCTACTGACATGTTTATAGAAAATGTTTAGAAATATAATTAGTTTATATACTACCTCTAATATGTTGTAGAGAAAGCACAAATTATTCATTTGACACTGTTCTTATGCTCTGCCTCATTTTTTGCTGAGGAGTAGGTAGCAACATTTTGCATTTTAAAAATATCCTCAGTGTGTCACGATATCCTGCTTTCCACCCTCTTTGTTTGGACAGAGGGCTAGCAGGTGGAAGTGGGAAGTGGTGGGGAGCATGAGAGAGAACAGAGTGTGATGGTGCTGTTGGTGGATGCTTGGCAGCAGGTCTTGGGGAGGACAGTGGAGATAAAAACAGATGAGGGCCCGACAGGGCAGGGAAATGTGAAGCACAGCCTCACCTCTCCTGAAGAACTTAAATAGAGAGCTTCCCAAGCCCAGGGACATTTCTAGCATAAGTTATCTTGATTGTTTTTTACCAGCAACATCAGGAGAACAAAAGGAGATGGGGAATGGTAGCTGAGTGATGGTCTGGACTATACCCATGAAACCCTAGCCTTTCCCTTAATTGTTCTTCTCTTGGTATTGCCTTCACCACTCCTCCTGGTCAAATTATAGTTGGGCATTGAGGAAGAGAATCTTGGGGTGCAAATAGTACCTAACCTGACATACTGTGACACAATCGTGTCTTGATAGTCCTTCAACTCCCAGTCCATACTGAACGGCTTCTCTTAGCTCTCCAGGTCTTTGGAAGACTGAGACCCTTATCTCTCAAGCCCCCAGATCCCCTAATTTTGTCTGGTCCAGCTTTGACCACAGGTCAGTAGTCATTTCCTGCAACCCTTCTCCCCTCATCTTCATGCTGGGTTCTGTCATCCTTTCATTCAACTTCCTTGATCCAGCGTTCTCATTCCACTTATTTCTTCCCACCTCCACTCTTTTCCTTTTGCTCATCTGCTTGCTTGAAATACTTTTCCAGCAGGCTGATTCTTTCAGCATCTCCTCTTCGGTGTCAGAATTCTCTTTTAACCTTCCTTTCAATGAGCCACCACCATAAACGTCTTCTCCAGTATCTCCAGGAGAGTCATGAACATGTCATAAATTATAAGAAGGTCAAGAATCATTAATATAGCCTATAGTCAATGAGTTTATCATAGTATATGCTTCTATACAATTGATTCATTTAAGATTTTTCACAAGTCTTTTTTTTTTTATTTTATTATTATTTTTTTTTATTATACTTTAAGTATCTAGGGTAGCATGTGGCATAAAACGATGCAGGTATTGTTACATAATGTATAACTATATGCAACAAATTGTATGGGTGCTGGGCACCACAAATATCAACTCGTCAAGGCACCACATCATTACATCATTAATCATGCTATAACTACCCCCAAGTAGCAATCCCTCCCTCCCTCCCCCCTCCCCATGGATAAAAGCCCCGTGTAGTGATGATTCCCTATACAGCGAAGTCCAAAGACTTCATTGTATCATTCCCACCTATGAGATAAGAGAACATGAGCGGTGTTTGGTTTTCTCTTCTTGTGATAGTTTGGGCATAAGATGATGGTTTCCAAGCTGGCATCGCATGTCCCATAACAAGGACGCACAATCATCCTCTTTTTTAATGGCTGGGCCATAGTATTCATAGGTGTATATGTGCCACATTTTCTGATTCTTAATCCAGTCTAGAAGACACAGAATGGACATTTGGGTTGATTCCAAGTCTTTGCTATTGTTTTCACAAGTCTTTATTCAAAAAATAAGGAAAGATTAAGCTAGGCTGTAATATTCTATTCAAAACTATAAGCTTTTTGAAGTGGTTAAAAAGTGTTTAGAAACATGGGAATCTGTTTATATTATTATCTATTATTTTGCCTCTAGTAACTTAGAGATGCAACAAATTAAAAAGTATTCTTGAAGAAGCCAATGATGACTATATTTCAAGATGAGTAAAAGAGTCAGTAAAGTCGTACTAAAGTCATCATGGCCAATTTTTGAAATAGCAGTACCAAAGATAGACGAAGACTACAAATAACTTCATTCATAGGTACAAATGATTTGTTATTTGTCTGAATTCATAAGGAAATGTAATCAGACCTATATTACTGTTTGCTACTATATAAACATAAAGGTTTAAACATAAAATCTTCATTATGTAAAAATATTCAGCTAAATTCATTTAGTAAAAAATTTATCTGCCAAGTTTACGGAAATGTGAAATTTTGGTGATGGGTATATGGAAGTTTGTTGTGATAGTGTCTCTACTTCTGTATATGTTTGAAAAAAATCATAATAAATATGTTTTTAAAGCAAAGCATCATTTAAGTGAAAATGGTTTTCCATCTTCCAAAAACACAATGAACTGGAAAATTGATCCAAATGTTTCTTTGTTATATAAAGACTATATTAAAATCCTGCAAAGTAAAAGAAAGCAGGCTATATTTGGGGAATAATAAATAGTTCAGCATTGCCAGGACATTAAGTAGGTATGTAGGGGTGAGGAGAAAATCCTGAAAAAATGTGGAAATAAATCTAGATAATGAAAGTGAGAGGTCCAGAGATCTAAGTTCAGTCAAATCCAAGTTATGTCAAATATGATTGAAATCTGACAGAGTATTGCAGGAAGGAATTGAGTACACCTGCTCCATCTAAGATTAGATTTAAAGAAAAACAATCATGTGTTTTATACAGAGTTGTATCTAAATAAAGTGCCTCCAAAGTCTTTAACAGTGATAATTGAGGACCCAGTACTATAAGGTGATTCAATGACGAAAAACAGATATTGCACCCAGCCTCTTGGATCTATAGTGTAACTGAAATTAGAGTTCAACAAAGTGAAGTAGAAAAGACATGTGGATGCCCGTAAAAGCAAAGACTTTCCTCGGGGGAGAACAAGATTTGCACATGAGCACAATAGCATGGTCAGATTTTCATATATTTATTTTGACAGGATTTATTCTAGTCGTTCATTCACTATTCAAAAAGATCATAAAATAAATTTTAGTGTCTTATTTTTTAAAATAGTTTTTAGCTGTTGTCTTTAGTCTGCTTGGGCTGCCATAACAAAATACCACCGACTGGGTGGCTTAAACAACAGAAATTTATCTTCTGATGGTTCTAGAAGCTGTAAGTTCAAGGTCAAGGTGCTAGAAGTGTCTATTTCTGTTGAGGCCTCTCACATTGGCATGCAGATGGCTACCTTCTCACTGTGTCTGCTCGTGCCCCTTCCTCTGTGTGCACCCTCCTGATGTCTCTCCCTCTTCTTACAAGGACATTAGTCCTATTGGATTAGGGTCCCACCCTATGACTCTTTTAACCTTATTTACCTCCTTAAAGGCCCTGTCTCCAAATATGGTCACATTGGGGATTAGGACTTCCAAATGCGAATTTTGAGGGTACATAAGTCAGTCCATACTAGCTTTCAAGCATTCAAGGTCCTCCATTTAAAAGTTGTAATTGAGGCCGGGCACAGTGGCTCACGCCTGTAATCCCAGCACTCTGGGAAGCCAAGGCGGGCAGATCACTTGAGGCCAGGAGTTTGAGAACAGCCTGGCCAATATGATGAAACCCCGTCTCTACTAAAAATACAAAAATTAGCCAGCGTGGTGGCACATGCCTGTAGTCCCAGCTACTGAGGAGGCTGAGGCAGGAGAATCGCTTAAACCTGGGAGGTCAAGGTTGCAGTGAGCTGAGATCGCACCACTGCACTCCAGCCTGGATGACAGAGCAAGACTCTGTCTCAAAAAAAAAAAATGAAAAAAAAGTTATAATTGGACATGTATGCCAAAAGCTAGGTTAATGGGTACAAAAACATAGTTTGCAAAAGACCTCGTATTTGGTAGGACAACATGATGATTAGAGTCAAAAATAAATTAATTGTACATTAAAAATATCTAAAAGAGTGTAATTGGATTGTTTGTAACACAAAGAAAAAATGCCTGATGGAATGGATACCTCATTTACCTTGATGTAATTATTATGCATTGCATGCCTGTATCAAAATATCTCATGTACCCCAGAAGTATATACACCTACTGTGCACACACAAAAATTAAAAATAAATAAAAAACAAACAGAAAAAAAGGCTAGGAAAAAGTATGAAGAGTGATAAGAAGATAGAATTTAAATAGTAAAATAAATGATTTTTGAGTTTTAGAATTAGATCAAATTCATCCAGCCACCCACAGAAGGCACTGCTCTCAGTGCGTGGAGGGGAGAGATTGAAGAGCATGTGCATGAGTATACATGCTTGCATTTAGTCCTTATCAGCTGCTCCTCCTGTCTTCAATTACTTTGTACTTAGAAAATCTCATAAATGTGCATAAATCTTTTACATAATTTTACTAAATATATATTTTCACATTAAAGTTGGAGAAAAAAGACTAAAATATAGAGTGTTAAAATTACCAAAGAGAGTATAACTTTGAAAAGATTATGATAGTATTTAATTCATAATTTTGCCTCTGTTATAGCCTGTCTAAAGATACGAATTTAGATTTCAGAATAAATATTTACTGTTATCTTTCATTTTGGGATATAGTTGAGCCAATAGTAAAATATGATATGTATTTTTTACTCTTTAGAATTCATTTATTTCATGATACAGTTTTAGGTGTTTAGGGAGGTACATTAACTCATTCATACCATGAAGGAGGAGAGTAAAGTCTCACTTATTTGTTCCTTACCAAGCCATGGTGCTGTGCTGATGGTTTTATTTGTTCCATGATATTGTTTCTTTTTTTTTTAACTCAGTTTGCTAATTTACTTTTGTGAAAACCTATTATAGGAATGCTTAAGATATTAATACTTAAAACTGTTTCATGAACATCAAATGAATTAAATTCTATAATTACAACATTCATATCTACTTCTACAACTATGTCATGAAAGATGTCTGTACTTGGAAGTAACAAATCCAGATTTCAGTTAAAATGCTTTATATTCCATAGTTTTTATTAACTTATATGATTTCTACTAAGATTATCTATTACTAATTCAGTGAGATTGAAATACACATTGCTATACTACTAAAATGGAAGATATAATTCCTTTTTAGATTTTGCTCCATACACTGTATTAATTTATAAATTTGAAATATATATATATATTTAAACATCTACTGTGAATAATAGGAAATTTCTGTATAAACTTGCACTGTTCTCCCTGTTTGAATACAAATTACTTTTAGTAAAATACAAAAGCTGTCCATTGGTAGAAACAGCTCTTGCCAATTTGCCTCTAGGAATTATTTCTCTTTCAATTTGATTTGTTTGGCACCAAGCAGTCCCAGGAGTAGCACTCTGCTCAGATTTTGATCAGAGATGCAAACTGGAATTTCTGGGCACTCTTTGGATTTCCTAGGTATGATATGATGTAGTTAGAGTATCATTAAATGACCATTTGATCTTTTAAAATAAAATTAAGCTTTTTTCTCAATTCAAGGGGACTTATCAACAAAGAAAATATTCCTTCTGGGTTCAACCACCTTGATGATTGTATTTTGAATACTCAGGAAGTCGAAAAAGTACAAGAAAATACTTCTGGTTGTGTTGGAGAAAGGAGCAAACCTAAACGTCAGAAATCCAGTACTAAACTTTCTGAGCTCCATGACAATCAAGATGGTCTTGTGGTAAGTGAATATGTCTATAAAATTTTACTTGTTAGGAAATATTACATCTCTTTTCTTTGCTTTGTAAAAAAATTAGTAATTTCAGTCTTCAGTTTTATAATGTTATAGNATTAAGGCTGAGAAATATTACATTCTACAGAGGAACAAGAGACACCACACACTCTGATTTCCATTGTTTTTTTCTCATTTTTTTCAAGCATTTTTAAATTTTGTTTTTGAAACAAAATTGCCCATAAAGCATTTTTTCTTCTTTTTCCCCATTCTATTTGTTCTTGTCTAAATGAATGTGTTTTATACATTAATGAATGAACTTAAAGCAAGGTGAAATGCACAGTGAAAGAGGATCAGCTATCTTCGTGTTCAGATATCTCTTCATGTTCAGAAATTTCATTTCAAATCTATACTATTTTAAAGTATTTTCTTCCAAATTAATCAGAAACAAAAAGAAACTAATCCCTACGTAGTTGCCTCAGACCTGAATCTTGGACCATTAATTCAATACATAGTATACGTTTTTACAAGTGGTTTAATCAATGGCTAAATATTTGTTCAGTGTAACTATTAACATTCATCATCCTTCTTCCTTTATGCGTTAGTTTCTCTGAAAAGTAAGCAACAAAGTCTGTCCCTTTAGTTAAAAAAAACAACAAACCCAAAAACCTGGAGATAAATTTTATAACATGACATGAACTGGAATCCCTAATGAAAATAGACAATAGCCTCTCCTACTGTTTGGTGTGCAAATTCCTCTGAAGTAGTTTGTCTCTGACCAGTTTTTAGCTCCATGGTGTTTTTTTCATACATTCAATAAAATTCACGGGCCACCTATTTTCTCATTGTCAATTTCTGCATGTGCTCGGAGAAGATTTCTAATTTTTCCGTAAGTAAAATATACATAAATGCAAATCTAGGATTTTTTCCCCCATAATGTCTCAATGCATGGTTTCTGGAAGTAAACTGATCAGCTAGAATGGACAGAAGTAATCATCTACCTCAGACTTATGTCTGGTACATTTCTCAAAATAAAGAATTTAAAGTTTGGAATCATGACACACTTTTTTAACACTGATAATTTCATTTTTGTTGTTAAAAGTAAATATTTAAATAAAATAAGTGGTATTAACGTCATTAGCTCTCTATTTGGCCCATGATTTGCTTATCTGCCAAAGAGATATCTGATGACTGGAAGTCTGAGACTTGACTTTATAGTGTGAAAAGAAGCTATGAAGCAGGCTTCTCAGTTTGAATCCCTTTTTACGTTCATTTAAGCCATTTTTTCTACCAGGAATAGTGTCATAAGTTAGTTAGATGGTAATAGTTAATAGAAGTGGAAAAGTACATATACTCCTTAGAATATGTGTTTACTGATAAAACTATGGACATGGTCTGTGCTGAAAAACATTGGGATGGAAGATCCTAATTCCATTTGAGGATTTTTATGTGACAGAACTTGCCCCTACCTCAGTTGCCAGTTTCCGCATTCCAGGATTGTGCCTGTCACATGTGAGCTCAGTGGACCGTGTCTTTGTTGCAATGAATAACTTAAAACCCTGCCAATACAACTTAGAAGAAAAACTTCCTCATCTCTAAAGTGAGGGTGTTCTCAAAGATGTTTTCCAATTCTTATATTCTATGAATTTAAACATATAATCTTCTCAAGTAACCACAAAGCAAAGAGCCAGGGAATACAACAAAGACTAGTGTTAAGACTACATCCTGAAAGTTAAGTTGTGTATCTTCACTTCCCCCTTATTTTTAACTTTCTAATTCTACCTTCCCCAACTTTCCTCCAAAACCTTTCCCTAGCCCATTTTAAGTTCTTTACATTCTGACCAAACATTTGTTTCTATTGCTTAAAAAAATTATACATAATTATATGTCTTCTATGTGGCAGGAAATAGTTTAGATCCTGTGGATACAGCAATGAGAAAAATAGGTAACAATTCCTGCCTTCCTGGAGCTTACATTCTAGTCAGGGAAACAGACAATAACCAAGATAAATAAGTAAAGAATAAAGTATATTAGGTAGTGATAACTAGAAAGAAAAAATATCTAGGGAATGGGGACAGGAACTGTGAGGGGGCAAGGGATGCAGTTTTAAATGGAATAACCAGAGGAGACCTCTCTGAGAATTTGACACTTGAGTATAAAGAACTAGAGGAAGTAAGGAAGCAAGCCTTATTGATGGAATCACAGGTGCAAGGGCTTTGAGACAATTGTTTTCTGGAATATTGAAGGAACCACAGAGACACTATTACCATTGGAAAAGAGTGAGCAAAGTGAAAGAGGTAATGGAAAGGCAGGGCACATTAAATAGGTCCTTATAGATCATTGTAAGGACCCCTCCTTTATTCTGGGTGAGAGGAGAAGCCATTGAGTTCTCAGTAGAACAGTGACCTGGCTTACTTAAATTTGGTGATGTTTTGTTGAGAATAGACAGTAAGCAGGCAAGGGCAGAAGCAGAGAGACCAGTTAGGAGTCATTACAGTCATCTGGGTTTGAGATGATGATGGTTTGAACTGAGGTGATACAAGAGCCAGCTATATGGACTCACAGGCTGTACCTTGCACTGGTCTAGGGAGCACTGTTCCCATCAACTAAAACATGAATTGTTCCCCCTGGGAGTTGTGCACTGCAGTGGTCATGAGGTGGGGTAAGAAAATGAATGTATTTTGAAGATAGAATTGACAAAATCACCTGACAGATTCAGTGTGGGGTATGAAAGCAAAAGAGGAGTCAAAGATGATTCCAAGATTTTTGGCCTGAGCAGCCGGGAGACTGGTGTTGCCAATTTACTGAGATGAGGTAGGTAGAAGTTTTGGGAGTCATATCCTAAGTTCAGTTTCTGACATGGAAAGACTGAGCTGCCCGTTAGACATCTAAGAGGAGAGATATTAGAGAGGCAACTGGGCTTCTGGGCCTAGAGTTTCGGGAGAATGTCCTCCTTAGAGATACAAATGTGGGAGTCATGAGCATTATAAATGACATTTAAAGACAATACACTGGCTGAGATAACCAAGGGAGTGAATATGGATAGAAAAGGCCTTCTCACAAGGCCTTGAGGCAGAGAATGGGGAGATGAGAAGCCAGCAGAAGAAACTTAAGAAGCAGCAGCCAGAAAACTAGAAGAAAAATGAGGTAAGTTTGGTATCTTAGAAGCCAAGGAACCAAGGGTCTCAAAGAGGAAGGAGAATCAGATGATAGGTCAAGTAGAAGACTGCGAGTTCGACCATTGACATTAGCAAAATGTAGCTCCCTGGTGATCTTAGTAAGAACAGTGTTGGTAGAAAGATGGCAGCAAGAGCCATTTTCAGGAGAAGATGGTAGGAGAGTAACTGAAGACAGTGAGTAAATGGCTTCACAGTGATCTTGCTGGCCCACAGCACAGCCAAAGAGGAGAATATGGTGTAGACCTGGAAAAGCATCTTACAGATGTGGTATCTTTACAGTGGGAACTATCTGGCTCCTTTCTCCCTCTGTCCTTTTGCCTCTTGAGGATATCATGATCAGCAGAGACCGAGAAACTACAGATAATTCAGAGCTCAGCAATAGGGGCAGTGAGGTATCAGTCTGGGCATCAGACTGCACTGCCTTGCCTCAAATTATTGCCACAATTTCAACCTTTCCCTTTCCTTAAACCCCAAGCTCATACCTGTGCCCTTCCTTCTCTCCCAGAAGAAAACCTTATCTCCTCTTTTACTTTGAAGAGCTGAAATAACCAGCTTCTGTTTCAACTTCCCTTGCTTCACTTCCAGATTTCTCTAGCTCTCTGCCTATTTTATTTTCTTTCCTGCTCAAATGACAAAGTAAGTTTCCTAAATTCTAAGACTAACCTCTAAGGTGAAAAGTATTTTGGAAATTCTAGTTTTACATCCATCTCCCAGCCTACCTCACACAGGCATAAAAACATATTTACACATACACACTTCCTCACTATTGGCTTATCTCCATTGGCTTAGAAAAAAAAAGTCTATCTCCAAACTTCCGCTCTAGGCCAGAGTTTAATACTTTGAGTCAAAAATCACAACCCATTCATGCATTTTATCCAATAATCCTCCTTCTGCTACTCTGTTCTAGGTGCATAATCCTTTTTTGTTTGTTTGTTTGTTTGTTTGAGATGGAGTTTCACTCTTATTGCCCACTGGAGTGCAATGACGCGATCTCAGCTTGCTGCAACCTCCCCCTCCCGGGTTCAAGCGATTCTTCTGCCTCAGCCTCCCGAGTAGCTGGGTTTGCAGGTGCACACTACTATGCCCAGCTAATGTTTGTATTTTACTAGAGATGGGGTTTCACCATGTTGGCCAGGCTGGTCCCGAAATCCTGACCTCAATTGATCTGCCTGCCTCGGCTTCCCAAAGTGCTGGGATTACAAGCATGAGCCACCACACTCAGCCACTAGGTGTATAATCTTAAATATTGAAAAAACCATATGTATTAATTTGCTCACTGCACGACTACTTCTAATCAAGAATTAGAAGCAATTTAAATGTTCAAAAGTAGAAGAGCAGACGAGTAACATTTGAATGTCAACTCAATAAAATATTCTGCAATGATTCAAAATTATAGTTATGAAGATTATATAATAAAATAGAAAATATTTGACAAGTTATATTTTAAGTGCTTTGCATATATTCTCAATTTTAACCCTCCCAATAAAATAATCCATAGGTAGATATTGTTATTCCCATTCTAATCATGAGGAAAATTAGGCACAGGAGATTAAACAACTAGGTCACACATAAGTGGTGGAGCTGGGATTCCACTGTACTGCCCTTCAATATAAAAATAGGTTATGAAGCATTATCTACAGTGCATGCACATGTATGTATGACATATTCATTCCTAGGAAAAAAGGCTAAAAGGATATATAGCTAAAAATGATTGTATGATTGCATTATGGTGGTGGCAGTAGTATTAGAGGTAATTGTTTCTCTTCTCTCCACATATGTTCTGTGTGATTCTATGAATTCTATAATATTACATTTAATATATAAAAAATACAAACAAAGTCTATAGATCTCTTATTTATGAACAACTTCCTTTTAGTTTCAGGTGTATATGAAATCTCAGTCAAGGTTCAAGAAAGGAGAATAGGTCTTATAATCATACCTGAATTTCAGTTCCAGCTATCTCACTTCATAGCTATGGCAAGTAAAGCACATTACTTAGCCTTTACTTCATCTGTAAAATAGCAGCTTTTTGTGAGATTGTGTTTTTTTGTGTGAGATTTAAATGCAACTAAATATGCTAAAGAATAGGTAAAACTGAACACAGTAAATATGTTTCTGCTCCCTCTGCTCTGATGGCCAATCTCTTTTCTTCATTTTACCATCACACATTTTGAACAGTCTGTACTTGTTAGTTTCAGTTCTTCTATTTTTTTTAAGAGGCAGAGTCTCACTCTGTCATCCAGCCTGGAGTGCAGTGGTATGATCAAAGCTCACTGCAACACCCAACTCCTGGGCTTAAGGGATCCTCCTGCCCCAGCCTCCCAAGTAGCCAGGACCGTAGGCATGTGCCACCACACCCAGCTGATTTTTAAAATGTTTTTTAGAGACAGAGTTTCACTATGTTGCCCAGGCTGGTCTCAAACTTCTGGCCTCAAGTGATCCTCCCACCTCAGCCTCCCAAAGTGCTAGGATTACAGGAGTGAGGTGCCACGCCCAGACCCCATGCTTCTTTTCATATTTATACATCAATCCCTATAGTCTAGATTCCACCCCCAGCCCCAATCCAAACCCCAACCCCGTTCTCTACAGAACTTTTCTTCATGTCTCTACTGGTCTTTTGTGCTATCACTGGTCCCTGTGCTATGACTTCATCTAGTTCTTGGCCTCCTCAAGGCCTTGGGGTGTTTGATACTTTATGGCTCTTTGTCTGAACCCTTTCTCACTGGGTCTCAATGATCTTGACCTCTCCTTGCCCTCATACCACAATGACTGTTTTCTTCTTTGCTGTATCCTTCCCTGGCTAAGCTCCCATAAATCATGCTTGGATTTAAATGTTACCTAGATTTTTGTCTCATATCTCTTTTCTATCTGAACTTTCAGAGCTTCTCCAGTTCCATGGTTTCAGTTGTCACCTCTCTACAAATGACTTACAAATTAACATTTGATGGATTCTGTCTGCAGTTCACCCCAGAGAATACTTTAAACTCAACATGTTGAAACCAAACTCATCATCTTCTCCTCAATCTCTTTTTCATTCAAGAGTCCCATCTGATTCAATCACATCATCGTCTCCTTAGTCATTTTCCAAGTCCTTTCCTTTTCCTCACCTCCATCCTTCTTTCAGCATTTTAATCATTTGTCAAATTTAGTTGATTCTGCTTTTTAAAAAGATATTATTGCATCTCCTTCCCTTTTTGCGTTACGAGAACATAGCTGAGGCTCTTATTATAACTAATTTGGAATACTGAAACAGCCAGCCAACATGTCTCCAAGCCTCTACTCACTTTCCTCTCCAGAACATGTCTGCTGCTACAAAACAACTATCTACGTAATGCAGCAATTTTCAACCATTGTTTTCAGTGTAACACAACTCAGCAAGAACTCTTGTCAAAAACTACATGATTGTGATTTTCTGGGTGGTATCAAATAATAATGTAAAAAAGTCCAACAGTGTGAACCACTGACTTAAAATTATTTATTCCTTCAATCACACAACAGCTAACTATATGACAAGCACTATTTTCAACACTAAGGACACAATATGATCAAAACAGACACACACTCTACCTTCCTGAAGTTTACACGTCTCATAAAATGAGATAGATAAGAAAGAAATATCTAGTCAGATGGCAATACATGCTGTGGAGAGAAATAAGGCAGGGTAAAGAGTATGGAAAGTGGTAAGAGGTAAAGGATCGATATCCTAGAGGACATTCATGTCAGGCCTCGCTGAAAGTGATGCTTGTGCAGAGACCTGAAGGAGTTGAGGCAATGAGCCATCAGGATATCTGGGGAGAGAAAATCCAGGCAGAGGGAGCAGCATGCTGAGCCTTTAAGGACAGGGAAGTGGTGGCCATGGTTAGAACAGAGTTGAGAGGAGCATTGTAGGAGATGAGAACAAAGATGTAGCAGAGGTCCTGATCACCTAAGGCTTCATAGCCATTTTTAGGAATTTAGCAGTTACCTTAAGTAGGATGAGGAGCCACAGAAGATTGAGAGGGGAAGGAAGCCATTTTGCGACATACCTTATAAAAGGATCACTATGGCAACTGTGTTAAGTATAGTGTATGGGGTGATGAGAAATGGATAAGGACTAAAGTAAAATAATTGACATAATCTAGTAAAGAATTCAAGTAGGCAGTTAGATATATTAATCTGGAGGTCAAGGGAGAGAGGAAATAAATAATTTTATAAGTCTTTGGCACACAGTTGGTTTTTAAACCCTTGAGAGTGGATAAGCTGACACCAAAGGACCGAGTAGAAAGGGTAGAAAGAAAGGGTCCAAGGACTAAGCCCTGAGACATACCAACATTTAGGAGGTAAGCAGATGAGAAGGGAGCACCACAAGGGACTAAGAAGGAGCTGCTGCCAATCTCCAGTGCAACATGAAGACAAGAACCTCATTAGATTTAGGTCCAGAGAAAATCAGAAGAAAGAAATTGAAATAGGGAGTGAGTGATAATTTCACATATATCTAGCTAACCCACAGCTACCTTGATGGGAGCTCTATCGGTGGGAAGAGGCAGGAAGAGCCTGATTAAGTGGGTTCAAGAAAGCCTAAGAGGAAATGAGTTGGATACTGCAAATATGGAAAGTCTTTGAACAGGTTTTGCCTTACAGGGGGGAAGAAAAACGAGGTAGCAGTTGGAGAGAATATAAGCTGAAGACAGTTTTTAGAAGGCAGTGATGTTACAGAATATTTGTATAAGACAAGCCAATGGAGAGGAGGAGATGACGATGCAAGAGAGACCCGTTGCAGGAGCAATGTTCTTGATAGGGGATAGGGGATGGAACCCGATGGACAAGTGGAGTGGTGTGATCATAGATCACTTTGATCTAAAGACCATCTCGTCAAAAACTCCAACAACTTTCCCCCACTGCCTCCTTTGCATAACACCAAAGGTCTATCTTTGTGTTCTAACCACAGCCCACATTTCATATATGAAAAGTGAATACTCTTCTAACTTGTATCAGCCTCTTCATGTTTATGCACACATCTAGGATTCCTTTCCATTTTGTACTATTGAGTAAGGAAAGAAGGCTATACATATTCAGTAGAAGCCGTACTTCGAGTATCCATACAACCATCTGGATTTTTACTTTCAGTAAGTATAGTATTCTATACTTACATGAGATATTCAAGACTTTTGTTATAAAATGGGCTTTCTGTTAGGTGATTTTGCCCAACTGTAAGCTAATTTAAGTGTTCTGACCATGTTTGGGCTAGGCTAAGGTGTGCCATTCAGTAGGTTAGGTGTACTAAAAGCATTTTTGGCTTATGATATTTTCTAATTACCATGGGTTTATTGGGATATAACCTCCATGGTAAGTTGAAGAGTGTCTATACCTGGTGAAGCATTGTATTGGCCGGTCTGGAAGCCACACATATCACTTCTCACATCCCATTGGAGAGCAGTCAGTCACATGGTTGTACCTGATCACAAGAGAGACTGGGAAATGTATTGTTGCTGGGCATCTAACTACTTTATGACGGTGGAAGAAGTGTAGCGTGGGTTTGGGTGGACAACTGGCAAACTCTTCATAGGCATCCTTTATGATACCAGTAGTTCTTTTTGAATATGGATGAGCTTATACAATTTTAAGCAATAAAACATAAAATGTACAAAAGGGTACAAAAAAGAATTCAAATATGCCATTAATCCTTTCTTAACGAGACTATCAAATATTCTTCTTCTCTTAGAGCTCAAGGTTAGAATAATGAACCTGTTTTGACTAACAGCATTCCTGTAGCCTTCAGATTGAGCTGTTTGTATATTGAGAGAGGCATTTTTGTGTGTGTCCTCTATTAAAGCTTTGTCAGCATTTTACAGTTTTAGAAGATGAATTTGTTTTATTCCAAGTGTTTTAAGTGCTTCAGTCAGTGGTCAAACAGGTTTTGAGCCTAGCTTTCAACGCCAACACAGAGAGGGAGAAAGAAAAATAATCGAAAATAAATTCCACAGTCTAAAATGAACTTTTATCAAGGCTTTTGCTCTTTTAGACTTGAGGTTATCTTTATAATTAAGGAGAATGGTTTTTAAAATTTAGTTCCTCTGACACCCCAAAATTATCAAAATAAATTATGCCATAGTGATTCTGTGTTTTGAAAGTCATTGATAGGACTTACATGAGTCAGAATTTTATGGATTTTAAACTAGGGTTTATCTAGTTGAAAAAAATTGCAACACAAGAAGCAACTTTATTAAATTAGACCTAAAGTCACAATCTGTTCTTTGCTGCTTTTTTAAAATTACCTATTACCTTTAAAAAAAAATCCCAAATTTAGAAAAGGAATTAAAATAAAAATTAATGTAATAAAACACTTCCACAATATTCTATTACTTCAACATCTAATCAATGAAAACATTAATAGACTACTCTTTTACCACACCTGGTAGAGATGTGTTTGGGACATAAAACTGTTTAAAACCTTCAAAAGACAATGACTCAATATTTTCTTGTAAGACAAGTACTATTAGCACCTGGAGCACATCTGAAGGTCTACTTCTCAAAAGCATTCTGCATTTCAGCATTATTTTGACCTGTACATTACACTTTTCCCTTCCCTCATCTTAGTGAAGTAGAGAGATTACTGATCTATTTCTTTATCTTAATCATTCCTCCCTAACCCCAAGACAAAGAATACAAATTAGAATCTACAAAATGTATTGTGCCCATGGAAATACATAGTTTTGTTACTGTACTCATAGATGTTTACTACCCTTGTTAGTTTGATTCTGAAAAAAAAAAAAACTTTCCCGGTTGTAGCATTCTTCAGATTTTCCATTTCCAAAAGGTATAGGTGCATCCCAGCTACCTTAGGAAAGGAACACTGTGTACCTGCATGCTGTTTTAGTGAAACCAGACAATGAATATTCAGCAGGCTCAAATGTGTACAGAAATAACATGACAATTAGAATTACTAAAAAGCCTTAGAGAAGAATGTTGAACAATATTGGAAATCAGCCTTTGTGAATTACATCTACAAAACCTCAAATCGTTGGAGAGTTCTTAAACTTATGGATAAAACATGTAAAAAGTGGTAGGGATGGAGTTGAAGAAGTTAATACTTGTTTTAACCCTGGAGGTCAGCTAAGCTTTCTCACATCTCACAACTGCTTTTTGCAAAGCTGTGTGACCTAACTGACTTTATTCTGTAGTTCCTAACACCTGTATCAGTTATATTTTGGTTCTTCTGTTTAGGAAAAAAAAAAAAAAAAAATCCATCTTCTAACCTTCTAATGTCTTCTAACTGAAATATCTCTAAATTTATATAATGCTATTATGTTTTATTTTCTGTTCACTCTTATTCTTTCTGAATATTTCTTTTTTATTTTATTTTTTTCTTTTAAGCTATCTCCTACAGGAAGGATCTGAATATTTCTTAGCCTTGATCTGAAAATGATTAGTTCTTTGGAAATAGTCATTTACATGTAATTATGAATGTATCATTTCATTGGGGCTGCTGTGAAATGAACTGAGGATAGAGGATTGTGCTTTCCTTTGGAATTCATGTTTCAGAGCTTTAGGAAAACCTAATACTATTGCACTAGATCTTACACTAAAGATTCTGATAATCTATTGAAGATTACCAATGGGAACAAAGATTCTTTGTCATAGATACATCCCTCTTCATCAGGAAAGTCACATTCAGGTAATAAGAGCAATTATTCTTGATTTAATGGGAGCCTCTTCTAACTCAAACTTTAGAGGTATGAATAAAATTGATGTTGTAATTTTTAATTTCTTGGATCCATTCTAAAATTATCTAAGTGTGTAAATTGATGCTCAGTATTCTAGTATTCTAATGGCAGACACAAACACTGTATTTCCTGTTCTTCAGACAGTGTCTTGACTGTGAACAAATAACAGTAAAATATTTTCCTTGGAGACATTATAACAAACATCTTGGAGATATTATAACAAATAACAATAAAATGTTTTCCTTGGTTCAGAAACAATAATGTCAACAATTCATTCATTATATTATTAACAGTATTCATTAAACGTACCAGGCATTATTCTATTTTTTTTTTTTTTTTTTTGGAACGGAGTCTCTCAGTGTTGCTAGGCTGGAGTGCAGTGGCGCAATCTTGGCTCACTGCAACCTCCGCCTCCCGGGTTCAAGCAGTTCTCCTGCCTCAGCCTCCCAAGTAGCTGGAACTGCAGGCACGTGCCACCACACCCAGCTAATTTTTGTATTTTTAGTAGAGATGGGGTTTCACTGTGTTGGTCAGAATGGTATCAATCTCTTGACCTCGTGATCTGCCCACCTCAGCCTCCCAAAGTGCTGGGATTACAGGTGTGAGTCACCACGCCCATCATTATTCTAGTACTTTATATATCACTTTATTTAATCCTCATGACCACCCTATGTTAACTATTGTTGCCATCTTCATTTTCCAGATGAGGAAATTAAGGCTCAAGTAGGGTCATGCAATTGGCAAATGGTGGAACTGGAATTCTAACCCAAGTATTCTGATTCAGAGCCACCGTCATAACTATTATACTATGATATCTCTCTTTGTTTCTATTCTTTAATGGAGCCCAGGGTGTCAAACTGAGAATTCCAGGCAGATTGGCCAAACCAACATAAATGGAAAATAATTCAGCTATCTACCAAGCCAAAGATTAGTTTTCTATTCTAATTATGTGTTTATTTTGTGGAGATCATTGTAAATGCCAACTTCATGGGATTATCGTGAATCTTAATTAGATTTACTTAGTAAAGGGTTTTATTATAATGGAATGTTATTGATATGTAGATGAACATATGTTACTTTCATATATGTATAATTTACCTTGATGACACAGGATGAGTGGATTATGCTTAATATCCTTTTAATGCAGATATAAATCTGAGTTAACAAAATTCAGGTCCAAATTTCCAAGGCAGCTTTGTTTTTGAGTTTGCTGAATTCAGATATTCTCTTGTTTGCTTATGTGTAATCTCCCTTCAAGGAAATGGCTTACTTATTCTGTTCTAGTCACCTGAATGATATTTAGAAAGCATTGGCCATATTCACAGAGACAGTCAAAAAGATCTTACATATATGCCTCTTGGTAAGCATTAACCCTACCTGGTCAGCTGAAAATACATACTGTTCAAATTAGGTTTTCTGTCTTTTTCCATCTTGGCTAATATAAAGATTAACATTAAATATTGAAGAAAGAAAGGTTCTTAAATTTTCATTTCTGTTTATAGATATTTTACAGCTTATGTATAAGCTACATGTTACTCTAGATAATATTAGCAGTATACACTGAGTATGTATATGTGTGTGTGTGCATGTATGTATGTATGTATGTATACATATGTGTGTATACTCCACCTTCAATTTTATCAGTATACACTGAATATATATAAATGTGTGTATGCATATATATAAGAATGTATATATACATTCTTATATATATAGAGAGAGAGAGAGAGCGAGAGAGAGAAAATGTTACATCAGTTTCTGATGAGATTCGAGGTCAGATTTCTCAATTCTAGGTCTGACCCACCCTGATTCTCTAACAATCTGGGTTTTGCTATTTAGCTGTCCAATATGGATAATACCTAAGAGAGACATTATAGGGCACAATGGCCATTTCTGTGATGCTGTCACATATCTTTGTTCAAAGGATGATAAAGTTCAATAGACAATTCTATGAAAGTAGGATATAATAAACTGTCATAATTTTACTAGTTTAAACAAAGATAAAAATATGAGGACTGGAATTAGTTTATATATACATATTATGTGATTTTTCTATTTTAAAGAAAGGAGGGTCTGCGTTGCATATTTCTTACCATTCCTGTTGGGCAACCAATAATGGTTCTGTTACAGAATATGGAAAGTCTCAATTCCACACAATCTCATGAGAGAACTGGACCTGATGGTTTTGAACGGATGTCCGATGAAAGGTAATTTTAGAATTACCTCCTCATATTCTTTCCAAGGGCAGGAAAAGGTTATTTTCATGTAATCCAATGTGAATTATAAGAACTAAAAAGAATGGAATTAAAGGACTATATATTTACCAGCAATATTTTATAGCAAGGAAAATGCTTAGAATAGAAAATCTATCACAGTGCTATTAAAGGCAAATCACTATAGTCATGTTTTTTTGTATTTCCAGTTTGCTTTGATTAATTTTTTGTTTTGTGTTTTATTTTTGAATTTTATAAGTATTAGGCTTAGAGCTACTCAACATACTCTTAAAACAAAATCCTAATATCAATGGATGAAAAACATTGTTATAAAACAAGTAGATATTTTATGATTTTGTTGTTGTTGCCGTTATTTATAGGAAAGGAAGTGAAAAAGATGGTGGACACACTCAGCATTTCGAGGTGAGTAACTAACAAGCAAGAGTAAGACTGTGATGGGGCTGTTCATACACTCTTCAGTGTACCTCTGAAATATTAGTCTGTCAGTAAGGGACAATGAGTTAAGTAATATGACTGTGATTGATTAGAAAGACAAATACCAAACTTAAAGATTCCTCGAGAAATCATAAGAACTTCATTATTTTCCTTTGTGAATTATTTTGTTTTGCTTATGATGATAAACTTTAATAGCACAAGAATTTCTCTTTAGGTTTTCTATAAAGTAAAACAAAACAAAAAGTCAAAGCTACTGGTTTTATTTTCCACAATTTGATGCATTTTTTAAGTGATTGAAATATGTAGGTAGTGAGTCTTAGTCACAAGGATTAGGTCATGAATCTTCAAATTAACATAAATTCACTTTGAGTTACTTAATCCAATTTGTTTGCTGAGTTTTGTCTCTCATTTTAAATAGACATTGGAGAAAAAAGTCTCTCACCTCCCTTATGTCATCTGTATCTTCAAGTTTCATTTACTTCCCTGGCCTCCCACGTGTCCTCCAGGCACCACCATGCTGACCCAAGTATTTGGTTTCCCTTTCTCCCAACTCCAGCTTCCATTCAGTGTGCCAAGCATCATTTTTATTTCATGTATGTGTATGCAATCTACTACCTCCAAATACTTCCAACTCCACCTTCAATCTTAACCAGTTTTGCTTTTCAAGAAGTAAAGTTTTTCTTAACCCATCTTAAATTCTGACTCTCGATATAAAGAGAACATTCCCTCTAGCCCAATAATTCTTAATCTCTGTTGAGCACTGACTGAATTCACTGATGGATTTAATCAACAACATATATTAAATCCTACTAGGTACAGGTACTGTGGTAGGAGCTGGGATTTAATGACAGCCACAGTCTATTACCCCATGGAGTTTTACAGCTTAAAAATCAGAAAGCTACAGACCCTCTTAGAAAATTGTATTATCATTAAAAAATGTGCATAAAATTCCTAGAAATTAATCCTCACTCCCTGAACACACGCTAATGCTCATATCTACTGCATTCAACTCTTGTCATATATATACTTCTTCACTAGATAATTTAGCCAGATAATAGGAGGGGAATGCTTCCTCTTTCTGACCCCACAGCTTCTGAGCCACTTTTTTCATCTATTTCCAACTCATTTATGCTTCCTTCCTTGGGACCCAGGCAACAAGCTGACCTTCTTTTCTTGTCTCTAGGCATCTTTTTAAAGATCATGTTTCCCCCATGTTAGTGTCATGTTGTTTTGTTTTTTATGGTTTTATCCTTTCACTGCCATCTTCCTCCACTCACAGCAAGCACCTACTCATCTCCCATCTAACATGATTTTAAAGAAAATCGCTTTGCCAGTCTCCTGGAGAGGTCTTCTCAGTTCTTTCCTTTTGTGCCTGTTATCTTTTATGAGATAAAAGGGAATAAAAGTAACTTTTGTGGATGGACTTCATAGCATTAACTCATCAATTCCAAGTAGCACACAAACTAAATGGCAAACTAAACTGAACTCAGTCTGCCTTGGTCTTTGGTGGACAGCTCCCAGGGCAGTGGATGAATCATGGGGAAACAATTTCACATCCTTCTTCCATGTGCCAAGTCCTCTTCTTATGTGTGTTATCCATATGCAGCCACCAATCAGTGCCCAGTGCCACTGCTGGCACTGCTTAGGCATTCACTAATAATAATCATTGTCATCATGATGGTTTTGGTTAGGAGATAAAATTAGGTGGTGAACTAAAATCTAGACTAAGCTCTCCATGTCACCTTTCTATCACAGCTGCACCAAAGGAGAAAAATAAGACATCACTCCATAAGATTGGGATGATTTCTACTTGTGAAAGCATGTGCTTCTTTCACTGAAGGAAATATATTTTATTATTATCCATGAAAGACAGTGAAAAGAACTGTTTTCCATTTTGTAAAGGTTTTCCTTTGTTTCAGTGTGCTGTTATTTATTACTTTTAATATATGTAGTACTTCCCAAAACTTACACCACCCAATATTTAACCTGGTTTTCTAGTAAAACATCAGTAACCTTTCATTTTCAGTGATGAAAAATAAGTCTATACTTTGGTTACTCCTCCTAGAGTTCTGTTTAACCAGTATTTATTTCGTTTCAGGTCTCATTGCATAAGATTGAGATGTCAGATTTTACATGTCCACTATTGAATATATATTGTAATACTTCTAATTTTGTTTTCCATTAAGGTAGACTTCGTCCTTATTAGTATTGTGATTTAAAATTCTCCTTGTAAAAATCTCAGATTCATATAAGATAACATAGCAAATGACAGCTCTTGCGGAAAGGTGATTTTTTTCGGGGGGGACTACTATTTCCAGTAGAATGAGGAACACTTGTTTTCAGCCTCAGAAATGCTCTTTAGAGACAGGCAGAGAGAGGCTTCTCTTAGATCTGCCGCTCAAAGGCAAATGAAGTTACAACTGTGACCCCAGTTCTTAAATAATCAGTTTGCAGCCTTAAATGTGTTTTGTTTGAAGGTATGTGTTGAAAGTGAACATGGGCTTATCCCTTTATTTCATATCTTTTTAATTTATTTTAATTATGCAACTAATCTTGTACAAAAAGAAGTTCTCCTGAGATCTCAGATGGGCATTGATCAATAATAGTCACCCATTTCCATTTCATAAGAGTTCCTTATGTGGTTTGGATTAAAATTTGTTTAGTGACACACTGCCAATGAGAAAAAAAGTCAGGAATCACTTTGAAATGTCCAAAATTAAAGTACAATTTCTTCAGGTAGGTTCAGAAAGGCTGATATTTTAATAAAATATCCTATCTGGGCAATATGAAATGAAATAACATGAGGAAGAGCCTAGCACACTGCTCCCTGGGCATGCAAAATCTAGAGTCTTTGTTCTTCTGTGTATTTTTAAACTCTTTTAACAAACTACAAGTATCCAGAAGAGAGGTAATCCTTAAAACTAGCATTTTCTAGATTCTAAAAGATATCCCTGAAATTACCGATTTTCAGAGTTCTGTTTCCAAGGGAGTTTATGCTTTACGCTTCAATTTAATCCCTGTTTTCTATGATGAAAATATTTTATTCTTCCCTATAAAATCCAGAATATTAAAACTAAAACCTTATAATGAATCTCTGTTGAGAAGTCAAAACAAGTAAGAATTGTTAACTACATGTGAGGGAATTACATTACCTGGGAGAGATCATTTTATGTCAGAATTACAAGGTCAGTGAAGTGTTAAGTTCTTTCAAAATATTTTTACATTCTTTATGCTTTCTAAGCCTACTGCTTAAGAGAGCTTAGAAGCATACCTTTGATAACAAACAAGACATTCATAATTTTAAAAAAAGACTAGTTCCATGTTTCTTATCCTGCTTCAAAAAAAAAAAAAGGAAAAGAAAAAGAGAGAAGGAGAGAAGACAAGGCTTTTCAATCAAGACTGAGAATTAATATTAGTTATCACAAGATCTTAAGTGCAGGCTCTTATTTGCCTGAAAAAGTGAATTTCTGAAAAGTATTTATGAAATGGATGACTGTTATTTTGACTTCACTGTTTTCATGGAAGCTTTAGGACTTTGTTTTAATATTATAACCAGAAAAATTAACAAGCTCTATTTACTTCACATTCGCTTCCAAATCAATCCAATAGCCAAAGCCTAATGAAGCTTTGGAGTTCACATGGATTTTGAAAATTTATGTCCACTTTTCCTTTACTGTCAGGCCAAACAAAAAATGTTTGTGGTTCTGTGTAGTTCTTCTGTTAATACTGTAGTTTCTTCCTATGCAAACTGCATTATATGGCATATTTTCTGATATTGTCATTCCTGGCTCTGATAAACTTTAGGCCACTTAACTATATCCTGTGCAGGGCAATAGAAGTAATAAAACAAAAATTCACCAACTATTTGAAGCCAGAGAAAGAGCAGGATCAAATAAAGTCTGGGGATAGAAAAAGGTAGGTCCAGCTGGACAGGGACAAGTCTTGGCAAAGATTAGACGGATAGCTTCATAATTAATGGCTCCTTGACCTGAATGTGAAATGTTACCTGAGGCCCCAGGAGAGATGAGCTCTCTTCATATTTGTCGCCTAGCATCCTACGTTTCTTTTATAACACTCATGATACTTGGCACTTGTATGTTCAGTGTCTCTCTCTTGCACTAAATCCCTTATCTTGCTTGCTACTAAATTCCAGTGCCAAGGACATAGCATGTGTTCAGTAAACACTTGCCAAATGTATGAATGAATGAATGGGAAAGGAAGGTAGGGTATAAATGGAAATAACTTTGTTTATAGTTCCTATATGCTGTTTTACATATACTTTTCATTTTAATCCTCACAAACCTTACGAAGTCTTGTTCCTGTATTTGAGGGAAAAAAAAAAGCTAAAGTTCAAAGAAGTTTACTCACTGAAAGTCTTGCAGCTAGTAAAGCTGGTATCTAAACGTGAGTCTCTGCCTCTAAAACCCATCCTAATATGCCATACTATGTTGTCTCACCTAAAAGCCAAACACTCAATTTGTTTCAATACACAAATATTTGGTGTGTTTTCATATAGTGCAGCATTTTTGACAATGTTTAGCATATGACATCACAGTACAAGGATCTTGGAGTTGAAAATTGTGAAATTAATTTACTTACTTTGTGATTTAACAGAAGATATTAGACATGTAAACAACAAAAGTTGAAACCAAAAATATTTTTAAATTTGAGAATGCCTTTGACATTTTAACCTTAATGATCTAGTAGGAGAAATAGATTATATTTGCAATACTATATGAAGAGCCCTGTTAGAGAGGGTGGTGCAACTGGGCAAGATGCTTCACCCAGACTACGCTAACATTTGAAGGCAGGGCAGTTTTTATTCTACTGTTTACGGAGCCTGAAGAACTTCACCATGGGCCATAGGACATAGGACAGGCTCCCTGGCACCCACATGCACAAAAAACCATCAGCAGTCTGCAACCCCAGGCAAGACAACCCTGTCACATCATAGACCAGCAGGGCCAAAAGTTGGGACTTGGGCAAGTAAGAAAGCAACCTCAGGGATTGATGGGAGCACAGCAGGACAGGGCCAGTCTGTACGTGCATTTCCACATGCAGTTGGAGTGTGCTGTGCTTAGTGTGTCCGGGGCTATGCCAGCTGGTGTAGCTTTGTGTAGGAGGAATCTCTCCACTGCTGTACCACAAATCAGCCAGGAAGTATAGAAGCTCATGTGTTGACATAGGTCTAGGATGTGAATGACCTAATGCCTCATTATATATGACACATCCTCACCCTCTGTTTACAATGGCTCTGGCCGTCCTTTCCTGGATTCCAGAAACAGTGACCTCTGTACTATTCCTGAAACATAGAAAAACTGACCATGTCCCAGAGCCTTTGCACTTGGCTTCTTTCTTCCTGGAATGCTCTTTCCACAAATGGCCCACTTTCTCACCTCCTGTCACTTTATCACAGAGACCATCCCTGACCACTCAATATAAAACAGAGGCCTCCACCGCTACCACCAACATCCCTCTTACTTTATTTTTCTTTTATTTTTTATATCCCTTTATTTTTCTCCAGAACCCCAACAGTTTTTTGTTGATTAACTGTCTTCTCTGTAAGACTCATTATGACAGAGATTTTGTTTGTCCACCATAGTTTCACCAGTGTGTGAAAAAAACATCTAGCAAATAGTGGGTACTGAAAAATCATTTCTTTTGAATAAGTTTTGTCTTTGTATCTCTAAAGACATAATAGGCAGCCCTATTATGAAATAATATTTTTTGAATATATAAGTATATAATACTTAGCCCGGTATATAAGGCATCTACTTAGCTGACACCCCTGCTATCTGCCATTCCCCCTTCTTGTCCTAAGTGCTGGTCACCCTGAAACTCTTCTCTTGCTGTGGCCAAGCATGCCGCGCTCTCATGCCTGCATCTGCACTTGGTATTCCTCCTTCCTTCTATGTGATGTGCCGTCCTCCCTCACCCCTCCAGCCCACACCTATCTGCCCCCAAATCAAAATTTCTGTTGCTGATTCATGACGCATACACTAGTGGCTCTTTTCACTAAAATGTTTTCATAATGCATTTGACATTGTCTTCCATCCTTTGTTGCAGTATGCCTCCCCTCAAATTGCAAATGTATTTGCCTTGTCTCCAATTCCTCTCTCTAGCAATTCTGAGGCGTGCCAGTGTTTTATTCATTTGTCTTCATACAGTGTCAGATAGTAGTAGAGAAAGAATGATGGCTTTCATTTGTGTCTCTCCTGCCCCAGACATCATGCTAGAGGCCCTTCATACCTTCTGACAGATCTTCGAAAGAACTTTGCAAAGTTGGTATCACTTATATCATTCTAAAGGTTAGGTAATGGAGGCTCAGAAAAGGGAAGCAACTCAGCCAGGGCACCAGGCTAGTAAATGTCAGAGCCACACTTCAAACCCAGGTCTGCCTGTAAGCAAAACCCTTGTCCTTTCCATGGCATGATGACGTAAATGACTTGATGTATGTTCCTCGTGAAGGAAATACCATACTTGAAAAATGAAATCGTATTTCTAGTATTCTTTTTTTGATGTCTGTAAAGGTAATGAGCATTTTAAATCTTTCTGAGAAAATGCTTATTTGCTATATGCATATTCTCACTCTCTTTTGCTGCCCCCCACCCGCACCCCCGCTCCCCCGCAACCCAGGCACACATACAATTGGTGACTGAGTGGCTTTGTAACTTAAAAAGCTGAGAACTAGATTTGGGCATTTAACCCTGGTCCACTTAGGCTTTAGCTTCATGGAAAATACTTTTGTGACATAAATGGCTAATCTGGCTTTTCCCCAGTAAACAAACTGCATTTTTAAAGTATCTTAAATCTCCAGATTTACTTGGCATTTCTATAAGACTTTAGTAGCTCATCAGGACCCGAATGATGGTATTTCATTTTATCCCAAATGTGAAGAAAACATGTCTCCATGCATCATTTCATGGAAATATAACAGTAGAAAGCCCTGGCTATTCCCTGATGATTTCAAAGTGGGTTGGATAGCTATTAAAAGTAGCTGCAAGTCTTAAGTAGTGCTTTAAGCACAGGAACGTTTCTCATACAATGATTTCCAGATGTTTTTAGTTTTTTTGTTTAATTATAGTATATTTGCCAAAGTACGTTTGTAGTTACTCCGAAAGAAAATCTTTTGTACCCATCTGTGCTACTTAAGGAATACATTTGTGAGCAAACTGTTTCATAAACACTTTTGTTTATAATTGTATGAGACAGGGAAGAGTGACAGTGGTTGAATTTACGAATGACCCAGAGAACAAGGTTTAAAAAAAATTAATTTCAGTGCAATTTGTTTAAACATAAAATTATTGATTTGAATATCAGCCTTTTGGGGAGGATTTCTCCATTCCCTCAGATGTCCTAGCCTGGTGTAAGCAAGTATAGCCAAGTATTTAATATTCAGAGTAGATGAATAGTAGGAAAACAAGTGACAGTTGCGTATTTGTAAGACATGAATTATGCATCACTGACTTGCCAGCTCTTGACTTTTTACTTAAAAAAAAAAAAAAAAAATTGCTCCCTATGTAATTTTGGCTCATTTCCAGAGTCCGTATTCTTTACTGCTAGCTGAGATGAGACGCCAAACCCCGGTGCTGTTTGAATTTGCGCAAACAATGCTTTAATACCCAGAGCTCCTCCATAAATAGTCTGTTCTCCCAGTACTCAGCGAGAAAACAACCACAGGAAATCTGGGAATGTGCAGCTAGCCCCGCTTAATTGATCTAAGCAGCCAGGGCTGGCGGGGGAGCTTTCACGTACACAGCCTCTGTTCCTGGCTTGCAGGACTGTTTACCTAAGGGGCAAAGAAGTCCACCTGCGAAAGACACCATGTTGCTACTACAGCATTAGCAACAGCAGTAGCCCGGTTTTCGTTGTTGTTGTTTGCAGTCAGGAGAGCCATACTCCTTTAAGAAAACACCAAACTCCTTTCCCTCATTCCTGGCCCCAATCAGTAATCACCAAGACTGTCAGCTGCCTGCAGTTATCGGGAAGAGCAGCCTGGGGAAAGTTAAAGGAGCACAGATGGACAGTTGCTTTCTGCATGCAAGTGGCCAGCTAGGATCCGGGGGGCATCAAGCCATGATTTTCATTTCTGTGCTGGATGCATTAGCAGCGGTGGCTTGGAAGGTTTTATCCTGAAGGAGTGGAATTGCTGCAGACGTTTCTGGATTTGGGCGAACAGTAGATATTTGGGGACATTGTGCTGTTATTGCAGAGTCCCACAATGAAGATCCAGGAGCATCCCAGCCTATCTGACACTAAACAGCAGAGGAATCAAGATGCCGGTGACCAGCAGGAGAGCTTTGTCTCCGAAGTGCCCCAGTTGGACCTGACTGCATTATGTGATGAAAAGAACTGGGAAGGTAGGATTGTCTGATACTTGGATGATTTGCCATCATTAAAGCATATGTAAATAAGCACAAATGAGAGGCATGTAACCGTGTGAGAGTGTGGGTGAAAGAGAGAGCTATGCATGCAGAAGTAACTGCATTTCTAAATGACTGAAAATCCTTGACCTGGCATAGGAATACCTCAGGGCAAATGTTGCTGAGGGCAGCTGCAATCTAAGAAAGAAAATACGCTTGCCCTTCATCATAGTGTCACCTTGCAGGCCTTTTATTTTTCTTTGTGACTCACCAGGAGCGCTGATATGTGTGTGTCTTTTCCCCCTCATAGTACTAAGCCGAGTAATAGGGAACCAGTGTGCTTTTAGGATTTCTACCTTCTGTGGCGCGATCTTCCACTGCTGCATGCCAGCCGCCTGCCTCTTTCATGAAATCTCCTTCCCATTTTTCAAGAATGACGTTTTGGTTTGCTTTGTTTCTATGTTTGTTTTTATGGATAGACAAACCATTTTTTTCAGGTTAGCAAATTTAAGGAATTTGCTTATCAAAAAGAACACTGAATACATGCATCTTACTGAAAGCCTGTAATACAGTGAGTGCTTCAAATTGGTTTTTTTTCTAGAGACTTTGGTGAAAATGTTAGAAATGTACTTGCCAAGAAGAGAGTAGCCTTGTCAAAATTGTGTTTCAGGGAGGACATTGCAGCAGTTTTATCTAGCTGCTTGTTCTTTCATTATCCATGTGTCTGCATCCAAACACATACCAATGTGGATCCAAAATAAATGCCAGTCTACCTCTCTACAGTATGTGCGTGACGGCTGCAAGGAGGGAAAAATTGTGCACCTGATTCCAATACAACAGCGTGACTTAACACAATGACTTACCAGGGGGTCTTAACTGTGAAAAATCAGTCCCATTTCAGCACCTGGATCTTCTTGTCTTCTCTCCCTACCCACTTTCCTCTCTCTTTCTTTTAAACCAAGAAGTTATGTTAATGACGTTAGATGAAGGATCAAGAGGAAAGCTGAAAAGACCACCAGGTGAAAAAGAGTAAACTCCATTTCTGGCATCCAGGGCTTCAGTGAAAACAAACTATTTTTTACTCTAGTTCTGTCCTTGCAATCTAAGAAACCTGTTCTAGTTCTTTTTCTATAATTAGGCAGTGGATTTGAGATTTTGTCAGACATTTTCAGCTCAAAAGCCATTCACTGAGCAGCAAAACGCAGGGCTGTTTAATTTGTAATCTCAGTTATATATTCGTGAGTACCTTTATGTTCTTCCTTTTTTGAGTACTGTGAAATAATCACATGTTAGCTTTTAATTCATACATTAAAAACAATCTGTGCCCGTACCTCCCCCAAAAAAAGTCCCATAGTAGTCACTGTTACCCAAATAAAAGAAAAATGCAGTAACCAAAAAAATAAATGTTATATTTGCACAAGTCTTAGTGATATGGTCTACCCTAAAGCTCTAGATAAAACTAGGATTTTGGTTAGAATTCAAATTAGCCATATTTTCTTTCTCCGAAAATGGACTCAAGTTTGTTATTTTTATCTTGGTTAGTCATATTTATCATCTCTCCCAGCCACTGAAATAATGCTAATATAAAGCTGAGAATACTCTTCATAGTGACTGCAAGCCAGTTTATAGTTTCCTTAAAGCTATTAACATAAAGAATTTTCCTTCAGATTATAATTGAAGGAACCAAGATTTTATTTTAGAAATCTAGATGGATTTTTTTTTAAAGTTATTGGAAAAAAATACATTGCATTTTGATAGGCTTGGGAAAGTGGATTGTGTATATTCCAAGTAGTTTTTGAAATAACTTGCTTTAACTTTTTTTGTTTTTGTTTTGCCAATTACTGCGTTTGTTATTGAACGTACATATCTTTAAAATCTACATGAATTCACATCAAGGCCATTCTCATCATTTGGTTACTGCTTTCAGTGACCTTTTTTTTTAAGCTTATGTACTTATTGTAACTTTCCAAGTTACATTATAGCATTAATATAGCTATAAGTATAATAAAAGTAAAGGAATTTTTACGTAAAATGAGAGCAATAAGTCTGATCACTAAAATATCACCATTTTTATAGCTAAAATAAGAAAATGGTGTCTTTCCAGTAAGGAATAAACTCTGCACGAATTTGTGAATGTGAAGCCAGTGCAACAAAAAATGTAAACGAAAGTTGTAATAAGCAAAAACCACCTGAACCAGTATCTACCTGCAAGCCCCCATCACCAGTCTTCAAGCCACCATCCCTTCTTTTTTGGTTTGGTTGCTCCTTCCCATCCCCATACCATAGCTCATACTCTCACATTCATGTGGAATCGCAGAATATCAGGTGAAGCAATACTTACTGCAGAGGCGAGCACCAGCAGGCTATTCACTAAGTACTGCCCCTCCACACGAAAATGATGTTCATTGGCTTCTGGGACTCAGTATCAAGGAAACAAAAAGGGAAATGAAACTAATAAATAGATTCCGTAGGGCATGTAGAATGGAGCCCTCGCAAGGTGAATGTAGGATCCGAGTCTGGTCGTGCTTATTGGCAAATACTAGGCATACTTTATCCTTTTTAAATATACATAGCTGTTTTATTATTTGCTTTATCCACGTGACTGTTATTACTAGGATTTCCTTTCACCAGAGTTAAATGAATATACAAATTTAATGTACTATTCTGTGTTATTTAAAGCTCTTCAGAGTTGCATAATTAGAATGTTCCCAAGCAGTCGATTATGTTGATTTGAGGATAGTCCTTGTGTAAGTCCTGGGGTTTAAGCAGTCAGCTACTCTATTCAATATGTCCTGATGAAATTAAATTTAAAGGGGCATTTTAAGCCGGGCATGGTGGTATGCGCCTGTAGTCCCTACTACTTAAGGGGCTGAAGCAGGAGGATCACTTCAGCCTGGGAGTTCAAAACCAGCCTGGGCAACGTAACAATACCGCATTTCAAAAAATGGGGAGATGGGTGGTATTTTTAAAAGGGCGTAAGATACTTCATATATCTAAAACTTACTGCTTGTTGAAAATAACTTTGGAAAGGAAATTCTCTAAAAGTATCATAGAAAAGCAAGAGATCTCAAAAGACCTTCCGCTTGAACCTTCCTATTATACAGATAAGAATACTGAGGCCAAAAGAAGCAAACTGATGATTCAGAGTAACAGAGTCTCCTTACTTCCACCTGATGCCTCTTTCTAAACAATGTCAGTTTTATATCCTTACAGGCAACAGATCAAAGTAGTTACAAGCCAGATTCCCTGGGCTCAAATCCTGGCTCTGCTGCTTATCAGCTTTGCGACAAGTTAGTAAACCTGCCTTGGTTTTCACCTTAATTTTCCCATCTTTAAATAGGGTGGTAACAGTAGGTAATAATGAATAGTAGATACAGTAGTATCTACTTAATAAGTTTATTGCAAGGATTAAATGAGTTAAAATATGCTAAGTGCCCAGCACAGTATGGGCACTTAGTAGGTATTGTGTGAGTGTTAGTTTTATCTTCTATAAATCTTTCCAAGTATAGTTTCAGGAAAAGACAGCCTAAGTTTGCCTTCTTTGAAACCAGAGCACGGTCTACCAAATGGCCATGGATGACTCTGAACACAAGAGGAATCAGTATTACTAGGTCTTCTACAGATTTACTAAGGATTAACCATGTCACACCAACCTCCTTTCTTTCTTTGATATTATTAATACTAGACTCTAGATTAGGGAAATGGTGCATTTGAAAAGACTTCAGCTGGGCCTCTGACAGGGCCTTAATGATAGCCTGACTGTCAGAGAAGCGGGAGAGAAGACAGGTGGGGTAGTGAATTAGTAACTGATTGAACAACTGTTCTTAAATGTGCAGATAAGTGGATCAAAGTCAACTCACACGGGGGTATTCTCATTAGGTAAAAAGTCCTCAGCCCTATCCTGTTCCATACATTTGTTAATGATTTAAATGGAGCTACTAAGGGCTTGCTTATTAACTTTGCAAACAGGGACAAAGCAGATATATGAAATGTAAGGATTAAATTTGTGATTGATAAAGCTGACTACTCTAATTCTTTCTAACTCTGATAGTTTACAAGACTAATTGAACAGTTTAGTAGGACTAACATTGTTCTAAATTTTGGAACACTAAAAATTTTATAAATTTCTTTCAGTAAAGAGCCTCCACCATGAGGCTTATATCTTTCTATGTCTGGGATGTCCAAGTACCTCCTAACTCAGCTGAGCAGAAAGATGGTTACATCTTGCCAAGGAGTAATGGCTCTAAATAATACAGTTGGAAAGGAAATGTGGAAAACATCACCCCCCTTAATTCTGTGCAGATTTCTGAGAAATAAATCATCTCAATAGCCGATTTTCTTTTGTATAGTAAGTGGATCCAGCCAGCTAAGCAGAGAGTAGCTATGTCCCAGTGACCACGATAGCATTACTCAGAGATATGTCCCTCTTTCTACAGAAAATTTCCGTTATATCCATGTGTACTATGGTGTCTGAACTGGAACTCCCCCAGGGCCTAGTCTTTTTTATTACTTCAGTAGCAAGCATGCAGCTTTTATCTCTGTTATTTCAGACCTGCTGCGATGTCAACTGACCTGGTGGATTAATTTTTAATAGAGAGGCATGTCATACTTATGTCCAGAGTTCGCTGTGATGAGACAAATGACTAGAAGCAAAACTAACTGTATACAGGGAACTTTGGTCTAGATATGAAAATGCATTTATTTTATGTGGTGGTTTAGCAAGACAGTCCAGTGTGAAGCCTCCCATGCCTCCTGTTTTCCCCTTTGAATACTTTTCTTGCAACATCCCTGTCTCTTTCCTTGCTCTAGAATTGCTAGTTAAAATATAAAATATTACCCAAAGTAGCAATTGGGAATGGTAAGTGAATACATTCTCAAAACCAGCTCTCTAGGCAGCAGTGAAATTAGACCTGTTATCTACCACACTACCTTATTTAGTTCTTTGTTGTTGTTTTAGTTGAGTGCCAACTATCAAAATGTGAACCTTGTGCTTTTAGATCATTTCAAACTAAAATGGGGAACAGTTTTACTGATTCCTTAGTTGTAGTGAACTGTGTATTACATGCCATTTTATAACTTTTGAATAGAAGCCGTAAACTATAAGACAATCGAATAACAGAAAAGGGAGAAAAGGGAAAATCATGTAAGCATTTTGTGTTGCATAGATGAGAAACCTTTCACTTCTGTTCTACATGCATACCTTTTTATTAAAGTCGAAATTCATCTAGTTTTACATTTCTCATTTTAAAATAAGTGAATTCATTCACCTTAACTATATGCTTTAGGAGAAAATGTCACTGATAAGCTAGAATTACTGCAGCTGTGTATTTCCTGTATCCCAAGGGAGACACTAGGAAAAGGACACATTTGATCTCCCTGTCAGTGAAGCAATTGATCAAGAATAAAGCCACAAAATAAAGCTATGTTAACAAACAAGAAAACTGATGGATGGCCCTGCCATTAGCCACAAAGCATCAAATAATGATTATTCAGTTCCATGATTAGCATTTTATAGTGAATTCAGGATCACAGTTTATCTTATCACACACTCTTATAAGTAAATATTTGTATACACAGAGACCACCTAGTTGAAAACTTAAAGAAGAGTTATAACATTTTTAAGGAAATATTCTGCTAGATTCTAACACATGAAAGGGCTTCAGGATGTAAGGTAACACCTTTTAAACTAAGTTTTTATGCATAGAAATGTCAAATTAACCAGCACACTCAAATGCCAATATCAACATCAGACTTTGCTTTGCCAAAGCCCTCTGTCCCCAGGAAGGCTTCGTGCCCTGCCCCCAGTTGCTTTGCTGCTTTGCCACTCTGCGGTGAGCTTATTGCCTGCTGCATTACTGTTCGAGCCATCTTAACCCTTTCCCTCTCCTGGGGAAAGTCCTTGCAGAAAATTACACTGTCTCATGAAATATCATGACAGAGAAGATGCAAGCTGGTCAGTTTAATAGTTCCATTTTCTGCAGCTGACATGTTTTATTTTTTCTAGGGGTTGCTTTCCACTCCCCCCTCGTTACTTCGCCTCTCAGTCCATTTTCTATTCTTTTATGTTGGCAGTTTGAGCTGCTTGTGCCCAAGTCCTACCACTTAGAAGGAGCAGACCATTAATGTTAGTACAAATGATGAAACACCTCCTGTTCGTCTCCAGCTTTCGCCAAGCACATCTACTAGCATGTCCTCTGCCACTTTTTGAGCCTCAGTAGATACGAATCTGTCTTTCACACTGCTTTCGTTTCTCAGAATGTTTGTATTTTTGTCTGCATTTCCAGATAACCTAGCTCTCTTTAAATTTCGAGAACCTGTGGACCTCATTCCATATAAAGTTGATTTTTTTAATTAATATGCTTATCCTCCCTATTATGTGGGATCTACAAAAATCTCAAAGCTGCCACTCTTAGGGAAGCACTTGGCACATTCTAAGTTGCAGCACGGATCTGGAAATCAGGAGACTTAGCTTCTAGACCCACCTCTTAGGGTTTCAGTTTCCTTATCTGTCATCTGCCGGGTCGGATCAATCGTTCTCAAACCTGGCTGCACATGAGCATCACCTGGACAGCTTTTAAACTGGTGTGTGTGTGCAAATATCTGTGCCCTCACCTAAATATTGTTGACTTGGATGGTATGAGAAGCCTGCGTTCTGGTAGTCATTTATATTTCCCTGTGTGACTTCAATGTGCAGCCAGGATTGAGAAATCACAAAATTAGTTGAGGTATGAAGTCACACCCAGCTGTAACATTCTAGGATTATCTATTTTTAAATGGAAGCCTGAATAAGCACTTATTTAAGATAGTTTTGCACATTTTATAGTATGATAGGTAGGGGAGCAACTGTTCCATGATTCAAAGTCTAGGAATCCCAGAATTTAAGATCATGGCCAAATTCTAGCCTTGTGTACATCACAGTAATCCACAAGTAAATTTAAAGCATAACTCATTTTATAATGCAAACATTACAAATGAAATACCTTATATCATCGACATCTATTTTTTAAATCTTTTAGATGGGTTTTTTTAAATGAGGAAAGGAGTCTATTGAGGTGTCTTGCAGTGAATAGAAATAAACAATTGCCTTCTTCCCTCCCTAAATGACAGATCAAGATTCTGTGCTGAGCATGTTATTTTTTTTAACAGATTATCTAAACTGATTTGTACAAATTTGTCCTTTGTAAGGTGTTCGTTTTTCCTCTGTTGGCTAATTTATGTATGCATCTCACTCTAAGTGGAGTCTCGAGCAGCTTCTGAAGTTTCGAGCGCAAAGCATGCATCTTAAATGTGCTAATCCCAACACACTTAAGCAGAAGCACACAAAACAGCTTACTGGATGACCTCAAGGGAAGTTATAAGCTCCTGAATACATAGGCTCTCTGAAAATTGATGTGGTTCCTTAGCTTGACTCCTCAGTTGTTTAGTGAAGGCTGTACAGCTGTGATGCCAAATATCTCCCCCACCAACACATTTCCTTTTTCTTTTTTTTTTTTTTTTTAGACAGAGCCTCACTCTGTCACCCAGGCTGAAGTGCAGTGGCATGATCTCTGCTCACTGCAAACTCCGCCTCTTGGGTTCAAGCGATTCTCGTGCCTCCGCCTCCCGAGTAGCTGGGATTACACACATCCACCACCAGGCCCAGCTAAATTTTGTATTTTTAGTAGAGATGGGGTTTCACCATGTTGGCCAGGCTGGTCTCAAGCTCCTGACCTCAGGTGATCCACCTGCCTTGGCCTCCCGAAGTGCTGGGATTGCAGGCATGCACATTTTCTGTTCAATGATGCCATCAGGTGGAAGAGTTTTATCACTGATCGACTGGGCTTCCCCCTTCAAGGCTCCTCCCCAGGGTAGCCCTAGCAAATTCTCTTTGGAAAGCCAGTGAGAATGGAAATGAGAGGTAGATAGATGATGGCTGTCAGACATGTTAGCGATTTCAGTTGGGGCACAGTGTCCTTAGTCTAGACCTTAGCTGTAAAGTGAGAAATGATTCAATGGGCAGCTTCCTAAAGCATCGGGGAAGCCTGGTAAACACTTGTGTTTTAAAGAACAACCCTGACCTCTTTCAGGAACAGTCCTGACCTCTTACTGCCCTTATTTTCCAGAGCCTATCCCTGCTTTCTCCTCCTGGCAGCGGGAGAACAGTGACTCTGATGAGGCCCGCCTCTCACCGCAGGCTGGGCGCCTGATCCGTCAGCTGCTGGACGAAGACAGCGACCCCATGCTCTCTCCTCGGTTCTACGCTTATGGGCAGAGCAGACAATACCTGGATGACACAGAAGTGCCTCCTTCCCCACCAAACTCCCATTCTTTCATGAGGTATGTTTCTCTGTGTTGCTGATAGGCAAATGCATCATCCCCACAACATCAGAAAAGATAGGAATGGCACTGATAGCGAATAATGTTTTTTTAATTAAGTCATGAGCCTATGGAGCAACATATGTGAAGTTCTCCATCCTAGGACACAGGCCGTGTTGCAGTTTCCCATTTGAGCTGTGGCCCAACTGCAACATCACATACTGAATTTTGTTAGCACCTCCTTTCCAAAGCACTCTCCAATTCAGCTCTTTTAGGCCCACAGGAAAGGTCGACTTCAGTCCTACTTTGCTAATTATAAATGTGAGCTAGAAAAGCCTAGATGTACTTAATAGGTGGGACATACCACGCTCCAATGGATCAGTCAAGTGTCTTTTATTCAAGAGGAGAGAGGCTGTTTTGTCTTCACGCTGCCACCCCACCCCACCACCACATGCCACATGGTGTCCCACTTCCCCAGGGCCCCTCTCGCCAAGCAGTGACTGCTCCTGGGGAAACTGACCCAAGTTGTGCTCTTCCCAGGCGGCGAAGCTCCTCTCTGGGGTCCTACGATGATGAGCAAGAGGACCTGACGCCTGCCCAGCTCACACGAAGGATTCAGAGCCTTAAAAAGAAGATCCGGAAGTTTGAAGATAGATTTGAAGAAGAGAGGAAGTACAGAGTAAGTGTCGCCTCACACTGTTCTTTTCACCTCCCCATCTCCCTGGACATGCCAGTGTTTCAACAACTCAAAGAAACGACAAAAGGTTAAGGAAAACTTCTAGGGAATCTTACAACAAAAAGGCAGTAAACCCTGGATAGTACACCCTGATAAACCCCAATCATTATGTGTCAGCATTTTTCTTGCACAAGTGTATTCTTACCAAAAAAAATGAAATTTTAAGTCTACATTTTATAAATTAATCAGTAAGCAGGAGCTGGAGAAATTGTTGAATGAAATCCTTTGTTTGACTAAAATTTAATTCAATATTATCTTCTGAAATCTTGTTAGCACTGAGCTCGTTCTGCTGTCAGCTCTGTACTCAGCATTTCCCACAAGAGTGGCAAACAGGCATTTTCATGATGGTTGCTGAGCAAAACATCATATACCCCTCTGTTTTCTACACTGCTTGCCTTACAGGTTGAACCCTACAAATAATGGCAAGGGGGTCATGGACCTCACAGAAGTCCCTGATCATAAAGATGCATTTTGCCTCTGAGGAATTTTTTGAAAGCATCAAAATAACCAAATGGAAAGAAGAATAATGGAATTACATTTGTGTTTAATTTCTTATTCTAATGGGGCTCAACTTTTCCTTCCTATTTAAAACAAAAATGATCATCAAACACTTCTTCTTTTCCCTGCTCCAGTTCCCAAGCATTTACTCTAGACTTCCTTTTCTCAGCCTTCCCACAGTGACAAAGCAGCCAATGCAGAGGTTCTGAAATGGACAAATGACCTTGCCAAATTCCGGAGACAACTTAAAGGTGGGTAAAGTTCTGGAGCTGTGGCTTCTGTACAACAAGCCAGGTGCAGAATCTCTCACCTTCTCTCCCACTGACTGCCACTGCTAAGGCATTCCAGGGTCCTTAAAGATGCTTCCCAGCACTCTCAGCTATTCGGAGTGACCACTCCCCCAGGTCTTCGCATGGCCTCAGTCATAGGGAAACCAGATCAACTAAGAGGCAAATCCTGCAGCATTTCTTCATTTCCCTAGATCACTAATAGAAGGATGATGGTTTCAAGTCAACATCTCTCAAACACCTGTTTAATCCAAGTCTCCATTTGCTGTGGTAGTAGAAGCAAACAAGTAGACACAGAGATGAATCTGCAAAGGGTTTGGCCCCCATCCTTCAAAGAGATTCCCATCTTTTCAGAGACACAGTCATATAAACAACTAAATAGAATACAAAGTGAACCTAATTTCAGAGTAAAGTATGTAAGTCATACAGAAAAGGCTGGCCAGTGGTTGGGCATTAGATTAGTAAATACCTTTAACGACTGAAGGAACAAGGATGCCACATTCTGAGAACATCATACAGGCTGATGCGGCTAAAGCTTTCTCAACAATTAGTGTTAGGAAAACATTCCATGTAATCAAAGAAGACGTTACCGTTAGCTCAGGTTTTACATAATAATTCAGGGATTTCTACTGATACTGTAACTAGATACTCTCTGAAAAAAGAATAAGTTATCGACACTACAGAAAAACAATTTGTGTTGGGCAGACATCAAATCTCATATATCTCTACCCCCAAATCTTCTCAACTAGAGTCAAAACTAAAGATATCTGAAGAGGACCTAACTCCCAGGATGCGGCAGCGAAGCAACACACTTCCCAAGAGTTTTGGTTCCCAGCTTGAGAAAGAAGATGAGAAGAAGCAAGAGCTGGTAGATAAAGCGATAAAGCCCAGTGTTGAAGCCACGTTGGAATCTATTCAGAAGAAGCTCCAGGAGAAGCGAGCGGAAAGCAGCCGTCCTGAGGACATTAAGGTGCGATGATTCTGTGAAGTCCTAAGCCCCAGTCAATGTGGTAGAGACACAGGGCTTGCCACGCGAATCCCTGTGGGAAGGTGATGCCTTGTTAAGCCTTCCAGGCTGTTAAGTGTCTAGAGAAGCTGATGAAACCACTGCAGAGTGCGTTAACTGTGGGTGCTTTGGTTTTTGACTACAGACTGAAAACAAAACTCTATTGTATAGGTCACAGAATGAACTTGTTTAGGTTATAGCTGGTTTTGTGACTCTCTGAGGTAGAAGGATTAGAGACAAACCTTTGGGACTATGTAACGTATAACCGTCGTCACTGCTTGGGCCATTAAGCTAAGCCCCATGTGCCTCACAGCCCTGCTTACCTCAGTGTTCACAGTACCTTTACTGCCATGTGGGAGATCCAAGTGGCTGATGATTCTGCTGTGCTGGTCACATTTCTCCCAAGAGCTCAGGAATAGCCCATTACTAAATGAACTTTGGATAGAGCTAGGGAGAGCTGTTATATGAGGATTCTTTTTAGCCTTGCTTTAGGAATGTGTTTAAGTAAAGAAGTTGGAATGTTCACAGACATGTTCCTCTCTTTCAATTCTCTATCCCTATGTTTATACAGGATATGACCAAAGACCAGATTGCTAATGAGAAAGTGGCTCTGCAGAAAGCTCTGTTATATTATGAAAGCATTCATGGACGGCCGGTATGTGATGTAGTGAATTTTCTGATTGGGGTCAATTATCTGGCTTTAGAAATGGATTTTCTATGTTCAGTATTTTACAAATGAGGTTCCCTAGTGTCTGCTTTCTTTACTTTTAGGATAAAGGAGGTTACTATATATTTACACCATAACTACGCTTTCTGAAGGCTTAGCCAATAAGAAAGTTCTGTCTAGTAGATGTTGAACTTAATTGGGTTCCAGTGAAAAATTTGTTTGCAACTAAAATTTAGTCATTAATGTACTGCTTTAAAGGAAGGAATGGTGGAGGGGCCAGGGGTTGGGGGGGCAGAGTATAGGGCGTAAAGACCCCTGGAGTTTGAAGACTTCCCTGTCCTTAGGTCTCCCCCGATAAGCTGTCACTGACTGTAGGCTTCCTCATCCATAAAACGAAAGGTGTTAAACTAGAATGATCTAACTTAAAAGTCAATCTCTCTGCAATGCAGTGCAACTAGTGTTTGTCTGTAAAGAAGTTCCGGCTGCCATTCCGAACCAGAAGTGTGAGGAACAAAATATGGCTTTGCCTTTTCCTGATCACGGAAGCATTTGCGGTGGCTTACTGTTCAGCAAGCATTGCTGGAATGTTTGTTGTTAGCTGTGGGGGAAACGGTAGCACGATAGGCTTCTGCTCTCTTCCTTGAAGAACTTTTCATCAGACACCCTTCTTGTTAGTCATTCTTAATAACCTTTTGTTCATAATGTTGTCAGAGACCTAACAAAACAAATTCTTAAAAGCCAGGTATAAGGAAGCATGAAGTTTAGGTTCACTGATTATTTTATATAGCCAAAAGTATAGATCTCTTTTTCAGTCTTGGCCATGACTATACGATAGTCTTTTCATCTAAAATATGTTCTTTTAAATAAAGAAGGTTCCAGAATAATTCACTAGACTCTTTTTTTTTTTTTTTTTTTTTTTTTTTTTTGAGACGGAGTCTTGCTCTGTCACCCGGGCTGGAGTGCAGTGGCCGGATCTCAGCTCACTGCAAGCTCCGCCTCCCGGGTTTACGCCATTCTCCTGCCTCAGCCTCCCCAGTAGCTGGGACTACAGGCGCCAGCCACCTCGCCCGGCTAGCTTTTGTATTTTCAGTAGAGACGGGGTTTCACCATGTTAGCCAGGATGGTCTCAAACTCCTGACCTCATGATCCGCCCGTCTCGGCCTCCCAAAGTGCTGGGATTACAGGCTTGAGCCACCGCGCCCGGCCAATTCACTAGACTCTAAGGTGTGGGAGGGTAGGGATTCTGGGCTTTGTTCACCTAGTGGTGACCCCAGTCCTCAGTGTCTAGCACCAGACCTGACACATGACACGGGTCCAATAACTATCTGTTGAATGTCTCCTTGGTGGCATTTTATTCTGAATTTATCAGGTTTAAATGTTAAAAAAAAAAAAAAAAAAATGCTGGCACTGATGATGATTTATTCTGCTGGCCTGTCCCTGCAGTGGAAAATACTGACACTCTGGGATAATGTTCATGCTTCAGCCAAGCTTTGTTTGGGATTTTTTTAAAGGCATTGAACCAAATAGTAAATGCTCTAGAGCTCAAATACGCTGTGAAACTTTCTCCTTCTCCACTGGAATGTTGAAAATGTGTAGAAGAAGAAGTGAACTTCTTTTATCAGAGAGATGCTCCTTCTCCAAAATAGGCTCAGAACCCTAAAGTATAGATCTCTGTGTAGCCGTATGGCAGGCCTCATGGAGAAGGTGTGTTTTCCTTCTTTAACATTTCGTCTTTTCCTTCTGTGGATTTGGGTTATGACATTGATAGACACCTTTAAGGACTTCCATGCCCAAGGCCCTTAGGAGCTCACAGCTATGTTCTAGATAGACTTAACCTTGCTGCCAGTTGAGTATTTTGTGTGCTGTAGTATTTGTTGCTCTGAGTTCAGAACAGATTCCCTCAATCAGTCTGGACTGGGTCAGACATGTAGAATTGGCAGACCCAGCTTCAAAACCAGCCCCACTGAGATGATCTCTGTGACATTGGGCTGCTTAGGTAACCTCTCAGAGCCTTGGTGCTTTGTCTATATAATAGATACCTGTTATAAATTCCCAAGAGGATGAAATGATATTACAGACACACACAGACGTTTATCTGTATATATTTACCTGTAGGATGTCTGCCACTGAGGAAGTGGGGTGGGGTGGCTTTTACTGGGTTTGCACAGTAAATGATAGTTTTCACTTCTGTTACAATTACATGTTCTACTTTCTGTAGCCTCCTTCTGATTAAGTGATTAAATCCGGTGAAAGAATGTGCATTTCATAGCCCTCTTATTAAGAATATGAACTATTATTCTTGGCCCTGCCTTATTTCCTTTCATCACTTTCAGGTGGGTCTGGATTCTAGCATCTCATAGGGTGGGGAACAAATGCTGTAGGAAATTTGAGCATCATTCATTTCTGGTCCAGTGCCAAACTCTCTGCCTCTCTCTATTTGGAATATGATGCTCCAACCTCATCAGGAAAAGCAGAGTTCATTTGATATCTGGCCAGTCTGAAAAAAAATCAAAGAGTAAACTTTTAATTTTTAGATTTATGGTGTTACCATGGACTCTGGACTGTAAATACCATGTGGACAACACTTTTCTTAGAAGAAAAATACATGTACTTCCAGAGTTAAACTATTGTTCCAAACCCCAATTGTTCAGAAAAGCAGGTGCTCAGAATTCAGTGGATTTTTTCTGAGTCTACAGATACTGATTTAAAAGGGCACTAACTAGTAAAATCTTAGGCCGAAACTGTAATCAGCTGCTTCTGTACATTTTTAGCAAAGCTGTTTGCTTTATCAGGGCACTCTGCAGACTTACACATATATAAAAACAAAAACACATGTATACACAGGCATATAATTCCCTATTCTTATTAAAGTGTGTCCTTTTCAATATTTAAGAATCTTCTCATCAAAAGAACATGTCACAGAAGTGCAGTAAATAACTACATGTCTGTGTATCCCACTATTTGATAATAAACAGAGGGGAGAGAATGGGTTGCCTGATCAGAGCTTCTGGTTCTTCCTCAGTGGAGTATTTTAATCTTGTGTGTTTTTAAACTTTGAGGACCCTAGACACAGCCATGTTCAAATTTAAATGCAAATTCTGGAGCCATTTATAAATATTCTCCTTTGGTTAACTGCTGTTTTGGATTGTCTGATCTTTTTACAGTCTGTTACGATTACCTGATAATGAAGAGAGAGTTGCCATTTTTCAAATTAATAGGCCAAGAATGCAACAGTTATAAGAATCCATCTCATTTTGTCTTCTCCTTCTAGCAGTTTGATGATTCAGAGGTATACCCCTCACACACAAACTCAAACTACTTGTTTTATCAAGGAGAGTTTGAGGCCGCATGGTTTGTCTATGACATAATTTCTCACAAAGTTGTGTTTCTATGACACAGTTCATAAGCACAAATTTTTGTAAATTCAATATAGGCAAACTCTCAGCTAGGAAGGCAGAAGTCTTCATTATGAAGGCAGCTTGGCCAAACCCTATTAGAGAATAATGCTACATCTCTGTGCTATATTGACAGCACTATATCCTTTATGCTGTATTGACGTGCTACTGATTGAGCATCTCAAATCCAAAAATCATCACAGATTTTTTTGTGAAAGAAAACAACTGGATAGTCCATAAACCTCGGATCTGGACCCAATTCTGTGGCCTTGAGCAATCATTACCCTCTCTGGTGCTTAATTTTATCATCTAAAAAATAAGGCTTTTCTAGCTCTTAATATTTCATAGTTCTAATTTATCTTTATTTTTAAAGTAAATACATTCATCATTTTACCTTTCACCTTTGTGGTTTTGTCAGGTAATAGCAACTAAACTGATATTGCAGTAAGGAAGTTTTATTTGAGGCTAAGACCAAAACCATCACAAAAGATAAAGGCAGACAAATGCAGCTGCCTAATCAGGCCTTTATGATTTCTGTTCAAGACTTGCCATTAATTAAATGTGGATAATTGTTGGCTAGTGTTCCCTTTGTGTTTTGAAATATCCAAAACTTACGGGGCAACCAAATAGGGTGGTAAGAGACCAGTAAATGACAATTTATTTGAATCATTAAGGAAAGACGGAGTGGAAGTGCTGCATTCTCCCCTTAGATCTTCACATCTGGATATTTACGTTGTTTCACTTATGTGCAAAAATACGTCTTACTGATAACCCTAGTTCCACATGTTGGAAGACCATTCAGCACTATCACTTTAAATAAAGTTTTGAAGACAGAGGAGTGAAAGTACTTTGAAGAGAGAATATACTATATGCCTGGCCTAAAGTCATTTCCAAGCAATTAGGAAGCATAAAGATTATCTAATTTGATTTCTGCAGTTTACCATTCAGAAAACTGAGGCTGAGAGAATTTCAGTAGCTCATTCAGAGCCCTGTTCTTGGTGGGCAGCAGAATCCCTGAGCAGCTGAAGAGTCAAGAATAAGAGACGTCAACTCAAACGGTTTTCCTATGGTAGATTTAATAGCTCTTTTTTGACAGTTCAACGGAGGTCCTGCTTTGTTCATATAACTACTGATTAAATTTTGACCCCACTTACAAACCGAGCACTGATCGTTACTATGATGCATAAAAGTTGCATTAACTTTTAGTATCACTGAGCCTTTGGCTTCAAATATATATCATGAGAATGATTATGGTAAAAGTCAGGTCATTATTCTTACCTTTCTCTTACCTCAGACTTAAAGATCTCTGCTATTTTTGGTGCTTCTGTTAAATGACAATGGTTTTGTGGAATCATGAGTTTTAACTCTCCATAGTCAAAAACACTGGATTTTGTCAGATCACCCACCTGTGATTAGTTCCTGGCAGCCACTTACTGAAAACATGAGCAATTTGTAGAAAATCTAAATATCAATGTCATGAGCCGAAGAATTAAGCCAGTGATCTTCCTCATCTACTCCAAGTAGAAAACTTCCTTTTTGAATAAAGAGTAAGAAGGAGATTGGTTTGTGTCAAATTTGTTGTGACTGGTTGGTTTTACTTTCAAAGATGTTTCTGCCAAATAACTACTAATGGATGCTAGTTCACAGTGGGGATGCTGGCTGGTTCCTATTTCTATTTTTAGTTTGTCTTTGGTTACTCAACCATCTATTGTTTATCTTGCACATTATATTTCACCATGTGTCATGTGCTGACATTAGGATGCACTTTAATCTCATCTACAACATGTTCTATATATTGTTTAAAAAATTATTTCATGTGTCCGACAGTCCTAAATTCTGTCATTTTACGTATGACATTGTACAAATCATTTCATTTCTGTTCCTCACACTTTTCTGTGGCTATCGTTGCACTTTTGTTGAAGTACAGGTTGAGTATCCCTTATACAAAATGCTTGGGACCAGAAGTGTTTCAGATTTTGGTTTTTCAGATTTTGGAATATTTGCATTTTACTGATCGAGCATCCCAAATCCCAAAATCTGAAATTCAAAATGTTCTAATGAACATTTCCTTTTGGCATCATGTCAGTTCTCAAAAAGTTTCAGATTTTGGATTTTCAGATTTGGGATGCTTACCATGTATAACGTAAGTGCAGAAAAGAGCCCAAATTATAAACATATGTCTTGATGAAATTTCACAAAGTAAACACACCCAGGTAACCAGCACCCAGATCAAAAAACAAAATGTTGCTGATCCTCCAAAGGCCTCGCTTATGTTCCCTTCCAGTCAGTACCATGACTTAAGGTTCCACAGAGAAAAACCACTATCATCTAACTCTGTGGATCTTTCTTATTTTTGACCTTTATGTAAGTGGAATCTGACAGTATGTTTTATGTCTGGTGTAATTCACTCGGCTTTATTATTATGAGGTTAATCCATGATGTTGCATATAGCTGTGATTCACTCATTCTCGTTGCTGTGTAGTATTCAATTTGGGGAACATACTTCATTCTATCACTGGGCATATGGGCGATTTCTGGTTTGGGACTATTTCCAGTTTGGGATTATAGTGCTGCTATGAACATTCTTACATATGTCTTTTGATGAACTTAAGGCCACCTTTGTTTGGTATATACTGAAGAGTGGAATTGACGAGTCATAAGTTCAGCTCTAGTAGGTACTGCCAGATAGTTTTCTAAAGTGTTTCACTCTTACCAGCAGTGAAGGAGAGTTCCAGATGTTCAACATCTTTGCCAGCACTACACATAGTCTTCATTTCAGCTGGGTGGTAGGTGTGTAGCGGGTGACACTTGTGGTTTGATCCTTAGTCTTTTTCTGTAAAATAATTTGAGACCCTTCTAGTTTTGACAGTCATTGTTTGTAAAATTATAAAACTCCTCATGGTATAGTAGATAGTAGAAGAAGAAAATACCAATTGCCCATTAGTTATCTGATAACAGAAGAGCAAGAAATAAAAGGCTGTTATTCTTGTTGATCTTATTCTAACTTGTCAAGTTTATCCAAAGCACACTTTCTGTTGATCACTTTGAGAAAGGCAAATACAAAAGGCAACAAAGGATCATCCATTTCTTTATAATCCAGAGTCATCTTTGAAGGCTCAAAAAACCCATAAAAGAAATGGTCAAAGCTAATGCTACTTGCCTTCCTTACCTCTAAAACTCTTGCCTTATTATGTGTGAAGTTGTAAGAGAATGCAGGAGACAAACAGCTAACTCGAAACAAAGATGCTTCATCTCATTCCCCATTTAAGTAACCAATGGGACTGCATCTGTGAATCGGGCACAGCTATTTATGTTTGAACTATTTATTCACTTATTTGATATTTATGGAATATTTCCACGAAGTATTCAGGCACTGAAATAGTTACTAGGGATACAAAAACATAAACTCCTGCTCTCAAGGGGCTACAGTCTCAAGGAGGAGACACGTGTCAACATATCACTACAATAGAGTATAAAAGCATTTATGAAATTACAGGGTATGCACCGGCAGGGTGGTGAAACAAAGGAGAGAATGGGTGAGTCTCCCAGAATGGGGGATGTTGGAAGAAGGCTGCACAGGCAAGTGGCTCTTGATCTGGAATTTGCCAAACAAAAGAGCAAAGAGGAAGTCATGGCAGGGCAGAGGGAATTAGACAAGAAGGTTGAGACAACCTACTTTATTGCTGGAGCTTGAGGTGTGATGGGGAGGAGAAACAGCAGAAAGAGTATGAGGCGCTTCCAATACTATACCAGGGAGCTGGGTGTGATTCCTCTCCACTGCCTGGAGAATCAGTCCTTTAAACATTTTTTAGCCCTGTGCCAGATTCTATTAGGGATATACAGATGAATCAGTGCATGTAGTTTTCATCAAATGTTCCTTGAATACCCACTGTTTGCCAGAATCTTGTTCTTAGAAACATAACAATTTCATAGAGGAGAAAGACGAGTGAATGAACTACGTGATATGTCTTTTTTTTTTTTTTTTTTAAGACAGTCTTGCTCTGTCACCCAGGCTGGATTACAGTTGTGTGATCTTGGTTGTGTGATCTTGGCTCACTGCAACCTCCACCTCCTGTGTTCAAGCGATTCTCCACCTCATCCTCCTGCATAGCTGGGACTACAGGCGCCCACCACCACACAGAGCTATTTTTTT
>NW_016813414.1:207419-215786 GCF_001698545.2 Rhinopithecus bieti
TTTTTTTTTTTTTTTTTTTTAAGTAAAGACGGGGTTTCACCTTGACCAGGCTGGTCTGAACTCCTGACCTCAGGTGATCTGACTGCCTCAGCTTCCCAAAGTGCTGGGCTTACAGGCGTGAGCCACCGTGCACAGCCTACATGATACGTCTTATAGCAAATATATGCTTTCATTTTCCCTGGGCTCAGAAAATAGTCATGTGGGAACTCTGAACCTGGAGGAGTTTTAAGCAGGAACCTGAGAATGATCCTAGTTTGGATTTAGAAAAAGCTGTACTACCAATGGAGTGACTTCCACTGATCTGCAGCTGAAGTAGGTAATCTGAATATTTATTGAATAAATAATATTATCAGTTTAAATAAATTTTGTGAGGGTAGTAAGACTTAAGTTGCATCATCTGGAGTTTCTCTAGAATTACAAAGGCCCAGAGCATGCTTAGACAGCTGGTCGTGACTCCCAGCAGCAGGCTTCTCATAGCTCTCGTTCTTGCTTTTCAGGTAACAAAGAACGAACGTCAGGTGATGAAGCCACTATATGACAGGTACCGGTTGGTCAAACAGATCCTGTCACGAGCCAACACCATACCCATCATTGTGAGTAGAATACCTTCCTGTGGCTGCTACAACACCTTTCTGCTTGAATGGGCCCTGGATATATGAATTAGGGCCCTAACCTGCTTTCTCATTAAAGAATAGGCTTTAATGGCTGAATCAGCCATTAGTATCCATGGCCCACAGCTTGAGGAATGAAGACTTTATCAAAGACCCTTGAGGCTACATTTGTTAAAAATGGGCAAATCTGAAGCTGATATAATTTATTTTTCCCTTTTGGAGGACATGCTTTGCCCCAAAGGCATGTACATCCATTGGATGTGCTGGGCCAGAGACAGAGCACCAAGGGGGCAGGGCTGCGCTTTCTCCAGGCCTCTTCACTCCAAAGAGTGCTGCTCTGGTCCCAAGGCCCTCTGTTCATAGTCCCTCCCATCCAAGAGGGGATAACTCCCTTGGGAATTGTGTCCAGGGAGAAAATCCTCTGAGAAACTCAAGAAAGAGGCCCTTCTTCTTGGAGGATGTGGCAAGGTGTAGGAAAGGAGGCTGCTCATTGAAGTTGCTGTCAGTGGCCACCATCCTTGAACTTTGCTGCTTTTGGCTCCTGGATTTTGATTTTGTCAAGAGTAGGGAGCAGCAGCTTGCCTTCAGCGACAGGAAAGCCTTTAGGGCCCAGCCACCTGCTCCCATCCCTCATCCCAGTCTCAACATTTCCACCCTCAGCTTATGAGTGGGGTGTTCTGCCCTGTCCATCTCTTGGGGAAACATTTGCCTCTGTTTCAGTGCTCCCATCTCCCTTGCTGGCTTTTAGGCTCTTTAATAAGCAGACACAAACTCACTTTGATGTTGCTGTTGCAATACATACTCATTTTAGCTGCTGCTCCTGTCTGGCCTGGCCTTAAATGCCCTTCTTATTTCTAGGCCTAGGATATTGTCTTTTTCTTTTAACAATGTATTTAATGAAGAAAGGAGGGTCCAGAGATCTCAGGCAGGTGTATTTGAAGAAAGCCACTTTAGTGTATTCTGGAGGAATGTCCTAAACTAACAAATAAAACGATTAGATCCAAGGAGTTGTTTTCATTCTCCAGGCAGGAACCCATAGTGTCCCTAAGTAGGGTGAACGTGCAACAGAGAAGTCAGCTCCCCTTTGTATTGCTTTCTGAGCTTATGTGATCTCCTTAGCTGACTACAGCCGAAGTGTTCTTGTGGTTGCTGTGATTGGCGGGGCAGCGGTGGGAGGCAGGTGTTTCTCCTCGGGTTTCTTCTGCGTGTCTGCCAGATACAGTCCTGTGCTGTTCTTGCTGTACTCTGTCCTCCTCGATTTATGTGTGTGGGCGCTGAAGGGAAGCAGCAACTTGGAAAAAGAACTTTTGTTGTTTCAGGTTTTCCTGGGAGTGTTTGGCAGGGAGGGGTAAGAATGCAGAGTTAAAAGTTAATAAATACTGGTGAGGTCAGAGGAAGCCAAGAGCTGGAGGGAAAGGGAAAGGGATTCGGAATGTAACCTACTTGTTAACACCTGTCACAGGGTTCCCCCTCCAGCAAGCGGAGAAGCCCTTTGCTGCAGCCAATTATCGAGGGCGAAACTGCTTCCTTCTTCAAGGAGATAAAGGTGAAGACCCCAGCTGCTAACCCATTGCTAAATCCAGACCCGTTCCCTCCCTCCTCCCCTCCCCTCCGGTGAATGGAAAGGGGGTGTGATCGGGCCTTTTGGTGATGGCTTCTCCTAGCATTCCCTAAAAATCAGTAGCTGCGTATAACCGACTTTCAGCAGTTCCCTTTAAAGAGTGCTGATTTCTCCAGTTTCATTTAGCTGATTTCTTTGGTTTTATTTTATTCCCCGCTCTTTTTTGTTTGTATTATTTGCTGTCATTTTGTTTTTACTTTGTTTTCAGGGATTATTTTGTTTGGTTTTGTTGTCCACCGTGCTTTTCGTTTGGTTTTGTTTTCTGTATTTGGGGAATGGATTTTCTGTATTCTAAAATCTTAAATTAGCTCATGAGACCAACTTTAAAAAGAATCTCATATACTGTTTATAGAAAAATCAAAATTAACATAGGAAATAGATATAAACATATAAAACAATGCAAAATTGTACTTCTACAAATAGTAGTTTTTGACAGATTTGCGGGTGCAATATTTCCAGCTTTTCCTTCTTGACTGTCTCATAGCACATTTAGTCCCCAGGACTAATTTTAAAATCTGCTCTTAATCTACAAATGAGGTGCTGTGAATGACTGATAGCTGCCAGAACATATGTCCTGATTTTTTTTCCAGTAATACAGATTTTGTACAGATAATCCTTGTCATCAGTGGCTACTTTTGCTAGAATGGGAGATGGAATCTGTGCCCATAGACCAGCGTGTCTCTGTGGGACCCTAACTGGCCCACACTAGGATCAGCCTCTTTCATGTTTTTGTTTCTAGACAACTGAACAAACTAGACTGCCTTATACAGAACTCTAGAGATGAAAATCAAAGGCAATCATTTTTTTAAAATCAGTGATTGTTTTTCTAACAGTCATTTAATTCCAAAGCAAGAGTTAAACCTGAAGCAGAAGTGAGTTTTAAGAGTTTCACTTGTCATATTTCTGTGACAGTTCCGAGCCTGGGGTGGTCATTTACGTGCTATAGTTAGGAATGATTATTTCAGTATATGGGGGACTCTTGTCTACTGAGGGAAACCAATTGAGAACTTCTCCATTTTCTTGTCTGAGGTAAGGCACCACAAGCTATAAAGTCTTCTTTTATGTATTCCTTTTCTTGCCTTTTGCAGATCTTAATACTTCATATGCCTAATTGTATGGTATTAGGCAATGACTGTGCTCACTGTATTAAGCAGAATTTGTTTCATGAAAATGCTCTAAACTTGGTACTTGAAATTTGGGCCAGTATACTATATTGTGTCTTTAAAAATTAGAGCTATTTTCTTACAATAAGCTTGATGTTAATGAAAGACAAATTTTGTCTGGCTGGTAATGTCACCCAAGAATGAAACCACAGTAATTGGAGAAATTTGGGTAACTGTGTGTATGAAAATCAGCATGTTTCTCTTAGCAGCATGCAATAGAACTATTACTAGATAAAAATGTGTTCTTGAACACATCCAAAATATAGACATTTAATAATGGTTTCACTAGATGAAGATAACCTAATGATGGATGCTCTTTTTTTTTATAAAAGACATTTTTCCCATTCTTATCCTTTAGCTTAATTTTTTTTCACAAGTATATTTTGGCTGTGGTTTATCTCCTGGGCCACATCATGGTCAAAATTTCAGATAATTTTGCAGTGACTACCTTGCTTTTGTAAACAGTGCTGTCTTTTGGTTCATTTTGTTCCTGTTGGCCAGGCCTATTAGAATGTATTTGGACTGTACTAAATCTTGGCAATTCCAATTTGGAATTTGGTGTGTGTGCAGATAAGATTGTATCTAAGTGGTTTCTCCAAAACTCACCCCTGGTTTTAAATGCTTTTGGGAGCGAACCAGCTGTAAATGAACTAGAGCCAGCTCAAGTTCTGAAGGCCTAGATTTTCCAACCCAAAGTAACCTAGAGATCATCTAGTCAGTTCTCCTAGCCAACCTAAGAATCCCCTGTAACACTTCTCTGGCAGAATAGAGACATTGTCCCTACAGAGAGATTCCATCCTCAAGCTTGAAAAGTTTACAGCAATGGGAGTAGTTAGGTCACTCACTACATGAGTATCAATAATAGCTAACAACTTATATTATTGGTTTTATAATTATCTTTCTTAATTACATAACATGTAATTTAAAATGTATAGGTTTGATAAATACAAAAAGTTAATGAAAATAGTTGAAATTAAAATATTCATAATTATTATCAGTTTATTGCATTCTATCCCATAGGCTTAGTTTTGCCCTTTGGAGCACCATGAAATAAAGATACTGCTTCTTCCCTGAGAGCACTACCTGTATTTACAGTCACCTGCCCTGCCCACTCTCACTCCACCCTCTATGACAATCTGTTATCCAAGTTCCTCTTACTCTTATGTGATATGGGTTCCAGACCTTTCAGTGGTCTCCTAGCTCTGCTGTGTGCACACACACTGGTTTATCAGTGTTGCTGTTAAAACTGATACCCAGAACTAGACGTTAATCTGGATATGATGTTAATCAGAACAGTGAACCAAAGACTAGTCTTTACCTTGACCTGGATGACTGAGACCTTTTCATGCCTCTAATTTCTTGCCTATGCAACTGTCAGGGTATTGGGAATTCATTTTGGCCTGTCAAGAGGATAGGGTGTCAGCCTCAGCACTGCTGACCTTTGGGGCCGGTAACTGTTGTGCAGCACTGCCCTGTGCTTTGTGGGTTGCTTACCAGAGTCCTTGGCCTCCACTCATTAGAGGCCAGTAGTGTGCCACCACCACCCCTTCACCAGTCGTGAGAGCCAAAAATGTTTCCAGACATTGCCCGACGTCCCCGAGGGAACAGATTACCCCCATTGAGAACCACTGTTCATGGCCCTGGCATGACTCACACTTTGCTGTATACTTCTGCACTGCCCCGATGTATCCAGCTTTTCTTTTTCCTAATTATAGGGCCTTGAATTTTTCTAATTTGTTACATCTCATACTTCTATTTCAGCTGTAGGAAATACACTAAATCTAGCTTTTGTATTCCAACATATCAGATATCCCTACCCGCTTTGTATTATCTGTACATTTTGAGAATATGCCTTTTCTTTGTCCAAGTGACTCAGATACTGAGTAAGGCAGGGTCAGGCACAGGGGCTGCTGTAGAATGCCCTTCAGGTTCATGTCACCCTTTAGTCATTACTCAGCAGAAATTTGGGCAGCCAGCTTTCCTTTCGTAGTGTCTGCTTACCTGGTTGTTTATTGAAATCCAAATACTACATCTATCAAAAAAGGAAAAATGGTTCGTTTTCGTGACTCATTTTTAAGGAACCAGTTTCATCAGTTGATCACTGATTATTTCCCAATTGCTTATATATTATCTATGTATTAATTCCTTCTAGAATCTATCCAGTATCTACAACACTTACGATGACTGTCTTATTTGAAAATCTATTTGCTATTTTTCCTCATGATTGTCAGAGGCTACTAAGAGTAATTTTGTTACATTTATCTCAAAAAATATTGAGTGCTCACTATGTGCAAGGCAGACTTCCACATTAAGTTCTCTCAGGACTTTGGGATATAATTGATAAGACCTAGACACCTGATTTCATTAAAGGCCGTTAAGTTCTTATTTGTAACTTCGTTAGCTGTCCCAGGTGTTTATGCTCTTCTAATAGTTTTTTGTAGTTATCTTTTCAAACTGAATTACTAGACTGCTTAACAGCCATTTATTGGCCATATGCAAGCATTGGCCAGGCTCTGGGGACAACAGTGAACAGATAGGCCCCAATTCCTGCCTCCGCTGAGTTATGGTCAGGTGCTTCTACTCTGTCTTCCTTATCCAGGGGAGGGGAAGGAAAGAGGGAGCAGAAAACTGATGTGCACAGCCGGTGTCCCAGGTGTGCCTTATGAGGTACCTGACATACATTATCTCAATTTTTATCAAAACTATGTCGATGGGAATTGTTATTACTCTTACTAAAACAAAAAGAAACATATTCATTTAAAGTCAATTTTACTTTGTAAATTTTAAATGTTTTAACAATTTAAAGAGACTCAAGATCTGAAGTCACAGCTGAGACAATCTGGAAAAGCCACCTAGCTTTTGCCAATTTTATTTTCATAGCAATACTTTGATATCAGTTATATGATAGTCCTTTTTTGTTTTGCTTGGTTTGGTGGCTTGCTTCTTCACAGTGTTTCTCTTCAGAAACACCATTATTAAACATACCAAAATTTACCATGAACCATTTGCACATTTGCACTTTGCCCTCCAGCAGGAACTGCTGCTGTCTCCGGAGATTTTTTTGCTGCACTGCCATGGAAGCCATTTGGTTTACCTGTAATAATTGATGCTGTGCATACCGTTTTTCATATAGCTGTATTCTGAACCAATTTTTAAATTTTTTTAGGATAGTAAGTTATTCTCTGTGGTCTGACTACCTTTTGGCAGTACATCACTTCTTTTGAAATCTTTCAGACTCTGATATTATCTCTTCCTTAGGCTTACATAGCCTTAAGTTGGCTCTAAGAAATGCTGATCTGGCTTTATTATTTTTCTATTTGCATTATCAATACAGAGAATATCATACTTTTCTTAGAATCTTGTATGCTGAAAATAGATTTTGGCCTTTGGAAGTTCTTTGGAAAAGCTTGAGTTTTCTTATTTCAATCATGAGAATATAGTATGTTTCAGTCTTCTTAAAATTTCCCTAAAATTTTGTGCATTAAGCAGCCATAAAATATTTTCTAATCTCAATTCTTAAATAGAAAGGTTATATTGTTTTATTTCAGAAAATGTTCAGACTGATTTTTTTTAAAAAGCCCTCTGAGATACACAAGTAGTAGAATCCTTTAAAGCACTGGTTACTGGTGATGAATTTTGTTTTGTACTGTCATAGCTGGAAAATTTTGGATCCTTTTAGTTCATCTGATTTAGGTTATAAATTGTGATGGTTGTTCCTTCTTACCCCACCCCGACAACTATTAACATGCTGTACACTTATTTGAAAATAATTTTGCAGTCTGTTTTCTCTATTGAGTGGCTACGTTGTTTGTGTTATTAAATGTGTACATTTATATTGAATACGGATATTCAATAATATATTCAATAATATTATTGAATATACATATATTATATTCAATAATATATGTAATGTACATATGTGTTGCTAAATGTAGATACAGAAGAAACTCTATGGTGTCTGATTATTAAATGATACTCATAATGAAAGTGTGCCCCAAAAAGTGACCAGATTTTTATTGGGGTTGCTGTGTATCTCCAGGAAGAAGAGGAGGGGTCAGAAGACGATAACAATGTGAAGCCAGACTTCATGGTCACTCTGAAACCCGATTTCAGTGCACGATGCTTTCTGGACCAATTCGAAGATGATGCTGATGGCTTTATTTCCCCAATGGATGATAAAATACCATCAAAATGCAGCCAGGACACAGGGCTTTCGAATCTCCATGCTGCCTCAATGTATGTCATTTTGGTGGTGGCGGTGAAATGTTTTGGTAAAAATAGCTGTCTTAAATATTATCTTAGCCTTTGTATCTAAATAAATTAGCTGATAAAATACATGTGACTACCTGGGGCGTATCTGGATAAAACAGTGTTTTTTGTTTTTTGTTTTAATTTTTTTTTATATGCTTCAGCCCATGTTATTTGAGGGAACTTTTGAGTCTTGTTTAAACAACCAGAAGTTCTCTCTCTAAATGGCACCGTGTGGTTCTGTACATCACAGCCCATCACTGAACACACACTGAGCACAGACGTCATCTTCTTCTTTCAAAGAAAAATACGACAGTGCCATGGGATTTCACAAGGCCTAAGAATTCCTAAGTAGCAGGAACCCCCAGAAGCTGGATCTGTTGCCAGCATGTTTGGCTTTCAGGAAATGGAAAACATCTATTTCCGCGTCCCCTCAATGCCCTCAGCAGTTTCTGGATTTATTTGCCTCCCCTTTCTGCACAGCTCCTGTTGAGTTACACATTCATTACATTTATGACAACTCAAATCTAACTTAATTTCTTTGCAATGCTTCCTCTCTCTTAGACCTGAACTCCTGGAACACCTCCAGGAAATGAGAGAAGAAAAGAAAAGGATTCGAAAGAAACTTCGGGATTTTGAAGACAACTTTTTCAGACAGAATGGAAGGTAGTGCCTGTCTTCCCCCGCCCTCCCTTCCCCACCCCCGCCGCAACACACACACCCA
>NW_016813414.1:216114-230989 GCF_001698545.2 Rhinopithecus bieti
GCCGTCCCTTCCCCAACCCCCCCGCAACACACACACCCATCCCTTTTGTTTTTCTGTCAGATCTGTGGAATGCCTTTAAGCGGGGGACTCTTCTGCATCCTCCCTGTAACCTGGTCCTTGGGTTTGTGCCCAGGGACCGTCAGAGGTTGACTGTGAGATGATGGGATTTGTGTGGACCACCCAGAAGAAATGCTCTTTGGGTAATGCCCAAGAGTAATGCAGATTCAGCTGACATTTATGAAACGAACCTGTGCCATCAAATTCTTATCTACAATGAGCAGCAGGAAGCTGCATTTCCAGCTGGTGGTGGCACCAATGCTTTTTTCTTAAGAAGCTAGAGATTAGCCAAGTAGCCATAGTGGCACACCTGTAGCTCTAGCTACTTGGGAGGCTAAGGCAGGAGGATTGCTTGAACCCAGGAGTCTGAGGCTGCAGGGAGCTATGGTCCACCACGGCACTCTATTCTAGGCAATAGAGTGAGACCTCATCTCTAAATATAAGGAACTAGAGGAACACGGGAAAGAGGGATCTAAGTATTACTGATTTTCAAGCTCATTTCAAAAATGAAGGTGATAATTGCCAAGTTTAAATGAAAAATATGCATGAAAAGCAGTAAGTCGGCCAGGTGCAGTGGCTCACACCTATAATCCTAGCACTTTGGGAGGCCAAGGTGGGTGGATGACATGAGGTCTGCCTGGCCAACATGGTGAAACCCCGTCTCTACTAAAAATACAAAAAATTAGCCGGGTGCAGTGGCACAGGTCTATAATACCAGCTACTCTGGAGACTGAGGCAGGAGAATTGCTCGAACCCAGGAGGCCAAGGTTGCAGTACGCCGAGATCACACCACTGCACTACAGCCTGGGCTACAGAGTGAGACTTCATCTCCAAAAACAAAAAAGAAGAGCAGTAAATCTACCTGGTTGATGGGCTGCCTCTCGCCAGTGAATTTTAAGGCATAATTTAGTCTTTCATGTTTACAAGGAACAGCACACAAAACATCTTACTGAAAGTCACAGTAGGAGCCCGAGGAAAGAACCAGTAACAGATTTGCATCTCTTACATTGGAGTTAGGTTTTATCATTTTAAATTGGTTTTAACCCAGATTACTGAAGCTATGTAAGTATTGTTTCTCTTGAGTCCTCTTTTATACTTCCTGAAAGTTTGGGGAAATAAAAGCACCATAAAACTTTTTGTCATTTAAAATACATTGTATTTCAGTTTAGTTTAACAATTATTGTGTAAATTTACTTTTAGGATCTGTGATTTGGACATGTCTCATATTTTTATACCTAAACATTTGCTTTTCATTTCCCCCCACTGCAGAGTATTTAGAAAATATAGGTAAGCAAATTTAAGTAGCAATTCCCAAAATAATAACCAAAGACAAATCAGAATTAATGTTTTGATGTGTATCTTTCCAATCTTTCATCTAAGCCTATTTTTTGGTTTATCCTTTTTTATATTCTAAGTCACGTTATGCACAGACGTCTTATACATGAGGAACCATGTAGAATTATGCAACGCCCAGGTTTTAAGAAAATGTCAATGGAGGACATTAACTTAATTGTCAAAAACATTTAGAACTATGAGGGACTTGGAGATAAGCTCTGGTTCCATGACTTCATGTCTGAGGAGAGTGAAGGCCCTCAGAGTACAGCAGGCGCCTGCGTTCCAGATGCTCCAATTCCTGAGCACCTGTTCCTTGCCCTGCCCCCTGAGAAACCACTAGAATCCTTTCCTAGAACAAGGCAGGGTATGAATAAGATTGGTTTATTTTTAATTCATTGAACAATTTAAGCCCCATGCTATCCTCCTTACCCACATTTGCCCTTTAATAATAAAGGCAGGAAGCCTACGTTTGAATGTCGGCCATGTGCAATTTCCCATAAAACGCAAAGCAGCAGCGCACACCGCATGGTGCCCAAGAGCAGGCAAGTTACCTGATTTCCTGTGCTGGTTTCAACATGTGTAGTATAGAAATGGCTCCGTCTCATCAAGGTGTTATAAGGGTTATATTAGATCATGGGTACAAAGTACTTAGCAGAGGGCTTGACCTATAAGTTCTCAAATACTTGTGCATATAAATATGATGCATGGAAAGTTACTCAAACTATAAAGGCTTATTATAATAGTATTATGGAATCCAGCTGCTGAATTCTAAGACTGTTTTATGATAAGCAAGAGTACTATCTGTTTTTGAAAAAAAAAAAACAGTTGTGGGTGGACTAGTTGCTAATTAAAAATTTAAAAGTTCACAAGATGAAATATATAAGAATGAGAAAACATTAATTATGAATAAAGGATTGTGGTGTCTGAGGGCTCAATGTGAATTCATACTTAGCAGAGAGAATGTCTGCATTTCTTAGCCTTCTTGTCATACAAGATGCCAGATTAATTATATAAAAATTCAGTTGCATGATGCCTTCTGGTTTGAAACATTTTCATTATTTGTCTAAATCCAGCTCCAGTCTTAAGACCAAGGGCCACTTGGCCACACTGATTCTACAAGTTGATAAACTGCAAAGTTTCTACACACAATGATAATTTGCCCGATGAATAGTATCTAGCAAAGACAGAAAATGATCCTCAGACCCCTTTTTCCTTTATTTGCATTAGAAATGTCCAGAAGGAAGACCGCACTCCTATGGCTGAAGAATACAGTGAATACAAGCACATAAAGGCGAAACTGAGGCTCCTGGAGGTGCTCATCAGCAAGAGAGACACGGATTCCAAGTCCATGTGAGGGGCAACCCCCGCCCGAGCACAGGGGGCTGGCAGCTGCAGTGAGAGTTTACTCTCCCCTGAGAAAGAGCAGCTCTGGAAGGCAGCCTTGGGGCTGGCCCTGCAAAGCATGCGGCCCTTCTGCCTCTAGACCATTTGGCATCGGCTCCCATTTCCATTGCCTGCCTTAGAAACTGGCTGGAAGAAGACAATGTGACCTGACTTAGGCATTTTGTAATTGGGAAGTCAAGATTGCAGTGTGTGCACATGCGCGTGCGCGCAGACACACACACATACACACACACACAGTAGTGGAGCTTTCCTAACACTAGCAGAGATGAATCACTACATTAGACAACACTCATCTACAGAGAATATACACTGGTCTTCCCTGGATAACTGAGAAACATGAGACCATTCTCTGTCTAACTGTGATAAAAACAAGCTCAGGACTTTATTCTATAGAGCAAACTTGCTGTGGAGGGCCGTGCTCTCCTTGGACCCAGTTTAAGTGCGAACGTGCACTGGAGCCCTATTTGCTGCCGCTGCCATTCTGGTGACCTTTCCACAGAGCTGCGCCTTCCTCATGTGTGTGAAAGGTTTTCCCCTTCAGCCCTCAGGTAGATAGAAGGTGCATCTGCCCACAATGGCAGTGCAGTCATCATCTTCAGGGTGTTTCTTCAGGACTTCCTCAGCTGACAAGGAATTTTGGTCCCTGCCTAGGACTGGGTCATCTGCAGAGGACAGAGAGATGGTAAGCAGCTGTATGAAGGCTGATTTTAAAACCAAGTGATGGGAGAAGAGCCTGGAGATTCTTTCCTGAACACTGACTGCACTTACCAGTCTCAGATTTTATCATCAAATACCAAGCCAGGCCAGCATGCTCATGGCAACCTGTTTGGGACTGTTTTGTTGTGGCACTAGCCAAACATAAAGGGGCTCGCTTAAGTCCTAGCCTGCATACAGAGGATCAGGGGAGAGAAGGGGCCTGTGTTCTCAGCCTCCTGAGTACTTACCAGAGTTTAATTTTTTAAAAAATATCTGCACTAAAATCCCCAAACTGACAGGTAAACGTAGCCCTCAGAGCTCAGCCCAAGGCAGAATCTAAATGACACTATTTTCGAGATCGTGTATAAAAAGAAAAAGAATGTCATTCTGTCTGGCCAATTATAATTCTTTTCAAAAGACTGTCACAAAGCTGTCTATATTAGACATTTTGGCGGGACCAGAAAATGTAAGACACCAAATCATCTCTTCAGTGTGCTTGACGTCACCTTGTGATGTGTTGTTACTTTAACTCCTGCACCTGCGCTGAGGACAGTGGGTTCTGGGTCCACCTTTGTGCTCTGCGAGGCCGAGCCCAGGCATCTGCTCGCCCGCCATGGCTGACCAGAGAAGGTGCTTCAGGAGCTCTGCCTTTGACGACAAGTGTTACAGGATGAACACACAGCAGAGCCACCCTCCTGTATGTTTTAAAAGTTGCCTTCTTAAAGGGCACAGTTTTAAGGAAAAGAAAAGGAATGTAAAACTATACTGACCAGTTTTCAGTTTTAAAGGGTCGTGAGGAACTGGCTGGTCTAATGGGATTTACAGCAACATTTTCCATTGCTGAAGTGAGGTAGCAGCTCTCCTCTGTCAGCTGCATGTTAAGTCAAGGATGGGGGAAAAGAATGCCTTTAAGTTTGCTCTTAATCGTATGGAAGCTTGAGCTATGTGTTGGAAGTGCCCTGGTTTTAATCCACACTCAAAGACGGTACATAATCCTACAGGTTTAAATGTACATAAAAATATAGTTTGGAATTCTTTGCTCTACTGTTTACATTGCAGATTGCTATAATTTCAAGGAGTGAGATTATAAATAAAATGATGCACTTTAGGATGTTTCCTATTTTTGAAATCTGAACATGAATCATTCACATGACCAAAAATTGTGTTTTTTTAAAAAAGACATGTCTAGTCTGTCCTTCAAGTAACAGCTCTCTTAAATAAGCTATGATAGTAATCAGATCATTACCAGTTAGCTTTTGAAGCACATTTGTTTAAGACTATGTTTTGAAAATATGCTACAGAATTTTTTTTTTAAGCTACAAATAAATGAGATGCTACTAATGGTTTTGGAATCTGTTGTTTCTGCCAAAGGTAAATTAACAAAAGATTTATTCAGGAATCTTCATTTGAATTTGTATGATTCAATAAAAGAAAACACCAAGTTATATAAAATAAATTGTGTATGGGATGTTGTGTTTTCCTTCGTAATTTCCACTAACATATCTTCATGGAATGGAGCCCAGGTGAAATGAGGGGAGGCCCTTTTCACGGTAGATCTTATTTGAAGACATGTTAGTCAGTGGTTTCTGGCTCTGCAAGGGAGATACGTTCCCCAGCAACCATTTCTGCAGCCCAGAATCTCTCTCAAGGCACTAGAGGCGGTGTCTTAATTGGCTTCACACAAGACAGAATGCTCTGGACTGGGGTTTTTCCTTTGCTGTCTTGGGAATGTGTGTTTATTATTAGCACATGCCAACAAAATAAATGTCGAGTTATTTCATAAGTCTAAACTTAAGAATTAAAGATGGCAGACTTATAATTTTCATAAGCACTTTTATTGTGTTTAGTCTGGAGTAAACATTGAAATAAGTTTATATTAAGTATGATATCATTACATTTCATCTTTGAATCCTTTAGTTCAGATTTCATGTTCTAAGACTTGTAGGTGCAAGATTTAGGATAAGGGCTAGCTTAGAAGTTTTTCAAGATGGTAGAAGTTTGTCCTGTGCTGCTTTAAAAAAAAAAATAAAAGCTAGTACAATTTGGTGACCTCCAGGTGAGGGAAAATTTCCGTGAAAGACCAAATCAAATTTCAAACTGGAATACTAATTATTTTTTTAATTACCAGCTAGGATGTTGTCAGCTCTTAAGATTTCTTCCATTTGCCTACCAGTTCAAAGTCAAAAGATTATTATTCATTGCAGGGATCAGTGATGTCTCCATAACTGTAATTTTTGCTTTGTCTCATCCTAATTCATTGCTTGGGTGGCAAGGGAATAGCCTCTTGCAGGGTGTGCCTGCTCCCAGGTGTGACGTTTCCAGCCAAGGACAAATGCCTCAAAGCTGTGCTGTGTCATAAATGTCACACTAGGTGTCCCAAGACCAGCAGTCTTGGAACCCCGAGGGCTGAGCATTATAAATGTGGTTGAGCTTAGAATTCCTTATAAGGTGAATATTTAGGTTTACTCTCAGCATAAAGGGATGGCCATGGTGCTAATTAAGCTGGTTCTGCCCAGGGGTTGCCTAGTTCTCAAGAGACAGAATTGGGCCCCGTGTCCAGAATGGATCACAGAGTTACGAGGAAAATCAGCATTTTAAGTTTGGATCATTTTTGGTTTCAGAGCTTTTTAATCTGATGAAGATGCCATTTTCTTAAGAGTAACACCTTATGCTTTTGGTGGCTATAGCTGAACACCATAAACTGTTAACAGCTTTGTGACAGCTGGCTGTAGTCTAAATTCTGTGTTGCTCTCAAGAGGGGTCTTCCTGCTACACTGCTTCCTAGTTTGTTTTCCCCTGGGGGGAAGAGGTGGTTTCTGCACCAAGATCAATGCCTCTGTGATGCTCTTTTTCAGTATCCACTTAGTTAAATCAATGAGGAGGGATACACCACACTGCAGTCTTGAAGCAGTGTGTCCTCTGAAGCTCTTGTGTTTGACAGAACTTGGGTAAGTGCTTTCCTTTACTTCATTCATTTCCTTTTGTTGTTTTTTTCCACTCAACACTTAAAATGTACTGAAGAGTAGACTGGCTAAACATATTTTCAAATTTTTATACATTCAAATTGTGCACACTGGCTCTACTTTTAAGTGGTGACCAACACAGCACACACCAAATCAGAGTCACGTATAAATGCACTGCACAGTGGCACTGGCCACTTTCCCAAGCAGAGATCATGTGTGTGCCTCAAAACACAGGTTTGGCAAGTCCTCCAACTGAAAACACCCATACAGTCATGAAAATCTCCACAAATAGTTTTTGTAAAAAATATAGGCTCCTAACTATTTCCATGACATATAAGCAGAAGGCATTTGAAATTACCACTGTCCTTTTTAAAAATGTAAAATGCACAAAAAACATTTTATACATGACTATTTTGTATAAATGTAAAATATTTTAAATTGTGAAAGTTCTAGAATTTTTGACAGTGTCATCAGGATCAGGGTCTGACCTTTTCCTTCTTTAAGGAATCCTGTGACTCCCTGGAGCCCCTCAGAAGCCTCCTGGGGATTAAGCTTTTGTTCTATCTCCAGGCAGGGCACTGGAAGGTGATGCAAGCTGGGCATACACTTCAGGCATGTCCATTTTGTAGCTAGAAAAGTGGGCTTGTCCTCTATACCCAGATGCCTTTAAAATAATTCATAGAAAGCGTTGGAGGAGTGCAGTAATGAAGGCATTAAAGCAAATTTTTAAAAATTAAGTACGTTTCCAAAGCCAATGAGGCCATCACAAATAAATACATTAGCCATTTACTATTCTGAAACTAATAAGGCCACCAGAGAACTGAGAGACTTGGAGAAAGACACATTTCAGTTGTGTGGAGGGAGCACCTCATCCTTTGCACTGCCCGTTCCTGTCTGTGGCCAAGTGTGCCCTCGCTCAGACCTCAAACAGCCTGGAGAGTTGGGCAACAGGAGCTCCATGTCCCACCTGACAGCTGGGGCACAAAGCTGCCATGGTGGGTACCCATGCAGTGTCCTTTATGTGCTGCTGACATCCTCTAAGTGACAGAAAGTAAGCATTAAAAATATGCTAAGCCTGAAATTTAAAAAAAAAAAGGCTTGGAATAAGGGCCTAGTGCTAAAACAAGGATTCAAACTCAGATCTGTCTGGCTTCAGAGTACAAAGATGCAATACTGCTAACACAGATGCAAGTTAATGCTGTCCCGCCAAAACTGAAGCTCACCCTGAATAATTCTGGTAACTATGGGCTCAAGTAATAAAATTTGGGCAAAAACAACAAGCTATATTTAGTGACTCTCATTTTCTTCAATATTCTGATGTTGCCTCTTTTGAGGGACCAGAAAGTTACACAAGCCCAAGTACACCAGGTTCCACAGCCTACTACAAAGGCTGATGTCCTCTGAATCCCCCCAACGATGTTTTCACTTCTAGTCCTATCATAGTTTGCAGAACTGTGAAGTACCTGAATGGAAATTTCAGAATGGAGACCCACACGGGGTGGGGGCGGGCTGAGGAGAAGCAGACCCTCCCACTAGCCTTATTACCTCTTCTAGCCATGGATTCTGAATCCTGTAAGACAAAGTATATCACAGTCATCCCTGACGGGGTCAGCTCACCAAAGCTGTATATACACAGACTTGCACATTCAGTAAAAGTCAGAATTCCCAATTGCAGTTTTAGAATCCTGGCAGGCAAACAGACAAATGGGGCTTGGCAGGTCTGGGATTGTTGACAGCTTGGTCCTCACTCTTCCCCTCCAACAAGGCTTAGACAGCAAGGGTGACTCCGTGTTGTGCTGCAGCTGCCTGGGGGACACGGCCCAGTGCAAACCTCAGCAAGAACTCAGTTCTGACACCAAGAAGATCCCCATGTTACTATGAATTCTGAAATTATAATCTTTTAGATGTCTGGATTTTTCTTTCTGTAAAGCAATTCAAAGATGTGCAGAAACCTTCATGTCAAGCTTCTGATCCTACAGCTTTGCGTGTTTCTTGGTAAGCCATTTTGAGACACTATGATTTTCTGTTACTTTTAAATAATTTAAAATTACTGGACAAGATGAGATGAAGGGGAGGGAGAGAGTAAAGGATACATTCCTCTGTAGTAGCAGAAAGCAGTGGGGCTCAAACTTGGATGCACGTGCGCCTGCCTGGGGATCTGGTGCTGTAGCTCCAGGGAGTGCCTGATGTTCTGCAATGCTGACAAGCTGCCGGGTGCTGCCGGGCTGCTCGTCCAAGGACCTCACTTTAAATAGAGGCTGCAGACTGCATCCTGGGTGTTTATGGAAATGAGCAGCTCCACCAATTAATCCAAAACCCTGAGTTAACAGAGACCAGCACATTTGACAACACCCACAGAGGCCGAACGCTGCCTGGATGCTTGAGATGCAGACAGATGGCTCAGCTGTATGATTTGCGTTACTTACCCTCCAGAAATGTTTCTTTTTCTGAAAAGCCGTACCCATCTTATCAGGTGATTATGGAAATTTACTTGGATGACTGTAAAGTGATGACACAGTAAATCCTTAATAGATGATGGTGGGTGGGGTGGTTACTATCATCAGCCTCAAGGCAAACATTCTTCCTATCTTGAAGTCCAGAGACACATTCTGAATCCCTGCAAAAAACAAACTGTATTTCCCCGTATCATTTCCCCCACCAACACCCTCTGATCCTTGTTGGTGTGAATCAGAAAGAGAATATAAGTTATTGCTAACAGGATGAGCAAGATTCTATGGGAACATCATCCCATTCTCTTGGGGGAATACGATAAATTGTGACTATTACTATTTTCCAGCACATCACATCAAAACTTGTGCCACCTTCTTAGAAAAATTAATGCTTGCTAACTTCCTTCTCTCACAGAGCAGGGAAAACCCCTCTAAGTCTACTTCTCCCCAAAATGTTTTGGGAGGTCCAGATCTGCTCCAACATGTAAAAAGAATAAACCATTGACATGGCAGCTGAGACCAACATGGAAATGCCTGAGATGTGTGGAGTGAAGGAACAGAGTAACCTTTGGATGGATTTCAAAGTCACTTAAGTGTCCTGAAATTTGTCTCAGGGTGTATTTTTAACAACTGAAAACTGAACATCCCCTTGGGAGGGGAGTTGCTCTGATTTTGGCACGCTCCTAACCAACATACTAAATTTCATCGAAACCTGTGGCCACAGCTGACACTAAGAAGAGACCTGGGGTCCTCCACTCCCTCATCAACCCGTATAGGGGACAACCTGAAGGTGCCATTGACGAGGCCAGCAATAGGGCAAGCTTTCCCATTCAGGTGACTCTGCAGTCTCATTGAGGCTTTACGTCCCTCCTCTCATTACCTCAGACACTTAGACTTCTAGGTCTTCTCTCCAATCTGCCAGTGACTTGAACTTGAGAGTCCTTGAACCTGGCTCACAAACATCTGAGTTCCAGAGAATGTCCTTGAACCTGGTTCACAAACATCTGAGTTCCAGAGAATGTCCAGGCATGAAAGGCCAAAAGACCCATTTTTCAACCAAAACAAGAAGCTTGGGCTGTGGCAGGCCAGCTCTGCTGGGACCACAAGCCAGTACCTAGTTGGCACCTGCTGCCAACCTTCGTCCTCAAGAGCACCAGCCTCTTATGACCCAGTGGGGAATGGGGTTACAGTGTTTCAGAATCTGCTCTTGCTTTCTGATCCTCCTAATCCTAAAGAAAAGGTAACCACAAAAGACTAATCTGGTTTAGTGTTTGGCTCCATCTGAGGCGTGTGTGGGTGTGTATTTTAATTCTTGTTTAAGTTTCTCAGTAAGTTCAACACCAGCAGGAGCTGAATCAGTAATTATCATAGACTGTCTCCAACTCTCATGGGATTAGGCCCAGGAAAATCAGCTTTTAGAAGATCTGAAGACCATGTGATTGTGTGCCCTGCCAAATATCCAGCCACACTAGAGGGAAAAAAAAAAAAAAAGATGACATCTGGATTAATTTTCTTGGTGCTACAAATAGCTAGGGAGTACACCCTCCATTATTATGGGAGGAAATAAAGCACCAAAGCCTGGACTAGCTAATCCATGGGAGAGGCTGTTATTAATACAGATCCAAAGAGTCTGTCCACACTGTAGTGGACACCTCTTCCAGCACCTATTCTGTTGCATATCCTAGTATCTCACTGCACAAGTAGAGGGCACTACAGATGTTAATGCAAAGCCATGCCTGATCAGTGTGGACACCCTGCCTGCATCTGAGGCAGTCTATGTTAGCATCCCTAAGCAGAGAACTGTAGTGAGAGAGCAACATTTGCCACCCGCTCCACAGGGCTCTGCTCTCATGGGATTCATTCATCACTCATTACCAAAAACCTGGAATGGAAAGGCACTGTGATAGGTTCTGTGTCACTTCCTACTTGGAGAACTCCCTTTGTCCAAAGTCAGTAGGATAATGTTCACTGTTTCTGAAGAACACAAGGACCTGCTCTCTTCATCCTCTTCCTTATCACAAACTTCTGTTCTGCTTTGTGAGATCCTGTTCACCAACAGAAGTCTATAAGTGGAGCCCAGGAATGGTTCCTATCAATACTGCACAAAGGCACTTCAAAAATGGAGACATTCGCAGAGCAGAGTACTCATAACTCATGGAACCTCTGCTACTAACGAAGTTAAGTTAAAGGCAATGTAGCATCACATTCTTAGGCACTTTTTGCTTGGTTACATTTTAAGAGTCAAAGACGACAAGACAACCAACAAATATATTTCTCATTAAAAAGAATATAATGAAATTCTGAAAAGTAGCTTTGATTTTAATGAAAGTATTTGTTTTTCCTCTGATACTTGAACCTAACATGAGTATTCTGTTCATTGGGTTTCACTGCAAATATATTTTGCTATTCCAGTGTATGCCCTCCCTTCACTTTAATCTCTATCATCTGATTAACTACTATTTGGACATTAATTCCAAACTATGATTCTGGGAGAAATGAACAGATACTAAGCAAAAGAAAAAAGAAAAAAGAAAAAAAAATCCAAAGGACAGGGGATTCCGTGGAAAACTAAATTTGAGAGGAGGAGGAGGGGGAAATGAAGGAAAAGAAGGGGAAGAATGAGAAGAAGGAAGAGAAGGAGAAAGGGGGAAAGAGAGAGAAGGAGGAGGAGGAGGAGAAGGGAAGGAGAAGGAAGAGGAGAAGGAGAAAAGGACAAAGAGAAGGAGGAAGAGACAGAGGAGAAAAAGGAGAAGGAAGAGGAGAAGGAGGAGGAGAAGGAAGAAGAAGAAAGAACTAGTAGTCATTGTGCAATAAAGTTTAACTTTCTTTAAATTAGAGACAGCCAAACTTATATAATACAAATGTCCTTTTTCTTCCTTATTCAAAGTATTTTTCCCACAGGAAGCTCTGCTTTTTGCCAACTATTGAGGCCTCAATGTCTACTTATTCCTACTACTGAGAACACAGAGCCGCTTGCTGAAGAAGGGCCCAGCTGTGTGCTCATGGTCTCCCAGGGCCCATGGAGTGGCCTGATGACTTACCTGCCTGCCTGAAGAGGCCCTTCACTTTACCCTATGTCCCAAGATTGGACACCATGACTGCCTGGAGAGGTGGAGGGGCACAGACGATTTGCACTCTCATATCTAGCCAGAGGCAAAGCCTGGAATCCCAATATTTACTAAAAGCCTGTTGAAATACATGCACTGTGGGATCCTCGATCAGACCTTAGGACAGACATCAGTGGGAAAACTGATAACATCCAAAAAAAAAAGTGTGAAGTTTCTTGAATAGTAATTTCCCAATATTGGTTCCTTGGTGTTGATAACTATACCATGGTGCTATGTTAACATTTGGGGACACTGAGTGAAAAATCAAAGAACTCTATTATTTCTGCTACTTTTCTATAGATCTAAAATTATTCAAAAATAGAGTTTCAGAGTGATATTAGCAAGATGGTGGAATAGACAATCCCCCAGCATCACGCCCCTGACAAAAATACAATTAGAAACCATTCAATGACAAGAATACCACCATGAATATACCAGAACTCAGAGGAGAAGCAGAGAAACCACCTAGGCACACAGAATTGAGAGAAGCCATGACAGGTAGGATGAACAGTCATTTTACACATTTTACATTTTATACCTCTTCCCCTAAGCTGGCATAGTGCCACTCACACAGATTTTCCCTAGACCCATGGTTGCTGGTGAAGGAGGGAAATGAAGGTGAATATTTGATCTCCCCACTGGTCTAGGAATCTTCATGGCAAGTCTATTCTGGTCCTATTCAATCAGAACTATTGGGAGTGTCAGGAAAGCTTAATTACTTGGGGTGAGTTGGAAACAATGACCAGGGTGTTCATCACAGAAAGCTGATCTCAGCACTCTGATCAGTAGGGATACCAAGTTAAACAGACTGGCCAGGACCATAGTGCCTCAGGGGCACAATCCAGAGGAAGGCCCAAATCCCCAGCTGGGTTTTCCACAAATCCCAGGTGCGTGAGTGGAGTCTTCCTCTAGCTCAGAAACAACTAAAAGGTCGAGATTAAGTTCCAGTGCCCTTTTAAGTCTTCCCCAGACTGGAAAACAATGGCAGGGCAGCAGTGTTGTTTCAGGGCAGCATTTAAACTCTGGTATTTGCTATAAGTCTTCCCCAGACAAGGAAACAATTGCAGGGCAGCAATTTAGTTCCAGAACATCATTTAATTTTTGATATTCACTGTGCCTTCATGAGACTGGAAATGACAACAGGACAAGTCCATTCCAGCACAGTCATTTACTTCCGGTGCTCAATATAAGTCCTCCCCAGGATGGGAAGTGAAATTTGAAAACAATCCAGAAACAAAAGAGACAATGACAAAGAAATAGAAAAAAATTAAAAGAAATCAAAGAGAAATCCTAAAACTAAGAATCCAATAACTGAACTGAAAAACTCCTGAGAAAGCTTTAACGGCAGACTTGATTAAACAGGAAATAATTAGCAAGCTTCAAGCCAGAACATATGAAATTATCCAGTCAGAGTAGTAAATAGAAAAGAGAATGAAAATAGTGAACAAGGCCTACAAAAATTATGCTACACCATCAAGTGTACTAACCTCCATGTAATTGGAATTCCCAAAGCAGACAAGGAAAAAAAAAGGCCTAGAAAGTATGTTTAAAGAACGAATGGCTGAAAATTTCCCAAATTTAGAAAGACAAACAGCATCCAGGTACAGGAGCTGAGAAGTCACCAATCAAATTCAAATGAAAGAGGAATTATCCCCCAAGGCACATCATAATCAAATTAGCAGAAATCAAAGACAAAGAGTGAAAAACTCCAATCAGCAAGACAAAAGAAAAATATCACATCCAATACAGCTTTCAGCAGACTTCCCAGTGGAAACCCTACAGGCCAGAAAAGCGTGTGATGTTACATTCAAAGTGCTGAAGAAAATGTCAACCAAGAATACCCTACCCAGCAAAGCTATCCTTAAAACACAAAGGAGAAGAAACACAAACATACAAACAAAAGCTGAGGCAATTAATCAACACCATACCTGTTTTATAAGAAATGCTAAACAGAGTTCTGCAATCTGAATATAATGGATGCCAACATGTAATAGGAAAACATCTAGCTGGGCATGGTGGCTCATGCCTGTAATCCCAGCACTTTGGGAGGCTGAGGTGGGTGGATCATTTGAGGCCAAGAGTTTAAGATCAGCCAGGCCAACATAGCAAAACCCCATCTCTACTACAAAAAAAAATTAAAATAAACAAGACATCTGAAGGTATAAAACTCACCGGTAAAAGCAATAAAACGGCCAAAATCAGAATAATATTGTAAATGTGGAAAGTAAACCACTTATATCACAAGTCTGAAAACTTAAAGACAAAACTGTTAAAAAAAATTATAAGTGTAGCAATTGGTTAAGGATAGGCAATATAAAAATATGTCAACTTTTTAACAAAAAGTCAAAATGTGGGGGGCGGATTAGACTAGAGTTTATTTTTCATAGTTTTCCTTGTAATAAAAGTTAAATCATTATCAATTTAAAATAACCTGTTACAATTCTCAGATGTTTCTGTAAGCCTCTTGGTAACCACAAAGCAAAAACCTACAAGAGATGTGCTAAAAATAAAGAGCACAGATCAAAACATGTTACTAGAGGAAATCACTTAATCACAAAGAAATATAGGAAGAAAGGAAAAACAGAAGAAAGGATCTACAAAACAACCTAGAAACAAGTAACAAAATGGCGGTAGTAAACCCTTAACTATCAATAATAATCTTGACTACAAAGGGATTAAATTCTTAAGTTAAAAGACGTCTAGAGGCTGAATGGATTTTTTTTTCTTTCTTTTTTATTATTATACTTTAAGTTCTAGGGTACATGTGCATAACATGCAGGTTTGTTACATATGTATACTTGTGCCATGTTGGTGTGCTGCACCCATCAACTCGCCAGCACCCATCAATTCGTCATTTATATCA
>NW_016813414.1:235022-327394 GCF_001698545.2 Rhinopithecus bieti
CAGTTCGAGCTTCCCAGGGGCTTTGTTTACCTACTTAAGCCTCAGCCATGGTGGGCGCCCCCTCCAGCCTCGCTGCTGCCATTTCGGTTAGATCGCAGACTGCTGTGCTAGCAGTGAGGGAGGCTCCGTGGCCGTGGGACCCTCCTGGCCAGGTGTGGGTATAATCTCCTGGTGTGCCCGTTTGCTTAAAGCGCAGTATTGGGGTGGGAATTACCCGATTTTCCAGGTGTTGTGTGTCTCAGTTTCCCTGGCTAGGAAAAGGGATTCCCTACCCCCTTGCGCTTCCCAGGTGAGGCAATGCCTCACCCTGCTTCAGCTCTTACTGGTCAGGCTGCAGCAGCTGACCAGCACCAATTGTCCGGCACTCCCCAGTGAGATGACCCCAGTACCTCAGTTGAAAATGCAGAAATCACCGGTCTTCTTTGTGGCTCACGCTGGGAGTTGGAGACTGGAGCTGTTCCTATTCGGCCATCTTGCTGAACTCGGCTGAATGGATTTTTTTAAAAAAATACAAGACCAAAGTCTATGCTGTCTATAATAAGAAACTCACTTCACCTATAAAGACAACCAGACTGAAAGTCAAGAGATGGAAAAAGATATTCCACGCAAATGAAAACCAAAAAAGAGGAGGAGTAACTACAATTATATCAGATTACTTTAAGAATGGTTAAAGAAAAAAAAGGCAAAAAGGACTCCTTCATAACGATAAAGGCGTCAAGTCAGCAAGAGGATATAACAATTGTAATATGTATCCAACACCAGTGCACCCAAATATATAATAGCAATATTAATAAACCTAAAGGCAGAGATTGACTGCAATACAATAATAGAGGACTTCAATGCCTCACTTTCAGCAATGGGCAGGTAATTCTGACAGAAAATCAACAAGGAACATTGGAGTTAAATTGCACTTCAGATCAAACAGACCTAATAGATTCTTACAGAACACTCCATCAAACAGCTACAGAATACATATTTTTCTCAAAAGCAAATGGAACATTCTCTAAGACAGACCCAATTCTTAACAAATTTTTATTTTTATTTATTTATTTATATTTTTTGAAGCGGAGTTTTGCTCTGTTGCCCAGGCTGGAATGCAGTGGCGGGATCTCAGCTCACTGCAAGCTCCGCTTCATGGGTTCACGCCATTCTCCTGCCTCAGCCTCCTGAGTAGCTGGGACTACAGGTGCCCGCCACCGTGCCCGGCTAATTTTTTGTATTTTTAGTAGAGACGGGGTTATAACGTGTCAGCCAGGATGGTTTTGATCTCCCGACTTTGTGATTCACTTGCCTCGGCCTCCCAAAGTGCTGGGATTACAGGCATGAGCCACCGTGTCTGGCCAACAAATTTTTAAAAATTGAAATCATATCAAGTATCTTTTCTGACCCCAATGGAATAAAACTAGAAATCAATAACAGAAGTAATGCTGGAAACTGTACAAATTCATGAAAATTAACATGCTTCTGAACAATCAATGGGTCTATGAAGAAATTTAAAAGGAAATCTAAAAATTCCTTGTGACAAATGAAAATGTAAGCACAACATACCACAACCTATGTGATACAGCAAAAACAGTTCTAATGGGGAAGTTTATAGGAATAAACTCCTCCATCAAAAAATAGAAATATTTCAAATAAACAATCTAACCATGCACCTCAAAGAAATAGAAGAGCAAGAACAAACCAAACCTAAAATTAGTAGAAAGGAAGAAATAATAAAGATCAGAGCAGAAATAAATTGAGACTAAAAGAAATAGAGAAGAACAAAAGTTGTTTTTTAAAAAAATAAGCAAAATCAAAAAACATTACATAGACTAATTAAGGAAAAAGAGAGAAGGCCCAAATAAATAAAATCAGAGAAAAAAAAGAAGACATTACAATTTATACCACAAAAATATAAAGAATCATTAGAGACCATTATGAACTACATGACAACAAATTAGAAAAACTAGGGGAAAAAAAGATAAATTCCTAACTACATATAACCTACCAGGATTGAACTATGCAGAAATATGAAACCTGTAAGACCAAGAGTGAGTAATAAGACTGAACCAGTAACAAATCCTCCCACACACACACACGCACAAAAAAAAAAAAAAAAAAAAAAAAAAAAAAAAAAAAAAAAAAAAAAAAAACCTAACAGATTCACTGTTGAATTCTACCAAACATTTAAAGAAGAGCTAATACCATTTCTATCCAAACTATTCTATAGAATTAAAGAGGAGGGAATACTTCTATTAGGCCAGCATTATCCTGATAGCCAAACCAGACAAGGATACAACAAAAAAAGATCTGATACCTCTGATGAACATAGATGCAAAAAAATCCTCAAGAAAATACAAGCAAACTAAATTCAACACATTAGAAAGATCTCACATGATCAAGTAAGATTCATCCCAGGGATGCAAGGATGGTTTAAACATACACAAATCAATAAACACAATACATCAGATTAACAGAATCAAGAAAAACCATATAATCATTTCAACAGGTGCTGAATAAAGCATTCACTAAAATTCAACATCCCTTCATAATAAAAACTCTCAAAAAACTAGGTATACAAGGAACATACTTCAAAANAAAACAGGACCTAACAGATTCACTGTTGAATTCTACCAAACATTTAAAGAAGAGCTAATACCATTTCTATCCAAACTATTCTATAGAATTAAAGAGGAGGGAATACTTCTATTAGGCCAGCATTATCCTGATAGCCAAACCAGACAAGGATACAACAAAAAAAGATCTGATACCTCTGATGAACATAGATGCAAAAAATCCTCAAGAAAATACAAGCAAACTAAATTCAACACATTAGAAAGATCTCACATGATCAAGTAAGATTCATCCCAGGGATGCAAGGATGGTTTAAACATACACAAATCAATAAACACAATACATCAGATTAACAGAATCAAGAAAACCATATAATCATTTCAACAGGTGCTGAATAAAGCATTCACTAAAATTCAACATCCCTTCATAATAAAAACTCTCAAAAAACTAGGTATACAAGGAACATACTTCAAAACAATAAAGGCCATATATGTTGCAAAACCCCATCTCTACAAAAAATACAAAAATTAGCTGGGCGTTGGTGGCTCACACCTGTAGTCCCAGCTACTCGGAAGGCTGAGGTGGGACACGTATGTCAAACCCACAGCTAATAAGAGGAAAACTGAAAACCCGTCCTCAAAGATCTGGAAGAAGAGAAAGATGCCCACTTTCACCACTTTTATTCAACACAGTACTAGAAGTCCTAGCCAGAGCAATTAAGCAAGAAAGAAGTGGCATCCAAATTGGAGAGGAAGAAGCCAAATTATCCTTGTTCACAGGCAACATGATATTGTATTTAGAAAAATCTAAAGAATACCAAAAACTATTAGAACTGATAAATTCAGTACAGTTACAGGATACAAAATCAACATACAAAAATCAGTAGCATTTCTATACACCAATAGCTAACAATTCGAAAAAGAAATCAAGAAAACAATCCTATTTACAATAGCTACAAAAAATTAAATACCCAGGAATAAATTTAACCAAAGTGAAGGATCTCTGTAATGAAAACATAAAACACTGATGAAAGAAATGAAAGAAGACAAAAATAAATGGAAAGATTCCCCATGATCATGTATTGAAAGAGCTAATACTGTTAAATATCTATGGTACCCAAAGCAATCTACAGATTCAATGCAAGCCCTATTAAAATACCAATAAAATTCTTCACAGAAATAAAAAAAAAAAACTATTCTAAAATTCATATGTATCACAAAATACTCCTAATAGCCAAAGCAACCCTGAGAAAAAAAGCTGAAGGCATCACATTACCTGACTTAAAAATATACTTCAGGCCGGGCACGGTGGTTTATGAGGTCAGGAGATTGAGACCATCCTGGCCAACACAGTGAAACCCCGTCTCTACTAAAAATACAAAAATTAGCTGGGTGTGGTGGCAGGCACCTATAGTTCCAGCTATTCAGGAGGCTGAGGCAGGAGAATGGGATGAACCTGGGAGGTGGAGCTTGCAAGATCATGCCACTGCACTCCAGCCTGGGTGACAGAGCAAGACTCCATGTCAAAAAAAAAAAAAATGCTACAAAGCCATATGAACCAGAACAACATGGTACTGGCATGAAAACAGGCACCTACACAGACCAATAGAACAGAATAGAGAACCCAGAAATAAAATCACACGTTTACAGTCATTTTTGACAATGGTGCCAAGAACATACATTGGAGAAAGGACAGCCTCTTCAATAACTGGTGCTGAGAAAACTGGATATCCATATGCAGAAGAATGAAACTAGATTCCATACCTCTCACTATGTATAAAAACCAAACTGAAATGGATGAAACAAATTAAGACCTGAAACTATTATATAAAACTACTAGAAGAAAAATACTGGGGAAGTGCTTCAGGACACTGGTCTAAGCAAAGATCTTTTGGGTAAGTCCTCAAAAGCACAGGCAGCAACAGCAAGAATAGATAAATATGATTACATAAAGCTAAAAAGCTTCTGCACAGGAGTGGGAATAATCAACAGAGTAAAGACACAACCTACAGAATGGGAGGAGATTACTTGCAAACTATCTATCCAATAAAAGGTTAACCAGAATGTATAAAGAACTCAAACAATTCAAGAGTAAAAAACAAAAAAAAAAATGTGATTTAGAAATGGGCAAAGGATCTAAATAGACATTTCTCAAAAGAAAACATATAAATAGCCAACAGGTATTCGAAAGAATACTCAATATCACTAATAATGAGGGAAACGAAAATCAAAACCACAGTGAGACACCATCTCATCCTTGTTAAAATGGCTGTTATCTAAAAGACAAAAAATAACAGACACTGGCAGGAATGCAGAGAAAGGGAAATGCTCACACCCTTTGGTGGGAATGTAAATTATTGCCAGTATAGAAAACACTGTGGAGATCCCTCAAAAAACTAAAAATAGATCTACTATATGATCCAGCAATCCCACTACTGCGTATATAACCCAAAATTTGAAAGGAAATCAGTATGTCAAAGAGACATCTGCATTACCATGTTTGTTACAGCACTGTTCACAATAACCATGATATAGATTCAACCTCAGTATCCATCAACAGATGAATGAATAAGGAAAATGTGGTCTATAAACATGAGGGAATATTATTCAGTCATGAAAATAGAATGAAATCTTACCATTTGCAGCAACATGGATGCAACTGGAGGTCACGATGTTAACTGAAATAAGCCAGGCACAGAAAGACAAATATTGCATGTTCTCATTCATATGTGGGAGCTAAGAAAGTTGGTAGAGAATAGAAGGATAGTTACCAGAGGCTGGGCAAATACTACGAAGAGAGGGATAAAAAGAGGTTGGTTAATTGATACAAAAATACAGTTAGATAGAAGGAGTAAGTTCTAGTGTTTGATAGCACAATAGGGTGGCTATAGTTAATAATTTATTGCATGTTTAAAAATAGCTAGAAGATTTGGAATGTAACCAACAAAAAGAAATGATAGATGTTTTTGATATCTTAATTACCCGGATTTAATCATTATGCACTGTATGCTTGTATCAAAATATCACAAGCACCCCATAATATGTGCAACTATGTACCAATAAAAAAGTATTCAAAAATAAAAAGCCTATTAATGAAAGAAAAAAATTAGTCTTCTGAAAAAAAGAATTCTACAGAGAAGGATACCCAAAGGGTATGAAGTCCATCCCTCTCTCAGTGTTTTACAAAGGGGCCTGTCTTAGTCTAGTCAAGTTGCTATAACAAAATGCCAAACACTAGGTAATTTACAGCAGAAATTTATTTTTTACAGTTCTGGAGGCTGGGAAATCCAAGATCAAGGCACTGGTGGTGTCTGGCGAGGGCCTACTTTCTCACAGATTGTGCCTTCTTGCTGTGTCCTCACATGGTAGTGAAGGCAAGGCACCTCTCTGCGTTCTCTTTTATAAGGAAACTAATACCACTCATGAGGGTTCTTCCCTCATGATATAATCACCTCCCAAAGACCTCACCTCCTAATACCATCACCTTGGGGGTTAGGTTTCAACACATAAATTTTAAGAGGGAAACAAACAGTCAAACCATAGCAGTGCCCACTGGCATCTTGGGCAGGATAAAGAGGAATTGTTCTATGCAATGCAAGGCATTAAGCATACCTGGTTCCTGGCTACTGATTACCAACAGAGACCTCCAGCCTCACTTGAGACCCACTGCAAATGACAAGAGAACTGCACTGGTCACTACTGAATTGCACACTGGCAGCAAAACAAAACTCAGTGCAACGTCTTTGCAGATATGTGGAACTCAGGGCGATGTCTTTGCAGATATGTGGTCAAAGAAGTTACCTGCCACATCACAACATTCCTTTTTATTTGGCTACTGAGCAGCCTTAGTCCAATTTGTTGCCCATCTCTAGCAGCTGGGCATAACACAGATTAATGGTCAAGTTCAGGTCCCACTATTTTGTGGTAATGAGCAACTATTTTCTCTAAACATTAATTCCTTCACGTGAAAAATGGATAATGTAATTCTAATTACTGAGAGCTTATTATGTGCTAAGCGCTATTCTATGTTTTCCATTAATTCATTTAATCCTCACAACAACTCCATGAGGTAGGCACTATTTCTATTCTCATTTTGAAAAGGAAGAAAATCAGACACAGACAGGTTAAGAAACTTGCCCAAGGTCAAACAGCTAGTAAATAGCAGAACCAGGAGGACCCTGGTGGTGGCAATTAAACTAGTTAGTGCATAGCAAATGTTGGTGTGGGATCTCATAACGGGTCTGGTACACTGCACACAATTAATACAGGTTAGTTATTATTAGGTCGAAACCTTAGTATTAATATCAACTTCTGTGGATTAATCTTAGTTAAAACTTGATTTTCTTACTTCTGAGGCAAATAAGCCCAAACACTTGTTCTCTCTGATTCAACATCAAATTATGACTCAAGTTCCTCCTAACACTTCAGGAAGGTTTTCCACTCTGTTACTGTGATTTTTGCAAGTCTGGTCTCATAAGGATTGGTACGTTTTTTTCTGTAAAGGGCTAGATAATATGTTAGGCACTGTAGGCCATCCAGTCTCTGTCATGTATTCTTCCATTTTTAAATTTTTCAACCCTTTTAAAATGTAAAAACCATTTTAGCCCATGGGCCATAGTTTGCCAACCCCTGCTCTCTGGGATTATTGATAAGAGTACCATATAAAACATCAAGAGACTCTCACACGGAGCAGATGGAACTATCAGAATTTGGTAATTGCCTCATTACACTGTCATTGATCCCCACCCATCACAATAAAGTTGCCAGAGAATTTCATTAAAGTGGTAAATGACTACAACAATGAAGAAGCATCTGAAAAGTTTTCAGGGGAGGGAAGGTTGGTAGGTGGGTACGCAAATCCAGAAATGCCTATGCAGAAGTAAGTCTTCCAAAGCATTGGTAATGAAGGGGAAAAGGAAACTATCTCAGAAAAATTACAGTGTTTTAGAAGCAGCACAAGGTTTCATTCATGCAACAAATCTTTAGAAATATGTATTAAGTATCTCTATGTTCAGGCACTTTCTCAGTAATGGAATTATACAATTTTAGAGTTCAAAGTGACCTTAGAAATTATCTGATCCAATCTCCTTATTTCACGGATGAGAATTCTGAGGCCTCAAAGTTAGTTAAAATAATTTGGCAATTTCTGTGCAAAATTAAATGTAGTGGAGTTTGTTTTTAACCCCTCAAATGTAGCACTTATGTAGATTATTAAATGTTTGTTCAATAGAGGTTATTAATGGAAAGCTCCTACTCTCTTTACCACCTTTAAACCACCTGTTTAATCTGGCAAAACAACACATTTTACTTGCTTTATCAATTTACTTAAAATCCTTTTTTTGTTTGTTTGGTTTTTTTTTTTTTTTGCTGTGTCTCACAAACTTTTGGTGTGCCTAAGTGGCCTAACAATCACCAATCATTAAATGAACCAGTCTCTGATCCACTTTTAGCACCTCCTTCTCCCTGCAGGCTCCTAGCCCCTCCACTCACTCCCGCTACCTCTCCTCAGACACTCTTCTCTAGTTCTGTTGCTGCCACTGTCACTGTCACTGCTGTCTCAGCCCATCTTTCTGCTTCAGTCCTTCCCACCTCAATACCTCCAGATTTAGACTATCTACATTTTCTTTCTTAAGACCTGGCTCAGGTCTTACCATCCTCAGGTTCTGAACACTGAAACAAATCCTACTTGGCTACTACTAAAGCTCCAGTGTTAGGCTAGTTCCTCAGCCCCAAATCTACCTTCTTTCTCCCAAGTCTTACTTACCATTGTTTACTATTATTTGTCTATTTCCTCTGATGTTCCCTTCAAACTGTTCCTCGCTCTTGCCTAAATATGCCCCAATGTTTGAGCCTTTGCTAAAACCTCTCTCTCCTTGAAAAACACCTTTTCGTCCATCCCAACCTTTAGAAACTTCATTCTTCCTTAATACCATCTGCTCCTTGCCCCTGCTTTCTTCTCCATTTCTGCAGCACTTGGCTCTACTTTCTTATGCAGGAATCGAATCTGACCTTCTATTACATTATCTGAGTGTATGACCTAATGCTTCTATTGAAAGCAATCTATCCATTCTGCAAGTACAATAAGAAATAGTTTTAAGTTAAAACACCAAATTTATTGCATAATATTGAACTATATGCACACACATAGAAAATAAACATTTCATATAACTGTATATATATTTTTAATCCTGTATTTATAAAGACTGAAAAACTACCAATTTAGCAATTGGAATAAGTTTTAAAACAAAAAAAGCAAAATCTACAATCCTTCATCAAGATTTGATGCTTTATCACAGTTCATAAATACTTCATTTTATATAAATAAGTCTTTTCTCTAGTTATCAGGAATTTAAAATTAGACTTACATGGATTCTTTAATCATGTAGAATTTTCTTACTCCATGATGAGGAAGGTTGAGCGTGTCATTATTTTTAAAATACATATATTTGATTTAAACACAATCCCCCCTAAAATCCCACTGTAAACAAACATTTCGAATGTGATAAAGTTTCATAATAAAGAACGTCCTTAAATCTTAGCAATTAGGGAAGAGGAAAAAAATCTGAGTAAAAATTTTGCAATTTAAATAAAAATTGAAAAAAAGGCTGCATGCATCCACTAGGAGAGGAGAGGAAGGGATCACTGAGTCAAGTAACAAAGAATGGGATAAAATAAAGAAGAAACGAAAGGAAAATCAGGGAGGAAGCAGGGTATGAAAAGGAGAAAATAAGGGAAGGGAGCAAGGAGAAAATGGTAGAGGACATAAGGTGATAGAAAAGGGGAAAGTAAATTTATTATTTCTACTTTTCTTGGACAATATAGAGACTCAAAATAGTTAATGCAATTTGCTCCAAAAGCAAGAGCGGAAGGGGTGATGGGTCTATCAATTAACCTAATTGTCAAAGGGAAAAGGATGAGCAAGAAAACAAAATTAGGCTCAGCTACAATGAATGCTAAGCTGCTCTGCACATCTTTTAAAAGGTCTAGGAAATAGGCACAGCCATGGGAAAGTTGCTATTCCCTCAAAAACTTTTTAAAAGCAAGATATGTTTATATAGGCTCCCATAAATTCTTAGGAGTTCTGCCAAAATAATGGACCCAGACTCAGCTTTTTGGAATTGGGAGATTCTGAAGTAGTCCTTTCCTCCTTTGGGTTAAAGGAGGGCTGCAACAAGCCAGAGGCATTCCCAAGTGTACAGAGGAAGGTGATGTTCTTGCATGCGCAGATAAGAAAGGACGGATCAGTCTAAATCATTCTCATAGAGGAATGAGAAGTTAAGAGAAGGACAAGGAGGCATTATGAGAAAAGATCAGGGCTGAGAGAGACATTTGGGAAATGAAAGTTTAAAAACCCACTGCCATTTCATCCAGCAGAGTGCAACACATTCACAAGTGCAAGGAATACTGGGTAGTTTGGTTTAAACAAAAGAAAAACAAAAACATCTCCCATACAAGGGCCAATTTTTTACCCCATCCCCAACCCCTAATTTTTCAAAAAGGTTGTTTACTGCTATACAATCCCAGAAACACATCAACCAGGCTCAGGATTTTAAAGTCCCAATCCACTTAGACAATAAAAAAATAGAAATCACTCCCCATGATTTTCTGTATAGGTCTCAATGTGGACATTGAGGAAGGAAGGGAAATATTGGACAAGCTGAGGAGCCTCAGGCCAAACTAAACCCTTCATAGTTGTCAAGGGCCTGGGTCAGCCGGGCACTCAGAATCTCTTTGCTGCTGTACTTGGGGAGGTCAAGAAGGTTGTAGCAAGTGTGGGCCACTGGCAAGTACTCCTCCCCGCTGGCTGTGGACTGGATGACAATCTGCAGGCTGGCCATGCCGTAGATGGGAATCCGATCGCTGCCTGTCAGGAACACTGGGGAGAACGAGAAATGGCATTAGGAGCTAAGCAAATGGAAAATGGATCTCAGAGGTCCTTCTAGCAACAGGAGAGGAAGGCATGACACCCTGTGGCTTGCATGAGAAGTACAATTACATTTATGTGCCAATATGCATCCTGTGGAATGATGCTTAGATGCACTTAAGAAAAAAAAAGGCCTCAATCAAATGTACGCCCTCACAAATTTTAGGAGATTTCCCAAAATCAAAGAGGGAAGGAATTGTTGTCATAGGAAAAGAGCAGCTGATCTCAGGGGGAAACCAGGCAGAAGACTGAAGTCTCTGACCTCAGGGTCTCCTCTCACCTGAAGTGCCTGATGCCTGTACCACCTTGTCTATGGAATTCCATTTAGGATCTATTTGCTCTCCTTTCCATGTCTCCATTTTTCTTAAACCAGAAGAGCTGACCCAAACATTATGTTAGACATTGCACTCCTGTGACATGCACTGTGATGTGGCAAAAGAGAGAGAGGGAGATAGAGAAAGACAGCCAGCTGACTTTCCTTGTTTTCTAGTGCTGAACAACATTCTCATAGTTGAATTGCTGGAAATTACTATAAGAAAATCATTGCTTAAGAAGCATTTTCAAATAACCTGCCATTCCCTGAGGCTATGATACATAAACTTTCTTGCCAAAAATCTCCAGAGTTAACAAACATTTCCATAAGTCTAATGAATAGAAAGTGCCATTTTCTAGGGAAATCCCAGGACCATGAGCAGGCGTCTCTCAAATGTCACAGCCTTATAAGCTCACTGGGCAAACCTTAACCTGTCCTTCAGCTCTTCCACTACTGCTTCTCAATAGCCAGTGCGCCCAGGCAGAGGAGAAGGGGTCCTCCTTTCTAAGAGTTCTTGTGTAAGATCTCCACTTCCTCTCATCCTTGCTCCAATGTGAGCAACAGAACCTGGGGGTAAGTCCTACATTAATACTAATATATGCCTAGTCTTATAAAGCAAAATAGACTGCCTATCAAACCCCATGCTTTGGTTTTACATGACTAAAATTCCATAGTACGCACTAGCTAATTTCTGACACTGATTATACACAGACACAAACTGAGAGATATTTCAACTATTTTTAAAAGGCTAAATTTGTTCATGTAAATTAGAATTCATTCTCCTTTCCAAAGATATTACTACCCTTCTCAAACATCATTCAGCCAGCCACCAAAGTCTACATATTGTATGATTCAATTTCCATGAAATGTCCAGAATAGGCAAATCCATAGAGACATAAAGACTGGTGGGGGAGTTGAGAAGAAATGGAGAATGACCGCTAATAGGTATAGGGTTTCTTTTTTGAGGCTATGAACATATTTTACAATTGACTGTGTGATAGTTTCACAACCGTGTGTATATACTAAAAAACCACTGAAGTACACACTTTAAATGAGTATGGTATACAGATTATAATCCCAGTAAAGCTGCTATAAATCACACCTTCCCAGTTGCATCTGGATACTTTGTAATATATTTTAAAGACTAGAGAGATAAGAGAGGTTAATCCAAACAATTTGACTTCATAAATGTAATACTTGAATAACTTATATATAAAATAATTTGTATTTTTAGAATAATTTAAAAATCAGGCTGGGCGTGGTGGCTCACACCTGTAATCCCAGCATTTTGGGAGGCCAAAACAGGCAGATCACTTGAGGTCAGAAGTTCAAGACCAGGACCAGTCTGGGCAACATGATGAAACCCCATCTCTACTAAAAATACAAAAATCTGCCGGGCATGGTGCCAGGTGCTTGTAGTCCTAGCTACTTGGGAGGCTGAGGCATGAGAATCACTTGAACCTAGGAGGTGGAGGTTGCAGTAAACTGAGATCACACCACTGCACTCCAGCCTGGGCAACAGAGTAAGACTCTGTCTCAAAAAAAAAAAAAAAAAGAAAGAAAGAAAGAAAAGAAAAATCAGTGAGATGCTTCTTTTCTTCCTTTCATGCAACCCCTCTTGTTAGGCAACAGATCTGGATTAACAACCTATATTGTGCCTGAGATATCATTAAGACAAAAAGCATACATATAGTGAATTACAATTACCTGATCTTTACCATTTAAATGAGTTAAGCCTCAGCCGTGGAGCCTATCATCCTATACTGTATGTAAGACTAAAATGTAGACAAATACCATATTGAGATTACTGATACTTACAGAGAAACTTCTTCTTCTTTTCCAGTGGAAACTCATGAAATGTTTCCCAAAATAGTTTTACAGTGGGATGTGTGGCCGAGTAATCTCCCTTGTAGATGGCAGTCTGTCCAAAAAAGACAAAAAGAAAAAAATGTATCTTAGAATAATATTTTAGTGGACATTATATATCATTTGCATTTGAGGCTAAGAAATAAGTGCTCAGATACAGGACACCTCTAAATCTAACTCAACCACAGTATGCTTGGAACGAGACCAGGGTCTGGGAACACCTCCCCAAGCTGCTGCTGCTTCGCCGAAGTTAAAGGAGTTAAAGGATCTTTTGTGCTTACCTCTTGCAGTTCTTCCCAGTTGTAGTTGCTGTTCCCCACCATCATAGCCCTCAGTTCTGAAGGCTGGAAGAGCTCAAGTACTTTGCCACCACACACCTTTAGGAAGCCACTAGAGAAGGCTGTGTACCATTCATGAACTGAGATTTGGAAGACATAATTGACATAAGCATCCACAAATTCCTGCCTGCCGGAACACAAAAGAAATCAAATACATTTAGCTCAAACTCTTGTAAAGCTTATGAAGTTACTCTTCTACACTGAGATTGGGAGTGATAAAAAATGGAATTTCATCAAATTTTCACATCAGGAGGCATCCTAAAGCATCATATAGGTTACCAGCTCTCCTCTCCTCCCTCTCTATCCCCAGCCCTAACATTCCACCAAGTGCCTCAGATGATCCAAGGCAGTAAAAGACAGGTAGGAAGGGGAGCAGGCCAGGTAAGTAGAACTAAACTACTGGCTTTACCTGAGGTATTCCAGTTTTCATGTTAAAAGTCCTGCTTAAAATTTAGTGTGGAAAATATAATAAGACCTTTTCTGCTTAAAATAAAAAGTCTGAGATAACAGTTCTAGGCCACTTTCCGTATCCTCAGAAACAAATAAAGCTAAACCACTTGACATTTGTATCCTCACCTATTTTAAAAGGTTAATTTTATAACTCCTTGTTTATAAAACCTTTACATCTGGAAAGAACCATCTCAAATAATGGCTCCATCTCACTAATAATCAGGCAAATGCAAATGAAGACGAGTGAATTGTCATTTGCACTCATCAGACGGGCATAAGGTTAAAAATGAGATTGTATCAATATGGTGAAGGTGTGGGGAAAATGGAAACCTCATAGGCAGCTGGTAGGAAGATAAACTGAAATCATGGGAGTCACATATCACAACCATGCAAATATATGAAGATCAACCAAATGAGAAGAGCAAAGGCTATTTTTTCAGAGCTGCTATAGCAAGAGAGTCTGCCACTGTCACTTGTGCTGTGGAAGAGACTCAAAGTCAAGCAGAGGAGTGGAAAAGCTTTACAGTGGAAAGAGGGAAGGCTTCAAGTGCACTCTGATTGGAGGCTGCTAGCCTGGGGAAGCTGCAGGTGGGCTATAACTAGAAGTGGGGCATCCTATGTGACTGGTTAAGGGTGCATATTTGGCTTTCTCTGGTTGGTTCTAAATTGGAAGTAGGAACAAAAATTAAGGAAGTTGTTGGTTATTAATCACATCCTGGCCTATTTGGGCCCACCGTTACAAAAGTTATCGAGAGAGATGGCCATCAGGCTCCCTGTAAGTCTGACTTATAGCAGGCTGGCTTCCTGGGCTGCTTATTGCAGATAAAAGGTTGGTTTCCTGGGCAGGTTGCTACAGACTGTGGGTCTCAGGTCCATTTTTATATATGGCCTGGCCATTGTCCGTAGGTATATTCAGTCTCTCACAAGTGGAAATATAAACTGTGAACCTAGACATAAACATTTTGCGGGGAAATTCTGTGAATACCTGGAGAAGTTAAAAATGTAAATACCCTTGATCATGCTACTGTGCTAGCGGGCAGGTAATGCAGAGATGCTAACATATGTGCACAGGAAGATGACTGCAGGGAAGTTTACTGCAGCATTTTCTTGTAATATAGAGAATTTAGAGAAACAAAACTAAATATCCATTAATATGAACACGGACAAGGAAAAGATGGTAGAGTCATATGATGGAAACCATAAAGCAGAGCACTTTAATGGAATTAACTAGATCTATACTTAGCAAAATGAATAGAATCTCAGGAACAATGCTGAGTGAAAATCAAGTATTTGCATGTTCAGTAAAATATAATAACAGCATTTATGTAAGTTGTGTTTTAACACTTAAATCAATGCTACTTATAAAAGGTAGTAGGTCTGTCACTTAGAGCTTGTGACTCTTGGGCAAGTTATTTAATTTCTCTATGCCTCTGTGTCCTCATTTGTAAAATGGGGAAAGTAAGAGTAGATAACTCATGGGACTGCTTTAGGATTAAATGAGTGAATACATGTAAGAGTGCTTAAACCAAGGCTGGTGTATAACAACTGCTTTGTAAGTATTAGCTAGTATTATCATATTGTTTATGGATATGAGATTTTGCTTATGAGTATGAAATTATACATATGCATATGTAAGATGTTTAAGTGTTCATTTTTAAAAACAAAGACATTAATGTAAAAAGATCTTTGTCTAGCCAGGTGCAGTGGCTCATGCCTATAATCCCAGCACTTTGGGAGGCTGAGGCAGGCAGATGGCTTGAGCCCAGAATTCAAGAGCAGCCTGGGCAACATGGCAAGACCCAGTCTCCATAAAAAATCAGCCAGGCCTGGTGGTATATGCCTGTAGTCCCAGCTGCTCAGAAGGCTGAGTGGGAGGATCGCCTGAGCCCAGGAGGTCAAGGCTGCAGTGAGCCATGATCACACCACTGTACTTCAGCCTAGGTGACAAAGCGAGACTCTGTCTCCAAAAAAGAAAATCTGTTTTAATATACATGTTTATTATAAAAACATTTTAAAAAATCAAATTCATAAGAGTTTTGTCTGTGTAAGAAAGAAGGGTGGGAAGAGGGGAATGGAATTAAGGGTACATACAAAAAGAAGTTGAGCGGTATCAGTAATTTTTTTCTTTTATTAAAATCTGAAGTAAATACCTGTTGACTGTGGATCATATATGCAAATGTTTGTCACATTATTCTATGTAGTTTTTGTATTCTAGATTTAAAACAATTTTAAAACTTCACATCATGAAGATAGTTATTTACTACTTATCCATCACTGTAATTTAATACTTTATAAAGCTACATTTGAATTATTGGGTTTCCTCCAAGCAGATACTTTTTACATGTTCCCATTCATACCAATAACTAACCAAAAAATGGTGTGATACAGTGGATAAGTGAGGCAGACAGGGGTTCAAATCCAGGCTCTGCCATGTTCTGTATCTAACTAGTAAGCCTTTCTTTTCCCATTTTTAAAATGGTATAAGTTGCAATCTTTAAAATAAAGCCACTAACGTAAAAAGATTATTGTGCATGTTAATCATTGATACTGAAAGTTTCTCACACTGTATATAACACCTCACTTCTCTGAAACCCATTACACTAAACTAATGACATTTTTCTGATACAATTACCCAAGAGAAATGCCATCACAACAATTTTTATTACAGACTGTGATGGTTAATTTTATAGGTCAACTTGGCTAGGCTATGGCATCCAGTTGTTTGGTCAAACACAAGTCTGGATGTTGTTAAGATATTTTTTTAGTCGGGGTTAATATTTAAATTCATAGACTTTGATTAAAGCAGGTTACCCTCCATAATGTAGGTAGGCCATATCCAATCAGTTGAAGGCCTTAAGAGAAAAAGACTTGAGGTCCTCCAAAGAGGAAAGAATTCTGCCTACACACTGTCTTTGGACTCAAGACTTCAATATTAACTCTTGCCAGAATTTCTAGCCTGACAGCCTATCCTACAGATTTTGGGCTTGACAACCTCCATAATCACATGAACCAACTCTTTAAAATAAATCCGTCCCTGCCCCTGCCCCCCTTGGCCCCACACCCTATCAGTTCTGTTTCTCTGGAGAACACTGACACACAGATTTTGGTACTAAGAAGTACGGTACTGCAACAGCAAATACCTAAAAATGTAGATGTGCCTTTGGAATTAGGAAATAGGTAGAGCCTGGAAGAGTTTTGAGGAGCTTGACAGAAAAAATCTAGATTTCACTTAAGAGACTATTGGTAGAAATAGCTCAACAGTCTCAGGAAGCAACCTGAGACTCTCACCATCTAGATGCCCAATCTTGAATCTTCTAGCTAGTAGCCTCCGGTATTCCTTTCTAGCAACACTGCTAAACAGACTAAAGCCACTATGGAAGGAAAACAATGTGGCAGCTTCTTATGAAGTTAAGCATACATTTACTGTATGACCTAGCAATCCCACTGCTCAGTATCTACCCAAGACAAATAAAAATCTCATAGAGAAACCTGTAGATGAATGATCACAGCATTATTCACAATTACGAAAAACTGGAAACAACACAAATGGGAATACTACCCAATAATAAAAAGTAAAATAAAAAATAATAAAAAATACATTTACCAATATATACAACAACATGAATGAATCTCAAATGCACTCTGCTAGTGAAAAAAGCCAGGCTCAAAAGGCTACATTCATAAGATTCAATTTACCTGACATTCTGGATAGAACAGAAGTATTGAGACAGAGAACAGCTCAGTGCTCACCAGCGCTGGATGTTGGGGAAGGGTCACAAGGGGCCTTCAGGAGGTGATTTACTGTTCTATATCTTGATTACTACAGTGCTTACATTACTGTATTTGCTTGTGAAAGCACCCCCAAAAGCGCAAATTTTACTGTTATGTAAATGATACCTCAATAAGCCAGACTTTTTAAAAAACAGTCTAGTTTAACACTAGTTTAAGTTTTAAGATCTGTTGAGACAGGAAAATAAAAATCTTGAAAGATGAGCATGCCCTAAATATTTTAAGCAGGTTAAGTTAGTCAAGTGAATTTAACCAAAAATTGGGATTTTTTTTTTTTAAGTCTGTCACAACTTCCATACTATAGGGGTCAAAAGGCCTATTTTCTGCCCCTGAATCTGCCAATTAAGTGATACATGCAGTAAGACGATTTCACCGTATTTGCTTCTAAGTTTACTATCTGTAAAATGAGAAACATCCTTCCTAACCTCAAGGTAGCTGTAGCCATCAAGAGAGATGATATATGGGAGGGGGGCAGAAGGTAGAGAAGAAGACAGTGAGCCACTAAGAAGATGGTGAGCAGAGTAAAGAATAGGGTTGGGGGGAAGGTGGGGAAGAAGACCACGGGGGAAGGTAGGGAAGAAGACCATGGGGGAAGGTGGAGAAGAAGAAGGTGGGAAAGAAGACAGGAAGAAGAAGGTGGGGGAAGGTGGGGAAGAAGATAGAGCATGGGGAAGCAGACGGTGGGGCTGGGTGGGCGGGTGCGGGAAGCAGACGGTGGGGCTGGGTGGGCGGGTGGGGAAGCAGACGGTGGGGCTGGGTGGAGGGTGGAGCGACGGTGGGGCTGGTGGGCGCGGGTGGGGCGACGGTGGGCTGGGTGGGCGGGTGCGGAAGAAGACGGTGGCGCTGGGTGGCGGTGGGAGAAGACGGTGGGGCTGGGTGGATTGGGTAAGGTGGGGCTGATGAGCGGCGTGGGAAGAAGACGGTGGGGCTGGTGATGGTGGGTGGGAAGACGTGGGCTGGGTGGATGGGTGAAGTGGGGTTGGGTGGGGGGGGTGGGAAGAAGGATGGGGCTAGGGGGAGGGGAAGAAGAGGGTGAGAAAGATGGGGAAGAAGAGGGTGAGGAAGATGGGGAAGAAGAGGGTGAGAAAGATGGGGAAGAAGAGAGGAGAGTGAGGAAAAAGGGCGTGGGTGGGGGGAAGGTGAGGAAGAAGGCAGTGAGTGGGGAAGAAGGGGGGAAGAAGATGGGCAGAAGGTGGGGCGTAACAGTGCGGGAGAGGGGCAGGAGGGAGGGAGAAGATGGTGGCAAGGAAAGGTGTGAAAAACAGATAATGGGGAAGGCAGGAAAGCAGATGGTGTTGGGGGAAGACCGGGAAGACGAATGTGAGCAGGGTGGGATAGATGGCACATGCTTTAACCAAGATAAGAGGGGGCTTTGGCCCTGGGCCCCATGCTTTAGAAAGACTTGCTTTTGTTCAGCCCTCCTCAAGCTTTAGTACTTCCCATAGACCAAAGATTCTGTAGAACCTTCTAGAACACACACCAGGACACTGGGAGCTCTGAGATTTCCTACCCAAATGACTCCAAAACTGCTTCCAGGGGTGTCCTGCTGAGAGACGACCTTGCCACCAGGGTATGTGTCGCCAGGTGTGTGGGATGGCCAAGGGGGTGTTGGGTGGACACACAGGTACAGAGCTTGGATATGCAAGCTGCCCTATCCACACACATGCACCCCAGGTCCCCAAAAGGGTAGAATGGAGCCAGCTTGCCCGTTCCTCCACTGCCTGGAGAGGAATGTGGAGGAATCTAAGAGGTGATCAAATGCCAGCTATGGAGAGAGATGCAGAGGTAAGCGAAGACATATGTACTAGCATTTGTAGAAGGGCCTGGATGGGGGTGAGGAGCACACGGAAAACGGGCTGAGGCCATCTAAGCAGTTCCTGAAGAAGTACTTCGAGCAGCCACTGACACTCCCAGCCCAGCTCTACAGGGGGTGGGTACATGGGTGGGCTGGGAACAGGGTGTCTGTCCAACAGGCTGGTGTTGAGGGCCCAGGAGACGTCAGGGTAGCAACAGGAGGAATCTGGTGCAGTATGAGCGCACGGCCGTCAGCTGATAGTGGGGAGCCAGTCAAGTGCCGCAAAAGCAGGGGGCGGGGCCGCGGCCGACGTCATTCCCGCGGCCGCGCGTCACCGCCACTTGCCGCATCCGCAAGATCTCTCTGGACCAGCTCGGGTGCAGGGCCTCTGCGGGATCCCTCCTAGACCTCTGCGGCTTCTTCCCGAACATGGCCGACTCGGAAAACCAGGGGCCTGCGGAGCCTAGCCAGGCGGCGGCAGCGGCGGAGGCAGCGGCGGAGGAGGTAATGGCGGAAGGCGGTGCGCAGGGTGGAGACTGTGACAGCGCGGCTGGTGACCCTGACAGCGCGGCTGGTCAGATGGCTGAGGAGCCCCAGACCCCTGCAGAGAATGCCCCAAAGCCGAAAAATGACTTTATCGAGAGCCTGCCTAATTCGGTGAAATGCCGAGTCCTGGCCCTCAAAAAGCTGCAGAAGCGATGCGATAAGATAGAAGCCAAATTTGATAAGGAATTTCAGGCTCTGGAAAAAAAGTATAATGACATCTATAAGCCCCTACTCGCCAAGATCCAAGAGCTCACCGGCGAGATGGAGGGGTGTGCATGGACCTTGGAGGGGGAGGAGGAGGAGGAAGAGGAGTACGAGGATGACGAGGAGGAGGGGGAAGAGGAGGAGGAGGAGGAGGCTGCAGCAGAGGCTGCCGCGGGGGCCAAACATGACGATGCCCACGCCGAGATGCCTGATGACGCCAAGAAGTAAGGGGGGCAGAGATGGATGAAGAGAAAGCCCACGAAGAAAACAGTTTGGTTTTGTTTTTCCCAGAATATTGGTGGACTTAAAAAAAAGGCTCAGGTTTTTGACCAAAACACAATGTGAATTTATTCTGACATTCCTAAAATAGATTAAATTGAAGCAATTAGATCCTGGCCAGCTCGATTCAAATTTTTCATTTTGAACATAATAAATATATCAAAAGGTGTTAAAGAAAACCGAATTAAACCCAAAATTATGTTTTCATGGTCTCTTCTATGAGGATTAAGGTTTACAAAGGGTGTTAATAGATGCGAAGTAAAGAACGTCACTTTGAAACCCATTCATCACACAGCATACGCTACACATGGAACACCCAGGCCATGACTGAACACGTTTTCAGTGCTTAATTCTTAAATTTCTTTACTCATGACATTTCGCTGTGCAGAGAAGGCAGACCCCAAGAAAAACGTCATCTTTGAGACTTTGCTTTTGTAACGCAGACATCAGCTTTACACTTCACTGGAGATTGATGGCACTGAGGAAGACTGCAATGGAGATCATGACACTACTGTTAATAAGGCCAGGAAAACTGCCATTTCAAGTTCTGAAAAATGTCTGAGTATTTGAATTTAGAGAACAACATGGTTCCAAGAAGGAGGGTGTAAAACCTGTAAAATACTGTCAACATATGTATTCATTAGTTACAATCTCATGTTTGTGTTTTCTTAGTAGTGTCTATTTACAAAGACATAAAAAATACCCCAAATATGTTTAAGTATTAAATCACTTTACCTAATGTTTTAGAAATATTAATTTACTTGAAGAGATGTAGAATGTAGCAAATTCTGTAAAGCATGTGTATCCAGTGTTATGTATTTTGATCCTTGTGACGTCTTTCTGTCATGTAGCTTTTAGGGTGTAGCTGTGAAAATCATCAGAACTCTTCACTGAAGCTAATGTTTGGAAAAACTATATACTTGAAGAACCAATCCAAGTGTGTGCCCCTACCCCCAGCTCAGAAGTAGAAAGGATTTAAGTTTGCTTGTATTAGCTGTGCCTTCATTATTTTGCTATGTAAATGTGACATATTAATTATAAAATGGTGCATAATCAAATTTTACTGCTTGAGGACAGACGCATACAGTAAGGATTTTTAGGAAGTATATATTTAATGTAAAGACTCTTGGCTTCTGTGTGGGTTTTGAATTATGTGTGAGCTAGTGATCTATAAAGAAACATAAGCTTAAAGTTGTTTACCACTGTGGTGTTAATAAAACAGTATTTTCAAAAAAAATATACACAAAAGACTCGGTACTCTGACTGCCTGTATTCAAATCCCAGCTCTGCTTCCTATTAGTAATGTACCTTAGGCAACTCAGCTAATACTCTCAGTGCTCAATTTCTCCTCATCTACAAAAGGGAATAGGAATAGTCCCTCCCTCATGAGTTACTATGAAGAGCAAATGGATTAATACATATAACGCCTATAGAATAGCATCCAAACCATGGTAAGCGCCAAATAATTCTTAGTTATTATTATTACATGAAAGATAAAGACAGTGATTGGAAATTCAATCCTTCTCTCCTGTTACAAAATGGGAGAAATGGACATCACTACATCAATGCCTTCCTATGTTTATGATTCCTTATTATGAGAGAAGAATGTGGCCTTTAATTCAGAAACACGGGAAATTAAATAAACTATCTTGTTTTGGTTTCCTCAACATAATATCAGGTTTTTATTATCTCCCAGAAAGGATAAAAGACTTCAATATAACATTAAAAATATACAAAAAAGGCTGTTTCAACTTTGTTTGCTTCATTCTGAATGAAGCAGAAAGTTTTTTTAAAAATCTGGAATCCAAAAAAATTAAAAAATCAGATGCCATTTGCTTCATTTTCCCTGCAGGGTTAAAATTACAAAGAAGCAAAATTAAATTGCTTTATCCTAGGGAATGGAAGGCAGCACTGACCTGTTGCTAATAACAACAGATTGTTGAGTACAAACAACCTTAAGGTAATGTTAATCTTCCTTATGCTCAGGCCACCCAAAAGAGAAAATCAGAATAGTATATTACATACGAAGTTCTGATTATCTTAATCATATGATTATCTTAATAGAGAAAAAATCTAATAAAATTTAATATTCATTTCTTATATCCAGGAATGAGATTATCATTTTACTATTTTCTGGGTACAGTAAAAGCAAAATGATTGAAACACAGCTAAGAGGTGTAAGTATAGGGAAATGTTTGTTACATATAGAAAACCCAAGAGAATCAACTGAAAATTCAATTTAATAAGTTTGATGAATTGACCAGTTATCAGATAAATACACAAAAACCAATAACCATTTATAGGCACTAATAATGATCAAAATATATGGGAAAGGCTAAAACCTCTAATAAGAAGTGTGTATAACCTATGTAAAAATAAAAAACAAATAAATGTAACATAAGTCTTTGGATGTAAGATTGAATATCACAAAAATGTCAGTTCTTCCCAAATTAACTTTTATCACAATTCTAATCAAAACTCAAACTGGATCTGAAACCTAATATAATTACCATAATGCTCACCTTAAGAACAGCTAAGAAAACCTTTAGCAATTTGGAAACAGTTTAGATTTTTACCTCTGACTACAGACTAATTGAAGAAAATATACTAAATATTTATCAATTACATCAATTACTGGACAGGGAATGGCTCGGATAAGAGTGATATAAGACCAAAAGAAGTAACAGACATGACAACACAAAAATTAAGAAATCACAGAGTTAAAGACACACTTTCCATTTTCAAAAGCAAAAACAGAATAAAACCTACAATAGATACAGATGGCAAAGGGTTAGTAGTCTTAAACATAATGAAGAGTTCCTATGAATCATATGAAAATTAAGTCTTACTAGAGAAATACATAAAGGACATCAGCAGAGTCTCTAAAAAGAAGAAAGACTGCAAACCCCGACTGAGGCAGAAAGAACACACCTAGTACTGCGTGTTCCTGAACCTGCAGCACTAGGTGAGCTGGGGCTCTGGCAGAGTCTAGAGACAAGTGTTCCTAGCTCTGTGCTCTGGCCAGCAATCCTTTTGTTTATGATAACACTTTAGCTATGGGGTTTTCTAGCTACCAGCTAGAAACCAACCATTGTTGGCCACTTCTCTAAGGATACAGGGATGTCTGTGATGTCAAGCGATTTCTGCCATTTTCTAACTGGGCTAATCTTTATACTCTTTCCTGGACTGCTTATTTGATAGCTTCTCTGGCAACCCTAAAACCTGCATCTAGCAGGATACCCTTGCTTCAAGGTAGGTCAAACACTATCATTCATAAACCATTTTTAACCTATTATAGGCCAAAATTAGTCAACAAAGCACAAATTAACTGGCAGAAAGAAAGAAAGGCAGCATGCAATACACAACCAACTCTCTATTACACAGAAAACTGGCATGCCAAGGCTTACTGTGAAAAATGGCATGGCAGCTCTCTCTACCTGAGAATGTACACTCAGTGCATACACATAGACACATTAACACATACACACACACATACACACATTTTTTTATTAAGGTGAAATTCACATAACAAAATTAACCATTTTAAAGGGAACAATTCAGTGGCATTTGTACATTCACAATGCTGTGCAACCACCACCTTCTAGTTAATTCATTTTTTAAACAAAATATTTTAGAGGTAAACAGCAGTAAAACAGATCAGTACTGTGTAGAGTATGTAAAGTAGCCTATGTGTGAAAGAAATGCAACATTTTATAAGTGAGATTAAATATCTTTTTAGTTTTTTCTTTTTTGTTTTTTAAAGAATACATACCATTTTTCTAAGAACTGGGTGAAATGGTGATAATGACATATAAGGGAGTATAATTCATTAGCAAAATAAATTTATCAAAAATACCTATCAACAAATTCAAATGTTATACATTTTAATTCCATTTCACCCCTGAGACCTTATCATTAAAAAGCAATTTTAAAGGCACAAAATCCTTTATACACAAAAGATACTTGATATAGTCTTATTAAAAATGGTGGTGGGGGGAAGACAAAAAAGAGGAATAAAAAAGAACATACAAACAAGTCAAATATTCAACAGTGAAGAAACAGAAAAATACACATTCACATAGCAGACCATGCAGTCATTATTAAGGGTGTTCATGAGGACTTTGTAATAGCATTTTAAATATAAGCACTGTCTTCACCTAAGTTTAAAAATTCAGACACTCCATTTCATATGTATATAGTTCTGTTTTCAGCTATTCCAATTTTGCTTTTTAAAAACATTACCTAGTTGGCCTGAAATGAAAAACAGCAAAGTCTTCAAAGTCATTTTTCTTCCTAGGCGGAAAGGAGGATGGGAACTCTCGAGCCCCAGCCTTAGCCCCTGAGAGGTCAGATGCTGATGCCCATGGAGTGCAGTCTGACTCAAACCACCTGGCTTTGAATCCTGGCTCTGGTTTAGAATCCTGGACTTCTAGCTGTGCAACCCTGAACAAGAGACTTATGCCTATCTGTGCCTCAGTTTCCTCATCAGTAAATGGGGAGGCTTACATATAAAATATTTCAAATAGTGTCTGACGCATGGTAAGCACTCAAGAAGTGTTACTGGCATTTTAATTCTGCTGTTCCTGTAATAGTCCAATGCAAATACAATGCAGATCGTAAAGACTGCATCCCTCAGAAACTATCCTGAAAGATCAACTGAAGTCTGCCAGCAGTCCTGAAGTAGATCTTAAGGAGCAAGAAGTGTTTGTTATGCATGAGTTTTATTCTCAGGTTTTCACTATAGAATCTAGATGCCCTCTGAAGCACTCACCTTAAGTTTGGCATTTCTCACTATGTGATCCTTTTACTCTACTCTCCGCCCCCTACTGCCCCCCCAGCCCCAAGTGTGTGTCATCTGTCTTTTTTAATATGGGGAAAATAGGAAGACAGCAATTGCATTTAATCTGATTGCATCAAATTGAGGTAAACATTAGGGAATCTAGAACGGTGTGTGGGTTTTTCACTAATGGTAATAACACCATGTTATAGACCATGAGAAATGCTTAACCATGAGTAGTCATATGATATAGTATTATCCAGATGTGACTACCAGCTGGTGGCAAGATTTGTCTATGATGCAGCCACCAGTAATCAGCCACAGATGTTCTTTTACCTGGATGCCTACAACTCATTTGACTGTATAGGTTCTGTCCAAGGATAGAAAGCATTTTAAAACCAAATGAAATGGAATAAATTATGAACACAGAATTGGTATTCCTCTGGCATTTTCCCCTGGGGCAGCAATGCTAGCAAATATCTTACTGTTAACAAAAACAGCCTCAATGCCAGCAGTATCTGTGTATACAACTGCCTAAAAGTCCAGTAGGTATTCGTCTTACAGTTCTTTCATTTTCTTAGTCATAAAACGTAGGACTGCCAATGACTAGATTATGGCATATAACCAAGGAAATAATGACTATAATGATCAACTTTTTATAACTTCATACACCCTTTCTTATCAGGACCTCAATGTACTTTGTTGGTAAGATTTCTATTTTGTGCAGCATAAAATGAAAAGAAAAAAAATTCATTCATGTCTTTTTCTGGTGGTCCCTAACCAAAACAGCCATAGTGAAGAGTGCAGCAGTAACCATGAACGGGACTGGTGTCCTTATAAGAGTCACAAGAGAGCTTGCTTTCCATCTCTGCTCTCCACCATTCTAGGATACAACAAGAAGCCAGCAGTCTGCAATGTGGAGGAAGGCCCTCGCCAGAATCTAACCATGCTGGCAGCCTAATCTTTGACTTCCAGTCTCCAGAACATGACAAATACATTTGTGTTGTTTATAAGTCATCCAGTTTATGGTACTTTTTTACAGCAGCCCAAACGAAGACAGACAGGTAACTGTGATAGCAACAGGGTCTCCTGCCTGTCACTGAGTGACACAGACATGTACAGCAGTGCCTAAAGCAGCATGGATGAGTTCACAGTGTACTCAATGAGTACTCTGAAAAACCAAAATCTAAATTTCTACCTAGTACAGAGGCTGTTCCATACATCATGAACATAGTATAATGCAATCAAAATTTCTCTGTCTGAACTGACAACTCAGATTTTTCCATCCCTTTACAGAGCACCTTTCATATTTATGTCCTGTTCTCTACTTTCTAGTATCCAAATCTTAGTAGGCTTCCAAACTTAGCTCTATACCATATCTGTCCTCCCAGATGCATCTGTCCAAGCTGATTTCTCTGAACGCCTTCAGATTCAACCACCCAATTTAGTCTTCATATTCCATTTATGGTTGCATCTGAGAACAGCTTATCACCCTAAACAAACTGTGTTATATTTTACTATTCCTGCACAGTTTCTCCCAGAACTGTTGAGTCAATTCAACTGTTGATTCAAAGAAATGTCTTTTGAATAAGGAGAAAGACAGTGAGAGTGACAGGGAGAGAGAAGCAAAGAAACAGAAAGAGAGAAAAATTCAGACTTAGAAAGAGAGCAAAAAAGACAGAGACAAAAATATGCTAAGAGTAATAACTTGACAAAGATATGAAAAGGAGTAAAAAGTTCTGGCAACTGCCTCAACTGCAGACTACATCGCCAATTGCCTATTCCTGCACTAGGTCATTCATTTCCCCAGCCACTGTATCATATTCACAGAGCACTATGATGACCCACCAAAGGATGAGGACATTCTGAATGTTCCCCTTCCTCAGGATGCTTGCTATCCCATTGTTAGCTTCTAACGAATGATGCACACATTATCTTGTCTGAAACCTAATGCAAAAGCTAAGAATAGAATTGGTATTCCTCTGGCATTTTTTTGAAAGACTAAAGGCTATATATGTATCTACATATGTACTTGCACACATGTGCAATGTTTAAAGCAATCCCCAAAACAAGAAGGGAAGAGAAATCAACTGGGCTAACAAATCTGCTTTATGATCTGCCATAAATTTTCCCAATTCTAAAAACATTATCTGACTATATGGAATAAAAAGCCTGTTCTTACTAAGGAAATAAACAACCTGAAAATAAATTATTTACTGTTAACAAAAGTACCAATGTTATATAGATAAAGGAAACTGCTTTTAGCCCCAAGAGATTCTTATCAAGGGTTTTGATGCAACATCCTTACTTGAATCAAGACTAGCCTCTATATTAGGTTTCTAGAGCCAAGATAATTCCATCAACTGAAGCCATTTTTGTTGGGTGTCTAGGTGGCTTCTGCATCATTTCACTCAACTCTGATACTAGAGCTCACTTTCCCCAAAGCTGAGGCTTCTTGGATAATCTGGAAGGTTTACACGACACAACAAAAAAAAAGGTTACTGAATGCTATATGAGATCATACTAGCTTCGAGTTGTTTTTTAAAAACGTCAAGGATGGGCTGTGTGCAGTGGCTCATGCCTGTAATCCCAGCACTTTGGGAGCCTAAGGCAGGCAGATCAGCCCAGGTCAGGAGTCCGAAACCAGGCTGGCCAACATGGCGAAACCCTGTCTCTACTAAAAATACAAAAATTAGCAGGGCATAGTGGTACACGCCTGTAATCCTAGCTATGGGGGAGGCTGAGGCAGAAGAATCACTTGAACCCAGGAGGTGAAGGTTGCAGCGAGCCAAGATTGCACCACTGTACTCCAGTCTTGGAGACAGAGTGAGACTCCGTCTCAAAAACAAAAAAAAAAGGTCAAGGATAGAAGTCTGTCAATATTTTTCTATCTTTTTTTTTTTTTTTTTTTTTTTAACTTTGGGGATTTTTTTTTTTTTTTTTTTTTGGAAGATGAGGCCTTGCTTTGTTGTCCAGGCTGGAGTGCAGAGGCATGATCATGGCTCACTACAGCCTCCACTTCCCAAGCTCAAGAGATCCTCCCACCTTAGCCTCCTGAGTAGCTGGAAGTACAGATATGCACTACCACACATCCGGCTAATTTTCTTTTCTTTTCTTTTCTTTTTGTATTTTTTTCTAGACACTTGGTTTTGTTATCTTGCCCATGCTGGTCTTGAACTTCTGAGCTCAAGCAATTCATCCACCTTGGCTTCCCAAAGTTCTGGGATTACAGGCATGAGCCACTGCACCCAGCCCATTCCTATTTTCAAAAGGAAAGATTGTGGAAGAAAACCAAGATAGATCACTTGGATAGACTGAATTTAATAGGATCTCCAATTGCATCTTCCCAACTATTTAGAGGAAGAAGCCAATAAAAGTCCAGAGTGAGTTTTACTTAATTTTCCTGCATGCGTACAAAGAGTATCTAGTTTCTCCACATCTGTATCCTTTTTCATAGCTTAAATGAAACCTTGCCTTCCTCTCTAAAGGCTTCCAAAGAAAGACTGTCATTCTCTCACCTTTCCCACCCCCTACCTGCCCTTTCCTTAAGCCAAGAAGTTTCAATGCTAGCCTATGGGCGAATTATGCTCACATCCTCAAGAGTCTGCATTTTATTCTAACTTATATAGCTCCTCCAAGAAATTACATTTTCCTTGTCCTTGTTTTTCATTTCACCCCTTCTTTCTTGTTGATTCTTGCTGTAAGCAACCTCAAATTCAATGGTGATTGAGGCTCACATAACTAATTAAAAAATATTCATATAAGACTTCTTTATTGAGATATATAAATTTTCTGCTCTAAACACAATCACCTGGGTATCACACAGACATATCAAAATCAATATATTCAAAATGGAACTTGTTCCCTTGAACCTGCTTTATAGACTCTGTTTTCTATTAGTTAGTGTTTGAATTAGAAAATTCAACATTATTATCAATATATGCCTCTCTCATACCATCCATATATAATCAGACAATAGCTCCTATTTGGTTATATAACCAACTCTGTTTCCCACTGCCTTCGTTCTAGCTGTTATCATCCTTTACCTGAGCTACCTCAAAAGCCTCCTAATGGGTATCCCTGCACATGGTCTATTTCCACATGACCCCCAAAGTAATCTTTCTAAAATAGAAACCAACCATGTTCTACTCCAAGCGCCATTCAAGGCCTTGATAACCTCCACTCTGATGCTACTACAGTCTCCCTTCATCCGTACACCAGTCCCTACTCCACAAGTATCCAACATTCTCTATCATGTGTCAAACTGGAGAGTCGCGACTCACCCGGTACCTAAAATGTTTCCTCCAACTTGCATTCTTTAATGTCTGATAAAAGTTGTAGCCTCTTAACTCTAGAACCGTGGCACCTAGGCTAAAACTTCTATCACATACACTGGATTCTATCGCAATTATTTCCATACATTGACCCTTCTTAACTAATCCCAAGCTTCTAAGGATAGAAGTTATTCACCCTCTATACCCAGCAATATGGCTGACACACAGTAGTCACTCAGTGTTTGTAAAGTAAATTGATTTCATGCAGATTAGCATAATTTAATATAAAAGTAAGCAAAAATGAGCATCTTCTCTCCTCTAAAGAGTTAACTCAGAGATTATGAATCATCTTGAAAAATCAAATGTACTTGAATTTGTTGTTATGATCCAGAGAGAATAACTTAATTTAAAACCTCTACGACAAATCATTCAGCAGTAAAATAGCAGTGATAGTAAGCACCTTTATAAAATTCATTTATTCAACACATATTTTTTGAGTATTTTTGTGCCAGGCACTCTGTTAGATACTAGAAACTCTGTGCTAGACGCTGGGAGTTCATTCATTCCAAAGTATTTTCCAATAAATTATCTCATTTCATTCTCACAAACATCCCATGAAGTAGAGAGGACATTGATTATAATCTCCATTTGGTAGACGAGAAAACTGAAACCAAATAGTTCATGTAACTTGCTCAGAGTCAAAGCCAAAAAGATGCAGCTCTAGAACTAAAACAGTTATCTCCTGAATCTAGTCCTGGTGCTTGCTCTGCTATTAAAAATTATTTAGGCTGGGCATGGTGGCTCACACCTGTAATCCCAGCACTTTGGGAGGCCGAGGTGGGTGGATCACGAGGTCAGGAGTTCAAGACCAGCCTGGCCAAGATGGTGAAACCCCATCTCTACTAAAAATATAAAAAATTAGAAGGGCGTGGTGGTGCATGCCTCTAATCCCAGCTACTCCAGAGGCTGAGGCAGAGAATTGCTTAAACCTGGAGGGGCGGAGGCTGCAGTGAGCTGAGATTGCGCCACTGCACTCCAGCCTGGGTCCGTCCAAAAAAAATATATATTTAAAATCTGTAAATTCTTGCCCTATCACCCTTACCTCCCCTCTGAAGAAGGTATTAATGTTAAAAAGTAATTTTTATTTTGGTCTTAAATGTCAAACTGCAGAAATATGAAGTAGCAGCATCTGCAACAGTCCAAGGCCAGGACTAACCTGTTATCCTTGCACACAGTCACATTATCTCCCCCAGGTATCAGCTTCTTCTGTTCAATCACTCCATAGCTTTCTCGGCAGATCTATATTTAAGGTGGAAAAAAGAAATATTTCAATTTTTTTGACCATTCACCTTTGTAGAACTCAAATGACTGAGAGAGCCTTTAGGAACAAACATAGTTTCATGACTATTACAGAAAATTAGTGGGAGAATAATGAGAACTTGAGTTAGAAAACATTAGCACGTTAAAAAAATCTTTTGTTTTAGGACATGGAGTTGCCAACAAATGCACTCAAGGAGAAAATGACATGAACTCAAGAATATGTGTCAAGAGTAGGAAGGATTATTTCTTCAATAATTTTCCTAAGTGCATAGATTAATCATTCATTCATTTATTCAACACACCACTGAACTCCTATAACACTCAAGACACTATGACTAAAATAATTTTTTTCAAAGAAGTCCCTGACGTTTTTCTGTGATTTGAAGAAGAACTAATGTTAATTATCACTCTACAGATGGTAAGAGAGACAGCCACAATCCTAAGTAAACTGTGGAAATTCTTACCGTGAAGTTGAGGCAGAAAGTCTCCTCCACGTCCTCACCAGGGTAATCTAAAAGCTCTTGGAGACTCCTAATCATAGAATGACAGAAAAGGAAAAGTGGAAAGTCAGATACTGCTGCAACAGTGTTTCTACTTCAGTTACAAGTCCAGATCATTTCCAAGGAAAAACTATGAAAGGAGATTCTGGAATAAACATAAATCCAGATGGACAGAAAATCATGTACCTACACCTTGAAGACAATTATGGCACTAGACCTATAAAACATTCATTAATTGGCCGGGCGCGGTGGCTCAAGCCTGTAATCCCAGCACTTTGGGAGGCCGAGACGGGCGGATCACGAGGTCAGGAGATCGAGACCATCCTGGCTAATACGGTGAAACCCCGTCTCTACTAAAAAATACAAAAAACTAGCCGGGCGACGAGGCGGGCGCCTGTAGTCCCAGCTACTTGGGAGGCGGAGGCAGGAGAATGGCGTGAACCCGGGAGGCGGAGCTTGCAGTGAGCTGAGAGCCGGCCACTGCACTCCAGCCTGGGCGGCAGAGCTAGACTCCGTCTCAAAAAAAAAAAAAAAAAAAAAAAAAAAAAAAAAGCATTCATTAATTATTCTCTCTTCTTACCGACAAATCTTATTAGACTTGAAAATACATTCAGATGGATTTTTAACCTAACATACTTGTGTCCTCTTAACTCTGAAGTAGTCTGCAAGTGTGTGTGTAGATATATAAATGAGGAGATGGTATTGCAGGGGCCTCCAGCCAGCTTCACTGGCTTATACATTAGTAAAATAATCCTTCCATCATAAAAAAAAAAAAAAAAGCCACAAAGTCACCACATCCACTTAGGAATTTTAATGGCTTACTTGTTAATGCAGAAGTCTCTATTTGGTAAAGACCAGGGGTGCCCAATCTTTTGGCTTCCCTGAGCCACGTTGGAAGAAGAAGAATTGCCTTCTTCTTAAAATACACTCACACTAATTTTTTTTTTAAGAGATGGAGAAACGAAAAGAAGTTGTATTTGAGAGGTTATGCATTGCACAGGCATATAAAGCTGATACTTTGCATGCCAAATGTGTCCATAAAAATATACTGTCTCCGTGTAATTCAGCATAAAACACTGCTAACTGTCCTTAACAACAATATAATTTTAAAAGATTGATTTCAGACACTCCAAAATTTCACCAGCCAAGAAAACTATCATAGTTGTTCACCTTCTCCCTAATGTTAATCAGCGAAATAAGTTTCTTTTTAAATATTTTTTTCTTCCTCGAGACTGAAGAGACAAAAATAAGTCTGGTTTTGTTATTAGTACACAGATAAAATATATATTAAAGAAAACACATCTTTACTTTTTTCTTCACCCAGTTAGAAAGGCTTTTATTATTATTATTATTATTTTACTTTAAGTTCTGGGATACATGTGCAGAATGTGCAGGTTTCTTACATAGGTATACATATGCTATGGTGGTTTGCTGTACCTATCAACCTGTCATCTAGGTTTTAAGCCCCACATGTATTAGGTATTTGTACTACTGCTTTCCCTCCCCTTCCCCCCCCACCCCCCGACAGGCCCCGGTGTGTGATGTTCCCCTCCATGTATCCACGTGTTCTCATTGTTCAACTCCCACTTGTAAGTGAGAACATGTGGTGTTTGGTTTTCTGTTCCTGTGTTAGTTTGCTAAGAATGATAGCTTCCAGCTTCATCCATGTCCCTGCAAAGGACATGAACTCATTCATTTTTATGGCTGCATAGTATTCCACGGTATACATGTGCCACATTTTCTTTATCCAGTCTATCATTGATGGGCATTTGGGTTGGTTCCAAGTCTTTGCTATTGTAAATAGTGCTGCAATAAACATACATGTGTGCAGGTGTCTTTACAGTAGAATGATTTATAATCCTTTGGATATATACCCAGTAATGGGACAGCAGGGTAAAATGGTATTTCTGGTTCTAGATCCTTGTGGAATCACCACACTGTCTTCCACAATGGTGGAACTAATTTACACTCCCACCAACAGTGTAAAAGCATTCCTATTTCTTCAGAGCCTTGCCAGCATCTGTTGTTTCCTGACTTTTTAATAATCGTCATTCTAACTGGCATGAGATGGTATCTCATTGTGGTTTTGATTTGCATTTCTCTAATGACCAGTGATGATGAGCTTTTTTTCATGTGTTTGTTGACCACATAAATGTCTTCTTTTGAGAAGCATCTGTTCATATCCTTTGCCCACTTTTTGATGGGGTTGTATTTTCTTGTAAATTTGTTTAAGTTCCTTGCAGATTCTGGATATTAGACTTCGTCAGATGGATAGATTGCAAACACTTTCCCCATTCTGTGGGTTGTCTGTTCCCTCTGCTGATGGTTTTTTTTGCTGTGCAGCTCTTTAGTTCGATTAGATCCCATTTGTCAATTTTGGCTTTTGTTGCCCTTGCTTTTGGTGTTTTAGACATGAAGTCTTTGCCCATGCCTATGTCCTGAATGGTATTGCCTAGGTTTTCTTCTAGGGTTTTTATGGTTTTGGGTTTTTTACATTTAAGTCTTTAATCCATCTTGAGTTAATTTTTGTATAAGGTGTAAGGAAGGGGTCTAGTTTCTGTTTTCATATGGCTAGCCAGTTTTCCTAGCACCATTTATTAAATAGGGAATCCTTTCCTCGTTGCTTGTTTTTTCAGGTTTGTCGAAAATCAGATGATTGTATATGTGTGGTGTTATTTCTGAGGTCTCTGTTCTGTGCCATTGATCTATGTATCTGTTTTGGTACCAGCACGCACCATGTTGTTTTGGTTACTATAGCCTTGTAGTATAGTTTGAAGTCAGGCAGAGTAATACCTCCAGCTTTGCTCTTTTTGCTTAGGACTGTATTGGCTCTATGGGCTCTTTTTTGGTTCCATATGAAATTTAAAATAGTTTTTTCTAATTCTGAAAGGAAAGTCAATGGTAGCTTTATGGGAATAGTATTGAATCTATAAATTACTTTGGGAAGTATGGCCATTAAAATAGAATAATTCAAATGTTTCTAATATAAAGAGAAATATTTAAGGTGCTGGATATCCCAGTTACATTGGTTTGAACTTTACAAATTATATAATGTATTATATTATCACATGTATCCACAAAATATGTATATCTATTATGCCTCACCAACAAAAAAAGTATAATTAAAGAAAGAAGATACAGTATTTTCAGGGTGTAAAACCCAAGGACATGGAAGGTCAACTTTTCCAATCCATGGGTTCTTCTAGGGCCCCTGCAGGACTTGAGCATATGTGGATTTTAGTATCTGCAGGGTGTCCTGGAACTAATGCCCCTTGGATACCGAGAGACAACTGTACCGATAACACTGGCAATGTTTCAAGCAAGTAGCTGTACAGCTACATCTTAGACAAAACACATATAACAGGGTCTAACCATAGGATGCAATAAACTCAGATTTGTACAGATAGTATTTTCAACCTTTAATCCTCATGCCAGAGGCAGCCACAACAGTTTCAGATACCAATCGCCTTTTAGCTTTGTACCTTCCTTCAGTGGGTGACAACTCCTTTAAGTCTTCCAAGCCAGGCTTTACATTGAGTAACTTCTTGTAGAGAGCCAATGGGAAGTGGAGATCAACCACAGTAGAGTTGTAGATAGCTAGTCCACAGGTTATGCCAATCAAGTGAAACCAGTTGTGCTCTACAAAACACTTTTTAGGACATATACAAAAGTGTTAAAAAGAAATGCAATGTTTGTGGCCTTCAAACATTCTACAATTTCCCTCAAAATATTTTCAAAATAAAGGTCTCATTAATATTTAGTTACCTTCTGTAGCAAAGAAACACACTGACAAAAGTTGTTATCCCTTAAAGACGCAACGTAGACAGAGTTAAGCATTTGCACCTAGTGATACAGAGAACAGCTCATAGTCATCTAGAGCAGGGCTGTCCAACAGAACTTTCAGCCACGATAGAAACATTCTATTCTGTCCAATCTCATATGGTAGCCACTGGCTACATGTGTCTACTAGGCACAGGAAATGTGGCTAGTACAATGGAGCAAATTAATCTTTGTTGTTACTTAATTTTAAATAAATAATATATAAATAACCACATGTGGCTAGTGCCTAGTGGCTACCTTTTGGTATGGTGCAGATCTAGGAAGAAAACTCTCATAGAAAAAAATGTAAATGACAGTCTGATTGAAATTAGAATGCCTTTAAAAACTTAGCTCTCCTACTGAAGTTTCAAAAATAAACTGTGCATGCATATGTGTGTGTGTGATAATATATTATCATTGTTATTAAAATCAGACATATTTGATTATTGACCTTCCACGTGTCACAAAACCAATTTATCACACTGTTTCTTTTTACCCTTCTCAGATAAGAAGACTTGGATCTTACCTACTAGAAATGGAAATGGGACTGATGGCTCACAAAATGCACTATGAGGTCTTGGTAACAAGTATAAATGAAGACGGGATAAACATTTTAATTACTTATAAACATTTTGAATTATTATCCTTGCTATGTTCTCCTTTGCAAAGTCAGAAATTAGGGGATTGGTCCGACAACAAAAAGAAAGTTTAATCTATCTGTTTAATTGTGACACCACTTACTTACCGTATCTGAAAACCACAAGAGATTTGAATCTTGATAGTAGGTAAACATTCCATAGATGGGATTCAAAAGTTCTTTTAACAGTAAAAGAAAAAATTCCTTTGTAACACCACCAGCATCCACTGCTTCTTCACCATCAAAGATTACCTTAAAGTAATGGAACAGAATTAATGCTTCAGGGAAATCTATGACAAATTTTATCTCTTTTCAGCAGACCATTTTCTAAACTCAGGACAAATGAAGGAAAGTATAACAAAGAATATACACTGATGCAACGTAAACTGCTAGGTGTGTCTGTTGATCATTGTTGGTAAAGTTTTAACAAGGTACTTATAGATACACAAAATTTTTACTAGGTGCTTCAAGGGATACAAAGGAAGTCAGAAATTTACCACCTGTCCTTAGAAAGTCTACCATCTATTGGCTGGGCGTGGTGGTTCACGCCTGTAACCCTAGCACTTTGGGAGGCCGAGGCAGGCAGATCACCTGAGGTCAGGAGTTCGAGACCAGCCTGGCCAACATGGTGAAACCCTGTCTCTACTAAAAATACACAAATGAGCCTGGCGTGGTGGCGGGCACCTGTAATCCACTACTCGGGAGGCTGAGACAGGAGAGTCGCTTGAATCTGGGAGGCAGAGGTTGCAATGAGCCGAGATTGCGCCACTCACTCCAGCCTGGGCAACAAAGAGCAAAATTCCGACAAAAAAAAAAAAAAGAAAAAGAAAGTCTACCATCTGCTTAAGGCAGAAAGACAGACATAAAAGCAGAGAATACTTTTTATTTTTAAAGAGTCAAATATATAATGAGAGGTAAATATTCTGGCACATAGAAAAAAATGATTTTTCATTTAACTTGAATAAAAGAACACTTTCTGGGAGAAATCACTCTCAATAGGGTTCTTGAAGTAACTGCTGCATGTAGAAGGGAAGAGGGTATTCTAATCAGACACAGACATGGGCTCTGTGAGGGAGTGGGAGTAGGCATGCTGGATACATAATGGTTATTAACAGTAACAACTACAGCAAATCAACAAATGACATGGAGTTTACTACATGCCAGCTCTTAAACTCTATTAACCTAATCCTCAGAACAGCGTTATGCGTAGAGTCCTATTATCCCCATTTCAGAGATAATGACTCAGGCACAGAGCTAAAAACAGCATTCAAAAAGCTTACACTTGTGGCTGTCTTCAAGATTGCCTAGAGCAGGACAAGAGTAAAAGTGGGACAGAGACTAGGACCTGGATTACACAGATGCCAGCAGAATACTGCTACAAAGCAAGAACTGCCTCACCTGAATTACCTATTGAAAACAGGGCAAAAAGAAAAGCTGTATCAAAAATATAGCCCAGAAGTTCTGGGGAGAACAACCAGGCAGATTGATGTGACTGATGCTACTGATTAGGAATTTTGGAAAGGGTAAATTATGGAGCATTATTTACCCTTTATGGAGATGATCAGTTCATTTCATGCCTATTACATTTCTGAAAGTGGAACTTATAAAAAGATTACCAATAGGGATATGGAAGTTGTCTGAGGGAAAAGATGAATGACTTTAAACAATTTCAAATAATTCACTAAGTATTTCTAGAATACCTACTGTGTACCAAGCATTATGTCAAGCCCTGGAAATATGCATGATCTATGGAGAGAGAAATTTTTTTTCATTTAATAATTGGCAGGTACTAGGTGTGCCTCTCATAATAGGCCAATAGCTTCCCAGATGATTTTACTACCTTTCCATTTTCCTATTTTACCTTCTTTCTCTTAAATCTTTGATATCCACAATCTTCCTAAATGGTAGCTTAATAGTTGTAATTAGTCAAAGCTTTCATTTTTGTTGTTGTTTGCTTGTTTTTGATAGACCTGGAACTGGTACACCAAAGACAGCAGAAGAAGACAAAGAAAGCACTCTAAACTTTCAAATAATCCACTGGCATTTTTACCCAATGTTACACTGAGATGTTCTGTTTGGTGATTTGACAAAAGAAGGTGATTCAATTCTTGTAAAATGAATGAAAGAATGGCGACACCCCACAATTTTAGTAAGATCATTGCTGCTTAATCAACACTGAAGAAAAATTGCCAAGGTATTTAGAGGAATATCCTGAAGGAACTCACTTTGAGAGGCTTTTTCAAATCAATATCAGAATGAATGCTCAGCTCTCTTAGGGCATCTCCGACAAGGTTGTTTCTGCGAACGTGAAGGACCAGGAAGGGGCTTCTGGCCAGCAGAGGCTCCAGGGTGAGAAGCATGAAGACATTCTGCAGGTTGGCTCCATTGACTGCCACCTGGAATGGCACAGTCAAGAACACAGTTACTCAGAGCACATGCGTGAGTTGGGAGAGCAGTCAGCTGTGCTTCTGGACTTGGCGGCGCTGACTGCACCTCCATTTGGTTCTTTTTTTCCCTCTTAACTTCCACAGATTTTCTAAGTTACTTATGTTTACGCAGCACACAAGTCTTTCTAATCTGGACTCACAGAAACTAACTAAAACAGTTTATGAATCATATGATCTATAACCAGGTCCAGGAAAGTGACTTAAACCAGTTGATTAATACTAAAATAGTATCATGCTTAAAGAAACATGGTAGAAAGTGGGTAAAAACCACAACTTTCAAAATGGCAGGAAAAGAAAGCTAATAACCACTTGTTAAAGAGTTATTCTTTGAAAAATTTCATTTCTCTTGAAAACCTCTAAACTGTCAATCTAACAGATACAGCGATATGAAAACAAACACATATACAGATAGATGCAGTCAGAGCTGGAAAAAGACAGACAGGCAGACAGTCAGAGATGGAGAGGGAAAGATAAATGAAGTTATATATCTATATCTACCAACAGTAGGAATTGGAGGATTTGAGCTACTAATTCAGAAATGTTTTTGTGGCTTGTCAAAATCAATTATACTTTATAATAAAAATGTGTATTTAAAATAAATTATTAAATAAATCTCTATAACAAGTTTTTATTCAACAAAGAATTCCCAAGTTCCATTTAACTCTCTCTCTCTGTCAGGAGTCAGCAAACTAAGGCCCCACATATCAAATCCAGCCTGCTGCCTGTTTTTGCACAGCTCTTGAGCTAACAATGGTTTCTACGTTTTTTTTTTTCTGAGATGGAATTGTGCTCTGTCACCCAGGCTGGAGTGCGGTAGCACAATCTCGGCTCACTGAAACCTCCACATCCTGAGTTCAAGTGATTCTCCTGTCTCAGCCTCCCGAATAGCTGAGATTACAGGTGGGCACCACCACGCCCAACTAAGTTTTGTATTTTGGATAGAGACAGGGTTTTACCATGGTGGCCAGGATGGTCTTGAACCCGACCTCAGGTGATAAGCCTGCCTCGGCCTCCCAAAGTGCTAGGATTATAGGTGTGGGCTGCACCCGGCACGGTTTCTACATTTGTTTAATGGGTGAAAAAAATCAAACGAAGAATAATCTTTCACCACATGTAAACATTATATAATATGCAAATTTCAACATACACAAAGTTTTGTTGGAATATAGCCATGCTCATTCATTTATATATTGTCTATCACTGCTTTTATGCTAAAATAGAGTTGAATAGTTGTAACAGAGACCATACGGTCCCCAAAGCTTAAAACATTTACTAAGTCATCCTTTTGCCAATCTCTAATCTACATAAATGTGTATCCACCCATGTGTGTTATATTCAACACAAATTACTGAAAAGTTTCAAACAGCTTTAAGAATTATAATGGAATTTCAACCAAATATGTCTTCTCCTATTAGAAAAAATTACAACTGAATGTCTAGAAAGGGAGAAACACATTAAAAAGAGGAAATAATTTCTAAAATATAATACCTGCATCTGTAGTTCAGCATCTGTCTGTAACATTTTGGTCTTGGCTTGGGCATCAAAGATGAAAGGGTAGGAACAAAGTGTTACAGTATCCTAGAATAAAGCACATTACTGACAGTATTATACTATTCCACAGAAAGTATAGCTGGAAAATATAAAAGCAAATTTAAAAGGATCATTTACCTGTATTATTGATGGTCTAGCCTTCTGTGTAAAGAAAATAAAAGTCTCTTACTTAAATTGTAAAACCTGAATTTTAATCCCTCCAAAAGTAAAATATAAATAACAAAACACAGAACCAACCTGACTACTGGCCATAGAACTAACACCATTTGAATGGCTGACTAAATTTTAAGGGAAAAGATGTTTTGATGGCCACAGAATGAGAAAAAGAGCAAAAGCAATTAAAAAATATTTTTTATGACTTTTAAAGGGCATGTCACTAACTCTCCACAATTCACAGCATTAACAGAATTCTCTTTTATAAGAAATCTAATTCCAAAACAGGAGCTTTATAACCTTGACTTCACAGGTTAATCTTTGTTGGGTAAAGTGGACAATACAAATTACATTTTATTTGTTAAATGATGTTGCATCTTCCTACACACACACACACACACACACACACACACACAGGCTGCTACTCTTAGGAGAAACCAAGTATTTGGAAAGAATTTCAGGAGCATCTAAAGAGGACTTTATCTAGTAAACTGTTGCTGACTCAGCACTTAGACTAGTACTCGGCCTACAGAATGCATTCCATGGATATGTGAATGCACCTGTCAATAAACTTTGGAGGGGAGTAATGGTAAAAATCCACAACCACAATGAAGGACATCTAGGAGATGAGTTACAGTTTCACTTTTTGTTAAGCTGTGTAACAAACATTAACTTAATATTAACTTCATAGAAACAAAAAAAAAATCAACAATATAGGTCATGTTTATCTGTAGCAAGAATTACCAAACAGAAAACCATAGGTGTATTCTCAGAGATCTGGGAGTACTCTATATATTTCTTAATGATATCCTAAACAAAATTAGTAAAACACATTAAGTTATATTTGTTTGAATAACTGCATTGGCATCATGTTATTATTTAATTGTCCAAGTGTAGTGAGAAAAGAGAGAAGCAGTCTTGGCATGTGGATGCTGCATCTGCACCTAAGAAAAGGCCAATGCGGTCCTGGCTTGCTGCATGAACGTGGTTTAATAGCAGTTGAAGGAGAAAAGAGAGGTGAGTCATCCCAGCCAGATGGGCAGTGGAACTCAAGCACCAGGGCCTGATAGCACACAGGCCACATCCACAATGCAACTGGGGTTTAGGTTCAGTAAGACATGCTTGATCATCACATAAAATCAATGAGGCTAATCTGCATTTTATTGCTGTTAAAGTTTTGCTTGTATTTAATTTATAAATTTGGTTTTATAACTGTACTATATCAGAACCATATGAATAAGCAGTATGTACCTCCTTTTGTCCTTATGGATATTTAAATACAATAATTTAAAAGCAATTTTAATTAAAATCTACCCTGTTAACCCTTTATAACTAGGTTCCTCCAGGGATCTTGGCACATTTCTCTAGACAGAGAAACACTAATCGAAGAAACAATTCCAGTCCAGTGAGATCAGGTATGAAATCCTGCATATATCATCCAGACCAATCTTACTCACTCTCATGCCTACATATCCAATTACTTTGAAGTTAGAAATCAAAATGACTAGAAACAAAAAAACAAAACCACACCATAAAAACAGCACTATACAAAAAGCTAAATCATCTTCTAGTCTAGGTACCTACAAAAGATATAAGCATCCTGGGAAAGAAAGCAGGCTTAAAACTGGTGCCAATATTCAGAATTTCCTCATCTGTTTCTCAGAAAAGATTAGTTTACGCAAAGCATTATTTGCCTATTCTCAAGGGAAAAGAAAGATCTTGAACGAGTGTTGGTCTATAAAGCAAGATAAAGTTTTTAGATACTTCAAACATAAAAGTGACTATGGAAGAAGTGATAACACAAAACAGTTCTGGCATTACAGAGTCCAAGCCTACTTAGTATTTTTAAGTACATACTGGCATTTTAGTTGGTGTAATGCAGTTATTTCAGATATCAATCAGCAGTTTTTTCTGTATTTCTTGGCTCTTTCCAGTCCCACTCCTGTTCTCTGACTCTCTCTCCCCACCCTCTTCCTGTAATCCCCACCTCAAGCCTCCCTGCATCCCTTAAATATCCACCTTCTGTAGCTCATAGTCCCTCTCAGCATCCCTCACCTTACTCCTTCCCACACCCCAGAGTTGAAGGAACCCAGTTTTGGAAGCAGGCTGATCTCTCTACTGGAGAAAGGGAGGAGTTAAATTGAGGGCAGGGTCACCATTCTCTCCACTGAGAGGGATGGCTGGAAAGAAATCCAAAACTGCCTCAGTTAGGAGCCACAGCCAAAGCCAGAGAGACACTGCCCAGAGCTGGTGGTCTAGAGGTCTCAGGTGAGCCAGCAAGGCAGGCAGGAAGATACGGAAGCCTTACAAAACGGAAGTGGCAGCTCTAAGGAAGGCAAAGGATGGAAGGGTATTCAGTCAAAAGAAGCTGCGAATGTGTAACAAAGGTCTGCTTATACATCCACAGACTTTTCATAAGTCTGTAAGTTTTTGTATTTCATATATAATAATTTAATTTCATTTTTATTCTGTGAATGCTGAATATTTTAGAAATCGTACTCACTCTTGTATTTCCGTATTATACGAAATAAATCTGCATGATTTTGTGCCACTATTGCTATTCATAACCTAGAAGGATGCACATAACCTGAGAGGCTACTTGTCTTGGACTATCCATTCCTCAAAAATGAGTTTCACAGACTTAAAACTAGTAAAGTACTAGTGGACCATATTTCAAGTCTCCCTGCCTGAAACAGGGCTGTACTGTGACCTAAGCTCATTTCTAAAGCATATGAAATAGAAGCAATGAATAAGTAAATGGAATAGAACAGAAAAATTGGGAATATCGTTTTTTTAAAATACGAAGTCAACATTTCCTAAATGTGGCTGCAAGTGGGGCAGGAGGTACTACACGCACAGGTGCAGTGCTGGAGAAGAAATACAGCCTCCTCTGCCTTAGGGCCTGTCTTGTCTCACACGTGCACAATACTCACAACTGGAGACAAAACACTGCCTGGCTTTGTCTCCTTTAACACATACAGCAAGATGTCGAGCTTTATCTAGCTTTTATTTTTGAAGGATTGACATTGTGGCACTGACTTTCCCCACTTGTGCTGCCCTCTAGAGGAGCCCACCAATCACTCACTCTGTGCTATTTGGTTTTTAAGTGCAGATAAGGCAAGTTGCTGATTGAAGTAAAGGAACCACTACCACCTCTTCTTTAAAAGGAGTAAAAATCAGCCACTTTAGAATGTTCCTTCTGCACACATGTGTTAGATCCCTTTGGGAATTTTTCACTGCTGCTTCTGGGCTAAACACTCTGCAAAGGTAGACACCATATCCATACATGTTTCCACTCCCAGTGACTAGCAGGCAGACAGCACACATTAGGTGCTCAAGAAGTGTTTAGTGAAAAATAGTTATTGAGGGCTTATTATATGCTAAGTACTCTGCTAAGTAAGGTCTTTCCATGCTTTCTCACATTTAATTTCCACAATCTGTTATAATTCTTATTCACAAAAGAGGATGCTGGGCCTATAGAAATTAGGTAATTTGTCTAAGGCCACGGCCATTAGACCAGAGTTGGGAATTGAACCCAGGTCTTTTTGGCTGGAGCCTATGCTCAACAATATGCTACACAGCCTCAGCTAGTAACAAGCTAAAAATTCCAACACACCAAAAAAATCCATTTATTATTTAAAAGTAGTTAAAATAAACAAAAATAACAAATGAAATAGCTTTAGTATTTTAAGTTAAAATCCAAAATATCAAGAAATTTAAAATTCAATTTCTAATATCATTGTACCTCATACACTAGAAAAAATTCCACAAAAATCACAAACGGTCATAGACTAATTTCATGTAATTTTCCATATTTCTTTAATAACTGTTACAGTTATTGAAAAGATGAGCATCTGTTATTCAAGATCTGATATTTGTTTATCAAATGTTAAGAGAAAGGAAGTTTAAAATATTGTAAAAGTTACTTCATTATCTCTACTCAGAGACTACTGTCATACTAATCTAGATTTTAACATGAGCAACTTCTTCTTCAGGGTAAAAAAGAATTACAATTTGTTAGACTTATTTTATTCAGCATTAAGTCACAGAAAGGGTAGATTAGAAATCAGAAGAATTGACTTTTATTGCTAATGAAATTGGTGGAAAAATTGTTTAAGTTCCATTTCCTCATCTAGAAACAAAGCAGTTGGCCTAAATAATTCATCAGGCTTATTTTACCACTCATAATGTTGTTATTCAGTGAATAATTATTCATAAATTGATAAAACAGAAGGGCTTATTTTTTAATAATTCCTAAATTTGAAAGTGAAAACAGAGTTCATTACTAGCCTTCATGTTAAATTTCCCAAGTCAACCCATTTAGAACACTCTAATTCATTTATATTAAAAAGTATTTTCTTGGCCAGGCACAGTGGCTTACCCCCTGTAATCCCAGCACTTTGGGAGGCCGAGGCTGGTGAATCACTTGAGCTCTTGAGTTCAAGACCAGCCTGAGAAACATCGCAAAAACCCCATCTCTACAAAAAATACAAAAATTAGCCAGGCGTGATGGCACACACCTACAGTCCCAGCTACTCAGGAGGCTGAGGTGGGAGAATGGCTTGAGCCTGGGAAGCAGAGGTTGCAGTGAGCCGAGATGGTGCCACTGCACTCCAGCCTGGGTGATAAAGCCAGACTTTGTCTCAAAAAAAAAAGTATTTTGTTTTCTCAGGGTAATCATAAAATCTTATTTAAAAATAAAACACTGTATGCATTTTTTAAGTCTCTAGAGAAAAAAATACAACATTGTGTCTAGCATTCATCATCCATTATTTGACAAAGAAAACAATCCTGCTTGTTCAGTTAGATCAGCCTATTGAAATGCCTTGCTTTTGGAGACAACTGCTGACTTCCAAAAACCCCACAGGAAAAATATTGCCCTAATATTGGTGATGAACCTGCTACACTGGCAAGGACTCACCTCAAATCTGCTGCCCACGGCTTCATAAAATACAAGAACTAAATTATCATTCTGTTTTCCGACCGAACTCAAATTTGCACATACTCCACAGACGGGCGATCCTAAAGAGCCTTGCATATATCCCAAGCCAGTGTGCTATCAAAAGGAGCAGTTCCTGCCATGCCAGTGGCGGTAGGCAGGAATCCACAGGCCCCTGAACGGCATATCTAAAATATAGTGAGACAGCGCTGGATCAGGGATGTGTGACACTTTCACACACATAATTCTCAATCAGAAGGGGCCTATGGGGTCCAGGTAGCTGACATATGATGACTGAAGTAGGCTGTCAGAAGACAATAATTACCAAACGATCCTTCCTCAATGGCAGGGATAAATTAAGCTGCAGTGGGAATTGTGGCATATACACAAGCCTCATCTAAAGAGTCACTCTTGAACTCTGGCCACTTGCTGTCATATGGGAAGACAGGTCATATTGCCAGATCTTCCAAGTTTCAAGGAAAGCTAAAAATTCATATTTGCATTTGTCTTGGTTTTTTTTTTTAATTAGGGTTTTAAAAAACCTAACATAACATGTACCATCTTAAGCATTTTTAAGTGTACAGTTCAGCAGTGTTAAGTATATTCACACTGGTGTACAACTGGATCTCCAAACTTTCTTATCTTGCAAAACTGAAACTATACTCATTAAATAGCAACTCTCTGTTTTCCCCTGCCTCCAGTCCCTAGCAATCACCATTCTACTTTCTGTTTCTGTGAATTTGACTACTTTAGATACTCTGATTTTTAAAAGGTGGCAACTTTTAATGTGTAACATTCTGGGTGACTACTCATTTATGACTCCTTATAACACTGATGATTACTTAAAGCACTTCCAAGTTTCTAGAATGCAAAAGGCCAGCTGGATGAAGAATAGGTGAGACACTGACACCAAAGTCAAAGACATATTATAGCACTCACATGTGCTTTTCGTATAAAAAGACTAAAGCTTTAAAATATGCTTTATGAATTCTTACCATCCCTGCTTGATGCAAGAACCACATGAGGTAGTCTTCCTGAATGTCCACGAGACTGGAAATCTCAGGAATGTAAAATGTATCATATTCCACATGCTTCACCTTAAGATTTACCTAATGAAGAACAAAATACAGACAACTAAAACATGGCTTCGCAAAGAACATCTCACAAGCATATTTTACCCTACCATCTAATTACCCCCTCCCCACTAGCACCTCCTATGCTCACCTTATATAACTTCTCCAAGAGTTTGAGAGCTGCTGTAATATAATTGTTAAACAATACAGGAATTAAGAATGTCTTTCTTCCCCTCAGTAGATAAAGGACTGCACCTTTATAGAGGTTTACCAGCTTCATGAAATATTTCGGGCATACCTGAGACCACCAGTTATCTTTAGAAAGAAAGAAAGAAAAGACATTATTTCAACACGTAATCTTGGGCAACTATTTATGTCTTCTGCCTGCCAGTTAAAAATTGCTTTGTCTAGAAGATAAACATTAGTCTAAAATGCATTTTCCCAAAACTGACTTTAAAAAGAATCCATTAAAACATTTTTGGAGAGAACAGCAGCTGTACAAGAATCCCTGGAGTTCTGTTTTTTTTTTAAAGCTTGGTCTGATTTTTTACAAAGACTCAACCTGAAGGTTAACTCACAAGTCCAATTCCAGACTACATGTGGACAAGAAACACATATTTTGGGCAGGAGTGATCCCCACTGTATTAATCCAAAAAGTATTCTTATGTCCTAGTGCTTTCAGCTACCACTAAATCCTGAAGCAGAAATGCAAAGGATGACACACCCTAGAAGCAGCAACAATACGGCAACCATTCCCTTCCCTTTAAGAGGTATCATTAGTTGAAAACTGCCATTTTATTTCTCACCAAATAATGCTTTCTCATAACCAGACAAGAAAATTATAGTACTGGCTTATATTTCATTGGAAATAAACTCAGCCATACTGAAATATTTAAAGAATGAAATAATATGTCTAAGATTTCCTTTAAATATACTCCAACAAAAAATAAAAAGGCGGTGAGGGCAAGAGACAGATGAAATAAAATGGGCAAAATACTGACAACTGCTGAATTTGTGTGGTGACTATCTGTAGCATACTCTCTACTTTGGGGTATTCTTTTAAATATCAATAATTAGAAGTTAAAAATAAATTAAGTGTGAAATTGAATAATTATGTTCTCTTTGTAATGTCCAGTCTGGAAAAATAAAAATGAAAAAACTCTAAAACTTCAAAGTGAGGTAAGATTCCTTCTAATATTGCCACCTCTCTGTTTCACATCAACTAGAACACCTGAGAAAATGTTCCCCAAAAGGCTTTTGATCTTAAAAAAATTAAGTACTAACATTTACTAGTGCTTTCATTATTATTTCTGTTTTTATCTCTTCTACAAAGGTGGAGGCAATATAGAAAAGCCAGCATTCCACCTTCAGGAACACAGTCTCTTTATTCGTGGGGAGACCACACTCAAGTAACATCCCAGTCCATCTGGAACACAGAAGTTACTGAGCTGCAATGACACCTAACAAAATTTACCCGGGGGGGGGAAAAGTAAAAAGCCAGGTGATAGACTTCCTGCACTTGATTAATAAAAACATTTCAGGCGCTACTCCCATGAAAGACACTCTCCAAATCACTGAGGAACGGAAGGTTTTATCTCAGCAAAGTGTCCGGAGCCTGCAAAATCAGTGTGGACTCAACTGTCCTAAAAAAGAAAAACAAAACAAACATTTGGTAAGTCCACACTAGGTCATTTTCTTTCTCTTCTTTTTTGGAGACCTCTGTATCACCAAAACCGCTCACTTCACTCCCACCCCCTAAATTAGACATAGGAGAAACAGCGACCAATGTACACGAATATTGAGGCCCTATTTATTATAAGCAAATGTGGTAGAAAAAAGTAGTTTCAAATTAAATAAATTAGGTTTGTGAATATTATAAAATCAAGATTATTCTGGCATGAGTCATTTCAAATAATCTAAATAATGGTTTTATTTTCAACTTGAAAATAGGGTTAGCTAAAAATTAACAGCAAAGGAAAAAAGGTTTTAAGTGTTAAGGATATTAAATGGCAACAAATAGATTCTTGGATCTCAATCCACTGGAGCCAGGAGTCACACCAACAAAACAAATGAGCATAAAACCACTGATACCGAGGTTAGCAAATTTACCTAGTACTTTGCTGGGGTTTGTATCCAGCCGCAGAATGGCCATAGCCAAGGGAATAGTCAATGTTATATAATACTTGGAATCCTGGAGTAGGGGAAACTCAGGTAGTATTAAATAGATTCTCATGGCTTCAACATCTGGTGGTGAGCTTGACAACTGGGGAATCAGGCAACTTTCAAAACTGTTCAAAATCTGTATGAGAGAAAAGAGTAATGAGAAATTCAAACAAACTTGAGATCTAGTGAACTTATCTCTAAGTTCATAACCTATTTGATAGACCCTCAACTCTCATTCATTCACTATGCACTGAGAACCTACTATGAGCCCTACACTGGTCTAGGCTCTCAGTACATATCCATGAAAAGAAAAGCCAAGGATCCCTGCCAGTGCAAACTGTATATTCTAGAGGGGCACTGCCTTGGAAAGGTTTAAGCCAAAAGAAAACAAAAGGTAGGTCTAATTCCCAAAGTAAATACAAAATTAAGATTTGGAGACTTTCACTTTTCATCTTACTCTTTTCACTTGAAATTGAATTCATCAATACAAAATGCATTTTAAGAATGCACTTTACAAATATAAGAAACATACCTGTTCTAGAATCATGGAGTGCTGAGAGTTCATTAACTTCTCAAATAACACCCTAGTTGAGTTCAGGTCAATCCCAGGGATTTTGGGACTCGTTTTAAAATGTTCATCAATTCTAAACAAACAAAATAAAAAAAGTATGTAATAAAAGAAAAACAAAGCAAACACTCTGATAGGAATTATAAACAAGTAAACAAAATACTATGTTCTTACTAATCAGATTTAAATTTGACCTGGCAGATAAGATCCACAAAAATACCGCATTTTGCGTAAATCTCAAAATAATAAACCCAAAATAAAGAATAGTATTTCACAAAGAATAAAACACACTGGAATTCCTTTTACAAGAATTTTCAAATTTTTAAATCTGTTTTCCTTCAAGTCAAAGTACAAGGACTGCCATATGAATTTAAAGCTATCTTGAAGTTCATAAACAAAGAATTATTTCCCTGATTTCGTATCGTGTTTTTTGGTTTTCTTTCTGTATTTGTGGCTCATTGAACTAGATGTAGATGCTGTTGCTTGGTGCAAATAACATCCCCTGTGCAAATTGGTCCACTCATTAACAAACGCAGTAGCAACCTCCTTTGTTGAAAGCCTTTCTTATCACAAGCTTTAAAATAAAAACGAGGTTGCCCGGGCGCGGATGGCTCAAGCCCCTTGTGAACCCAGCCACTGTTGGAGGCGCAGAGACGGGCGGATCACGACGCTCAGCGAAGATCGGAGACCATCCTGGCTAAACATGGTGAAACCCCGTCTCTTATAAATAAAATACAAAATACTAGCCGCGACAAACGGGTGGGCCGGGTGCCGTGAGCTCCCAGCCTACTCAGGAGGCTGAGGCACGAGAGAATGCGTGAACCCAGAGCCGGAGCGCTTTGCAGCTGAAGCGAGACTGCCACTGCCCCCCCACGTCCAGCCGGGCGACAGAGGGACTCCGTTGCTCAAAAAAAAAAAAAAAGAAAAAAAAAAAAAAAAAAAAAAAAAGAAAAAAAATGATCTAGGTAAATGCAAAGTTAATGTCTCTTCGATCCTTAAACCAAAGGAGTACGCAATACATTCAGCCCCAACGACTAATGCTTGCACTGCTTGACTATTTTCAACTTTCTAGCAACCAAATCTTTTTTGTAACCTTAAATAAGAATCTTAGCATTTTTGAAACTTAGAGAATATCTCACATATCCCGCTCTTGAACCTACCACATCTGTTAATTTACAAAAGAGCTATCTATTTGCAAAGCAGCTTCTGTTTTTGGGTAATGGACACATTGGAATGATTTGAATACACTCCGACTGCAATGTTATAATTTTTGAAAACAAAAAAGAGTTTCTAACATTTTAAAAAATCATAATTATATGTATTGAAACCCCTATGGTCAAATGAAGATAAATTGCTTGTACTTTGTTTTTTGGGTCTTTCGTTGTTGTTGTTATTATTTTTAAAATAAATCTTCCCAAAATATAGAAATGAATTCTGGTTTCCAGTATGTAATTTTCCATATGCTTACAGATACTTTTGTTATGCTGTTGAGAAAACAAAACAAAATGTTTTGTCTATACGTGTTTATTGCTTTGTAAAACTGGTCTTCATTTTGATTGTTTTCCTGTGATGCATCCTATGTAAACTACAGGAGTTGACTTTCTGAAATAGTACAGATGTCAGTTTGAAAAAAAAGGCTTTCTCCGCAACTCTATACGAAATCTGTGATACTAAAGGTGAACAACCTAACAAGTCTGGCCAAGAGCCCTTCCCAAATGTCATGAAAGCTATCCATCTAGAACAAGGTTTCTCAACCTTGGTACTATTGACTTTTGGGGCCAGAGGATTCTTTGCTGGGCAGGTGGGAATGAAGGATGTTTAGCAACATCCCTGGGTTCTACCCACTGGATGTCAATAGCAAGTCCCTCCCCATTGCACCAACCAAAAACATCACCAGAAACTGCCAAATGTCCTTTGGGGAGCAAAATCAACCTGGCTGAGAACCCCTGTTCTGGAAGGCCAACATCAGCATAATCTAGAATATCTTTCCCTGGAGGAAAAAACTAATTACTAAATATGAAATGAATTGTGTGAGCTCATTCCAGCTGCCTTAATTATAAAAGTAAATGACTTTATAATCTCTAAATGTAACCAAAGAGAGATTCTGAAGTGATCTCCTGCAACCCAGTTAGGGACTCATTTATAGGGAGGAGGTGATGATGGTTGAATTTAGGAGTCAACATGACTAGATTAAGGAATACCAGGTAGCTGCTAAAGTATTATTTCTGGGTATGTCTGGGTCAGTTTTCTGTAAGAGACGGGCATTGAATTAGTGACTAAGCAAAGAAAATCCATCCTCATCCAGTGTGGGTAGGTACCACCCAGTCAGCTGAAAGCCCAGACAGAACAAAAAGGCAGGGCAAAGACAAATTCTTTCTCTCTCTCTTCTGGAACTAGGACATCCTTCTTCTCCTGCCCTTGCACATCAGAACTCCAGGTTCTGTGGTCTTTGCACTCCAATACTTACACCAGGAGCCCCCACCCATTTCTCAGGCCTTCAGCCTCAGACTGAGAATTACACCATCAGCTTCCCTGGTTCTCAGGCCTTTGGACTTGCACTAAGCCATGATGCTGGCTCGCCTGGTTCTCCAGATTACAGATGCCTATGGCAGGATCTCTCAACCTCCATAATCAGGTGAACCAACTCCCATAGTAAATCTCCCCACTCTCTCTCTCTCTCTCTCTAGATAGACAGATACATCCATCTGTCTATTTATCTCTCTCCTATTTGTTCCATTTCTCTGAAGAACCTTGACTAACACAGGGATCGAGGGATAGGGGTGGGATTCACACAGAGAAATGAAGTCTAATTCACCTTGAGATCTCATTAGCCTGGCCACTGGCAGAAAAGGATTGATAAATAATTAGGACTTGGGATCATCAAAGACCCAAACCCATGATAAGACCCTTTTGCTGCATCAGGTTCCTGAGGGAGATATTTGCAGAAGGGGTAAGACTAAGAAAATAAACATTCTATTTACTACTGGGGAGTTCAACCTCAAATATAATTCTCTGGTGAGCTGGGCTGGACCTAAATCCAAGGAGCCCCTGAAGCCTTCTTAGAATTACTCCCTAAATTCACTCTTTTTGAGAGAAAAAAATTTAAAAAAATAATAAAATTTTAAAACTATGGGAAAGCAAACCAAAGAAATCAAGAAGATTATTTGAGGAACTAAGAATTTAAAATTATGACACATCTTAGAATACTCTGAAAATCTTACTGAAAGAGATAAAGTCTCTCTCGGTAATCTGCTTTTCTGCCATTCAGGTATGAATCAGCATTGTTCTTCCAGCATTCCAATTTTTGTGCAAAGCATCAGCTTACCCATTAAATTAAGGCCAACCACCATCAAAGAGAAGAAAAGTCTTTCTTCACAGCCTTTGCTGAGTAAGTATTTGCATCACACGTAGGGTTTTAATAAACTTTTTTTAAAAAGAAGGGGCCTCACTATGTTGTCCAGGCTGGAGTTCAGTGGCTATTCACAGGCATCATTATAGCACCCTAAAGCCCCAAACTCCTAAACTCAAGCAGTCCTCCTGTGTCAGCCTTCCAAGTAGCTGAGACTATAGATACACATGAGAGTTTTTAAAGGCTCTAAGTCACTTACTTTTTTTCAAGAAAACTTCCATTCCAACAGGCTGCAGAAGATAATATCTGAACAACACCGCTGCTCAAAAAAAAGAAGGGTGGGGGAAGCCTTTAATAATTACAAATAAATGGTTATTTAAGTATCAACAATAAAGTAATCATTTACTCTAGGATTTAATTAATAGCTCTTTCTTAGTCAGCTGAAGCTTTGGAAAATGTGCATTTGCTTTAGAAAAACAGGATGTCACATCTCAATATGAAGAAGAACTTAAGTTTTCCATGTTAGGAAAAAAAAAAGAGTATCAAAGCTCCTGAAAGAAAACCTCTTGTCCCAATAATGTTCTTGAACATTTTCCTACCACCAAGCATCTAAGAAGTGCCCTATCTAAACTCCAAAGAGATACACAGAATAAAACCAAAAAAGAGAAGCAAAGGAATTACTTCCCGAACACAGAAATTATCTTTGCAAATTAATAACTGAAAAATTACTTCTATTTTGCTGCATATCTGAGATGGAAATTAAAAAATAAGTGAAACAAGCACTTATTCCCATTACCTTCTATTATACAGGCTCTGGGGAAACAGCTAATTCTGAGGACCCAAAATGAAACTGGACATCAGGAATCCTGGGCCTTTCCATTCAGTGCAAGGAAAAGGGAAAGAATAACACAAATATATGCCTGGGGAGGGGATCAGAGTAGTTTCTCTTAACCACATAATTAGATCAGGAAAGATCTTTAAAGATCTTTTCTTCCATCCATTCATTTTATAAAAAAGAAAACACACAACTAATGGTAAAATGTCAGTTTCCCTTGCTGGACCCCAGCTAGCCCTCATGTCCTCTCCCCTGCTACCCTTCCAGCCTGAGTTCCTTGGCAGAGCCATCCTATGGTTACAGGGATCCTGAAGACTGCCACAGAGCTGCTCTAGGGTGTTCCTAATGCTCTCTTGCTCAAAAAATTACTAGCTCAAGTGCCTCAAAGTTTAGAGTCCTGGTCATTTGGCCCACTACAATCTATGTCATAATGCAGGAACCATTATGTACGTTTCTGGGGATAACCACAACTTAATGCACAGAGCTTGATTTACTCTTCCCAAGAATCAGACTTCGCAGAAAAAAGTGGAGAGGCTGAGGAAAGCCAATGAAAATGTGTAAGAATGTGCAAAGGAAAATTATCCTTTAAATTAGATAAAAGGTCTCAATCCTACTTACTGTTTTTGTTTTTTTTTTTCTACCTGACTCTGAATTACCATCTCAATCATCTTGAATAGGAAAATGCTAGAAATTATTAAGATTAGGTAAGATAACAGCTGTCTCAGATTTGGGATGTTTTGGAACACGCATACACTAAAACCCATGGGAGTTACACAACCAGAACGCTGAGCTCTCTTAGCAGAATCACCAACTCAGGCCTTCACCAGTTGGCATTTTTAAGATCTTACAATGAACAAGGCAGATGGAGGCATATACTGTGTGTAAGAATTGGGGATCCACCCATTATGTTATTTGGGGCTAAGGAGATCAACCCTGAAATAGTAACCAAAAAAAAAAAACCACGATTCCCTAAAATGCAAAACCCCATTTACATTCACAGTATCAATATGCAAGTAGGGAAAATCACACTAGGCTAAGAAGTTAAGACATACTTTGTAGAAAAAAAAAACGAAGACAAGCAGCCACATACTTGATTGTATTTGCATTGTTGTGTTCTGAGAGTTTTTGTCTCCAAACCGCTATGGTTTCATCATTTATTAAACTGGTATAATGTGCTTGGTTCATAGTCCTGAAGTCAACAGCAGGAGAAGAATTCTGGAGAATTAAATGTAACAGTAAAAAGAAGAAATTACGTAGCATGGATCTTGTCTCCTCTCCTTTCTCCCACATATTCTCCATTTTATGTTTCACTTAGGATCTAAATGTTGTGGTGTGCCGCCCAGATCCCCTCCACCCTTCAGAATGGAGGCTCCTGACAGATCCCAGCTGGGCTGCTGTCCAGGACTTGGCGTTGACTGTTGCTTCACTATCACATCTAATGGCAGGTAGAGGCACGGTGCAAAGGTCCAGTCCCCTTGCCTCAACTCAGGACTGGCTGAAGGACCTCACAACTTCTGTGCTCCTCATGGGACTGGCTGAAGCCTCTGTTACAACTGATTTGCATTTCAGCCCCTCCCTCTGCCCAATCCCACCTCCATCATCCCTCAGATGTTCTTCTAGAGAGCACTCTCCCAAAAACCTTTGAGTCTCGGGTCTGTTTTCCAGAGAAATCAACTCAGTACAAGTTTCCCAGACTTCTTTCCCCTTTGCTTTGAATCACTGTAACAGCAGGTTTTTAAGGTATTAGTCACCTGCCATAAATGTCCACCAAACTTCAACAAAATGTATTACAAAAGAGTCAGAGTTCAGTTATAATCTATATGACAAACAACCTATAAAAACAACGACTCTTAATTTCTTGCTTCAAGTATATAGCTATTATAAGAAAATGGCAGAAAAGATGTCAATAATGTATGTCCTTGAAAATTCCAAATGCTGCCCAACACTGTGCATATTTTATTCAGTGAGATTAAAGAAAAAAACATAATAAGCACTTTCCTTTTCTAAAATTGCTTGTTTTCAACTTATTTTCCCCAAGCCTTGTTCTTGATCAAGAACTAAGAAAAAGTTGATGGTGCTTTATACTCCTTGTCTCCAGTGAAGAGGAAAAGGTAATATTAAAGCACTCATTCATCAGCTCATGAGATCATTTTTTTCTCCTTTGTAACTACACATAAAAACAAAACTTTCAAAGTAAATTTTCTTGGTTACTTTCCCATAGCTTCAACTTAAGGTATCATTATGGGAGGAAGGAGTAGAGCATGTAATAAAACAGATGCCTGACAAAGTTTGTGATCATCTGGTTATTGACAACTATTCTACTAAAATGGCCACAGATATCTATGGAGAGAACAAAAATCATCTTGAAGTACACACAGGTGAGTCATAATCCAAAGCAGATGCTGGAGTACACACACAGATTGTCTTTCTACCTCATTCTAAAACCATTGTTGTTATGTAAATTTTATTTATTTCCCCCATTCAAAGGGGCAGCTGAACATCAATTCTAACACAAACCTACAATAAAATACAGACTTGGAACTATTTTCTCATTCCTCATCATATGTCCAATAACCCAGAGATGCCTTGGATGAAGCACAAGTTCAGAATCACTTAAAGAACCAAGAGAAAACATCATTCTTCCTGTCTTTAATACATACAGGCAAAAAAGGAAAAACTGCTCTTAGGTCAACTTCGGCTGGACTTTGGATCACCATGGGAATGTTCGATAATCCTGATGACGAAGTCATACTCCAGACCAATTAAAGCAGAATCTCTAGAGGCATCAGTATTTTGAAGAGCTCCCAGGTGATTCCAGTAGGCAGCCAAGGTTAAGAATCACTGTTTCCGGAAAAAGATTATGAGATAGACAAACACACACACACACACACACACACACACACGCACGCACACACACAATTGTAACAATTCCAACCACATTCCCTCTTCAGTTCTATCCAGGGAACAAAATGAAAGGAAAAGGAGATGCTATGGTTTACATTCACTAAATTCCCAAGACCTAGAATCAATGTAGCAAAGGGGTATCTGATTATAACTCCTTCCCTCCCTTCTTTCACCTAAGGCCTGGCAGGAATGAATGAGTCATCCTTTTATAAAAATAGATGCTGTGGCCGGGCGTGGTGGATCACGCCTGTAATCCTAGCACTTTGGGAGGCTGAGAAGGGCAGATCACTTGAGGTCAGGAGTTCAAAACCAGCCTGGCCAACATGGTGAAACCCATCTCTACTGAAAATACAAAAAAATTACCCAGGCGTGATGGCAGACGACTGTGATCCCAGCTACTTGGGAGGCTGAGGCAGGAGAATCGCTTGAACCCAGGAGGCGGAGGTTGCAGTGAGCCAGGATGACGGCACTGCACCCCAGCCTGGGTGACAGAGTGAGACTCTGTCTCAAAAAAAAAAAAAAAAAAAAAAAAAAAAAAAACATAGAGCCTGTAACTATACAGGTGCTTTTTCTTGGTTCTTTAAGTGATATGGTAACAGGGTAAATATACGATTTGATTGGCCTCTGTATCTAAATAATCATCTCTGGTTAATAGTTTAAGTAAATGTGTATAGGTTTCAGTTTCTCCCAACTCGTCAAAGTCATTCTCTGTCCAGCTTTTTAAGAGTAACATCTTCTTAAGTAATGTTTACTTTCCTTTATTTTTTTTTGTGACCTTATGCTATGGGTACCTCTCCCTCTTTCCAGTTGTTTAAACTTTAACCTGTCCTGTCTCTCTAATAGTATGCTACTTCACTTCTTTCTCATCAGCGTGTTGTTTTCCAGGCCCAACAGTGTTAATTACCATAATAAAAATCAGTTACATATATCAGATACTGTATTTATAAAAGAAAACTAAGTTTCATGTTAAATTTCACAGGAAAATTAAAGTTGGATACTATTATTCAAGTCAGTTACCAGGGGAAATAAATACTTAAAACTCTACTACCTATTGACAAAAACTGATTATCTTCCACAAAGTCAGTGCTTTTTGTATTTTGTTTTATTGACATCTTGAAGAAATAAAGAATAACCTCAGCTTTCCTCAGGATTTCTCTGTAACACACACTGTGAGGCTGCATCTAAAATAAACTGCTGCTAAGGCAGCAGTTCCAAATCACGCCAGATGGTAGCACTAAGCCACCTTCTTCAGGCACCTGACCTGGAAAATAGCTAATCATCAGCTTAAGCTGTCCAGCCTACAGCCTCAGGCTCCACCAGGACCTTTTCCAACAGAATCATAGAACCAGAGTGACTAGAAGGCAAAAACTTTGTGTACTTAAAGATAGCTAAGTATCAAACTAATAGAGAAAGTTTCCAAGACCGAAAGAGCTCCTGGTTTCCATAGTTGTTCATTTTCTTCCCGGTCAATTCTGACTCCTTTATCATCACTAATAGCCCCTTCCCTTGCTCCTCCAGTAGAGCATAAGCATCCATGCACCACTCAGAGCTGGTCCTGTTGAAATGCTTGCTGAATAAAAGCAGGAAACATGGGGAAGGAGAAGAGAAGAGAGGAAAGAAAACACAGGGGAAGGAGTGCAGCACTGACAACAAATCTGTGCAGCTGTTTTCAGACTGAATTCCCCCAGCAAGGAAGAGTGGAAGGAATTTGAGCCCTGTCACAGAGACCTGGATCCACACTCTACCTTCAAGCAGAAAGACAATGTCACACTGTCTTTATCCACTACAGTGATGCGGGAGACAACAGGAGGGAAATTTTGGTGTCATGTCATGAGCAGATTATAAATAACAAAATACATCTGAAAATTGTGGTATCTCTTACATATATATATATACACTCAATCACATCAAACAAAGAAACCCACCAAGTTCTCAAATACCTAGCATTTGTTGCCACTTAACAGGGAAGAAAAGAAATGGAAAATCAAATAATGCCAAAGTAAGCACAAACTCCCTAGGCATCCTTTACAGTGTTCCTGGAACAAGTACAAATATAAATAAATAATTTCAAATTATAAATTAGAACTCCATAATACCAGGAGAACTGTTGGCACTTCAAGGGAGCCAAATGGAGATAACTTCTTCCAGATTTAGTTTGTTTATTTTAGCAATAACATAAGATTGGTAGAAACAAAGAGTAACATTGCTATTTATGTTGCAATTACTTGTTAAAACAAATATTAGTTCACCATTATTCCTCCCTGGAAATAAGAGTCGCAAGAAACATTTTACCTCGTATTTGGAGCAAAGTACAAAAGTTTGGTCTCCTCCAGAGAAGATCTGCTTAACGATATGATATTTAAAGCGATCTGTCAAAAAAAAATTCCGAAAGCATATTTTTCAATAATTGAAGTTTCTCCTTGATCCCCTTTCCTACTGTTGCAGAATACGCTTCAGAGTGGGTACCTATCCATTTTAATTGTGTCACAGAAGTAAGAAATCTTCTCCCCTGGCTCACTGCCTAGGACTGTTTCTACCTCAAAAATAAATATATAAAATGGTATCCTCAACTCTAACTTTTCTTCTGCCCCTCCCCAACTGCCAGCGAATCCTGACCTCATTTCTCTTTTCATTCTAACTCTGGCATGCCACTGACCTGAAATCTGAAATGGGCACTATTCTTTACGGTAACAAGTAATTTAGCATGTGAGTGTGGTGGACCCACGCCCCTTCAGGATGAATCTTGCCGTGGAACGACCTCCATTTCCTCCTCCCTGCTTCAGCTCCCATTACACTGTGTCCATGGTGACAGTCTCCTACTACCACATTGCCTTTATTTCTAATACATCACACTATTTCACATCTTAGTGCCTCCTCCCTCTGAATGTGCCCACCAGAAGCATAACCTGAATGTGCTTCTGGCACTGCACCTTGGTGGTGCTCACACCAACTCCCTCACAGTCCTCTACACCTGGCTAACTCCAAATCATCCTTCAAGGCACAGCTCAAATTTCCTCTAACCACAATACTCCTCCATGCCTTCCTCTGGGCTCCCACATTACCAAGAGGGTTCCTAAAACCATGTCATTTACATAACTGACATTTACCTGCTTATGTTATAAAATCATTTTGGCAAACATCCAAGCACAAATTTAAGACCATGGAAGTCAGGTTATAATTCAACTTCAAAAATTTGCGGTTTCAAAATAACCAAAAAATACTTGAGTTGGTAAACTTCCTAAATAAATGTATTCCACGTGTGAGTACAATGTCTTGGAGAAAAGAATTTACAAATTACAGAGAAGAGGACACAAAGCCATTCTTTTGCTTTTGGGAACATCACCCAAACAAAATCTTGTTTATTTGTATTTTAAGTTGCACTACATTTCAGATGCTCATATATTCATTCCAAAAATGTCTACTGAGTGACAAGTTCACGCCAAGTCCTGTGCTATATGCTAGGTTTACAAAAAGGAAAAGAGTTTGTCTCTGTCCTTGAGTTTCTTATAATCCAGTACTAAAACTTATGATGGCTACTGTTTCAAACAAATTCCTGAGCAAGCCATAAGTGTGTCACTTTATCAACTTCAAAATCAAAATTAATTACTAAATTACACTTCCTTTTAATGATTCTCTAGCTCCATTTCAGCCTCAGATTTATTATTTCAAGGTGAAGCAGTCATTCAATATTAATGACTGCCTTACTTTGATTTCCAGTGAAACCAAGACTGCTATTTAATTATTTTTTAAGGGAAGAAAAAAAATGGCATAAAAGAAATCACATCATGTTATGTACCAAAACACAAATAGCAAAGTAGAGGTAACATAGTACACAGGATTTAGAATGACCTGGGTTTAAATCCTGCCTCCAGAATCTATGTAATCTTGGGCAAATTACTTGACCTCCTTAAGGCTTCGTTCCCTTATCTCTAACATGGGGATAACAACCACTAACTAGTTCTTAGGCTATTTTGAGTGCTTTCCATAGTAATGAAACATCATTAAGCATTCAGTACACGCAAACTATCATTATTAGCAACAACAAGAAAATGTATACACCACCACCAACGTCTGTGAAAACAAAGTAGCTGGTATAGTTTGAATGTATGTTCTGGTCAAAACTCATGTTGAATTGCAGTAATCCCCAATGTTGGAGGTGGGGCATGGTGGGATGTGTTTAAATCATGCGAGCGGATCCCTCATGAATGGCTTGGACCCTCCCCTTGCTGAGAAGTGAGCTCTTGTTCTGAGTTCACATGAGATCTGGTGGTGTAAAATGTATGGCACCTCCCCTCCACTCTTTCTCTTGCTCCTGCTTCTGCCACGTGAAGTGTCTGCTCCTTCTTCACCTTCTGCCATGATTGTAAGATTCCTGAGGCCTCCCCAGAAGCCAAGCAGATGCCTGTATCATGCTCCCTGTAGAGCCTGCAGAACCGTGAGCCAATTAAAACTCTTTCTTCATAAATCACCCAGTCTCAGGTGCTCTTTATAGCAATGCAAGAACGGCCTAACACAACAGTATTTCCTGCCTTATTTATTCTCTAGGATCTCAACTATAAAGTTTCATGCATAGTAAGTATTGAAATTATTAATTGATGTTAAAAAATACCTTATCTTCATTCCCTCCAAAAGACCTCAAAGTAAGTAACAGATACATATTCTGTAAACAACTGTTTTCATCACTTAAAATACCGTTAATTTCCAGAGATGATCATTCTTACCAGCTCGGGCTGAAAGCTGGCCACTGTGGGCGGCCCAGTAACCCTTGACAGGAGATGGGCACTTGACATTACAAGTGTGCCCAGTTCCTAATTGACCTCTTGCTCCACAACCAAATGCATAGATGAGTCCAGAAGAAGGCACAAAGGCTAGAGTATGTTGTCTGTGAAAAAATAATTTAATTCATCAGCACAGTTTCTACTAATGTGGATGTACACTCTGACTCTGACTTTTAACTTCCACATGTGCACAGCACAGGGTGCTCCTATAGAGCCTTCCCCATGTTAACACGTGATTCTTCTTGCAGCGGCTGCTCTCCATAATACTATCCTTCTCTAATACTCTAGATCATGAGGAGGGTGGCAAGTCAGAAAACAGCTGAATGATCTGCTGCATGAGGCCCTGAGATGAACGGAGAGAAGCAGGGTAGACTCAGGCAAAAATTTCCAGGAAGTTCTTTGGGACTCTCTTATTTTCCTTTCTTTATCCCTTCCCCACATCCTGCTACTCTTTATCACAAAAGAAGCCTAATGTCTCCATGTTACTCTGCTTATCTAAAACCCTTCCTTGCAACACTCTAACAAGGTCTTTCTCCACATTTCACTACAGGCATGCATGCAGTTAAGATCTCTTAAAATGACGGTCACTAGGTATAATCACATTCTTCATCACTACAAAGATAAGACCCATTTCTGGGTCCAAGTGAATACAAGGAAGCTTTGAGGAGCACTCACCTGCCACAAGCAATCTGAGTTACTTCACTACCCATCAGTTCTAGAACTCTTCTAGGATTAACCTCATCATTCATGGAGTCATGTCCAAGTTGCCCACAGGAACCAGCGCCAAAAGTAAACACACCTCCACTCTAACAAGGAACAAACACCATATGACTTCCCTGTATCCTTAAGGGTACACCTCTAAAACCTGTATACAAAATGCCTATCACAACAATGTGCACAAGAGCACTACATTCACTTGACATGTTGCCAAAATCACTTTGTAAGGATATTCATTAAATAGAAAAATAATAAAAAGGGAATTTCAGACTGCATCTTTATGGAACAAAGACAGCACTGCTCAAAGGAATGTGTGCCTTCTGTAAATTGTAAAAATTGTTTAAAAGCACAATGATGTGTTAGGAAGCAAAATTTTTAAAAAGGAGAAACAAGGAGCTAGGCTAAATGAGATGATTTTACATATCATTCACATATAAGAAATTAAGTGCTCTACAAATTCCTTGGTAAGTAAGCTGTTTTTTTTTAACAGCTGTATTTAAATAATTTAAATAAATGTTTAAGGCATTTTATTTAAAGTGAACAAACTACAATAATATTGCTTCATATAAAAATAATTTCATTCTCTCTAGAATATATTTTAGAAGCAAAAGAAACACGATATTTTAAAAAATTAAATGTTGTTTCTTTTTTATATATTTAAATGACTTGCTTTAAAGGGACATAGGATATATATACATAAATGTATTTACTGTCCTATATTTTAAAGTTATTTATATTGAACTATTCTTAAATGTTACTAAGACACTCTACAAGATTACCAAAGAGGATAACAGAGACATAAAAAAGTAGTCTTTTTCTATTCCTTTGGAAAACAACAAACATAAAAGAGAGCATTCGAGTTCAAGCCACAATACTGTAATCACACACCATCACCACACTAAAATAATCAAGCAATTCTAATCACCCATCTTATCCCCAGCACCAAAGTAGAATACTCTGAGCTCCTTACCTTTGTGAGAACTGCTGTGTGTTCTTCTCCACAACTAATATAGACAACTTTTTGTGTGCGTAAGAGTTTTACATGGCATGGAGACTCTCGATCTAGAATAAATTAAGTATCAGAATATCACTACCATTTGACTTTGAGATGAAATACACACAACTATCTTGGCATGAATTTTGGATTCCTGGATTCCTGACACATGTTGTTTCCTGCCTGCATCTGTACTTGGATACGCAACAGACTTCTCAGTTTTAATTTACCTAAAACCTACCTCATGGTTTCCCTACACTCTCCAACCCTGCCCACTCTCCAGCTCACTTTACCACACACACATAGTTTTCCCCATTTCAGAAACAGTCATTTTGCCCCTCCAGTTGTTCCTTTATTTTTCAAACCACACATCCAACAGTGAACAAAACCAACTGGCCTCCTCTTCAAAATACATTTAAAATCTGACTTTACTCCCACAACCTCTATGCTGGTCTTCCAGCTTCCCCCTTGACCCACTACAGCCAAAGTCAAACTGGATCACGCCTCTCCTCCAAACCCTCAGGTTCTTCCCCTCTCACTGAGAAAACCTGCCCCATCCTCACCCTGCCCCTCAGGGCCCTGCATAACTGGGTCTACACAACCTCTCTGACTCTCTGCAGCTGTGCTACTCTTCCCCTTCTCTCCAACTACATCTCTTCCCACATGAGCGCCTTTGCACACCTGGTTCCCTCTGACAGAAATGTTTTTTACCCAGACATCTACATGTCCCATTTCCCATCTGATTTCCTACAGGTTCTGCTCAAACATTTTCTTATCAGAGGGGCCCTTCGTAACCACCTTATGTAAAGCAGAAAGCTGCACTCTCAAACCCTGTGTATTTACTGGTTTTGTTGCACCTCCACTCACTAGAATACAGTCTCCACTAAGACAAGGATGTTCTCTATTTTGTTCACTGTTGCTCCCTTAGTATTTCACATGGGGCTAGCACATAGTAGATCCTCAAGAAGCATGTGTTAAATGAATGTGCTTTTAAACTAAATACATACATATGAAGGGTTTACCTACCTTTTTCATCACTGAGCCCCAGCTGCCCTGCATTATTCATCCCCCAGCCAAAAACAGCTCCTGAGAGAGACAGGGCAAAGCTGTGAGCCCCTCCGGCAGCCACCTGAGCCAGTGGGATCCCCTCCAGGGACCTCACCCTCTGCGGGCTGGCTTGAGAGGGGAACTCCTTCCCTAAGCCAAGCTGCCCATGGCTGTTCTTTCCCCAGGTGAAGAACTGGCCATCTGAAATAACAGGATAACTGGTATTACCATAAAATGATACAAGCTCCACACACAAAAATAATCTAGTTATTAGGGTCATTTGCCAGTTGCCCCCCAACAGCAAACCCACCCGAGAGCAAAGAACAGAGACACTTCATGCTGTCAGACTGCCAAAACCCAAACTCCCAAGTGATAACAGAGAGGTAAGCTGAGTCTTACTGCTCTTCAAAGGCTATTAAAATTTATACACAAAATATTAAATGTATAAGTAAATTCAATTTCAAACAGGCCAATTACCAGGCTTAAGCAAGATCAACTAGTTCTGACCATACTAAGACTATGAGACCCAAGACTTCAGGAGGTCCAGCTACGACCACTTGGTCTGCTCTGCAGATAATCAAGCAGGACACAGAAGTGCAGATTTATTTAGGTTTCTCCAACTCCTTTTTCATTTATTTGGGAGCTTGATAGTGGAATGCAGCTTGAGAGTTGGCTATCGCTAAGAAAAATCAATCTTCTCCATGCTCAGAACACCTAGGTATGGTCCTGCCCCCTGCTCATCTTCCCCTGTGAAAGTTGGAGCAGCAATGATGACCACCTACTTCATCATCCACATCCTGAGAAAAGGATGAGCTATGCAAAGCCCATCTGAGAACTGTCACTGTCCAACAGCAATGCATAGACCCTAACCAGTTAATTCAAAGTTTTGAGTTAGATAATATCACACAAAAAGACAAACTTTTCAAAATTAACATAGCATTAGCATATTTTAATGTTACTTTACCAGCTGCAAGAGCCAAGCAATGCCAGTTGCCACAGGAAACTTGTAATATTGTTTGCTGGTTCAGCTTTTGTATTAACCTAAAACAGAAAAGGCTTTCTTTTTCAGATAGATATTCACACACAAACACAATTATCAGAAATATTCCCAACTAAATAAAATATCAATAATAAATAACATCATCTTGCCTAAAAGTCTTTTTAAGGCCGGGCACAGTGGCTCACACCTGTAATCTCAGCACTTTGGGAGGCCGAGATGGGCTTATCACCTGAGGTCAGGAGTTCGAGACCAGCCTGGCAAATATGGTGAAACCCTATCTCTACTAAAAATACAAAAAAAATAGCCAGGCATTGTGGCACATGCCTGTAATCCCAGCTACTCGGTAGGCTGAGGCAGGAAAATTGCTTAAACCTGGGAGGCAGAAGTTGCAGTGAGCCAAGATTGCACCACTGCACTCCAGCCTGAGCAACAAAGAGAGACTCTGTTCCCTGTCCCACCCCCTCAAAAAAAACTCTTTTTAAAATCAAATATATAATCTTACATGACATAATTCTATTAGGTCTTTCATCAGCCTCCTGTCTCTTAGGTAGTTACTGTTTAAAACAACAACAACAAAAAAACACTTTTGCATTTAGACCCATTGCCACAATCCTCCATTATTTCTCACCTTGTCTTCTTCAATTCAGGGCCAAATGGAAAGAGCTACAGAAGAAAGATCCTAAGAATATGGTTGGTGTCTATGTGGCTTTCAAAATAACAGAAATGCCACCATGCAAAATAAGTGAAATGTCAATTTCACTTCTGGGTATACACATACAACATGGTACACACACACAACAGAATATTAATCAGCCTTAAAAGGGAAGGAAGGTCTGACACATGCTTTTAACATGGATGAACCTAGAGGACATTATGCTAAATGAAATGAGCCAGTCACAAAAAGCTGAAACTGTATGATTCTACTTATATGAAGTATCTATTGTAGTCAAATTCATAGAAATCAATTTTGCAAGATAAAAAAGTTCTAGAGGCCGGGCACGGTGGCTCATCACTATAATCTCACCACTTTGGGAGGCCAAGACGAAAGAATCGCTTGAAGCCAGGAATTCAAGATCAGCCTGGGCAACAAATCAAGACCCTGTTTCTACAGAAACTATCAAAAGCAGCTGGGTGCGGTGCCATGAGCCTGCATTCCTAGCTACTTGGAAGCCTGAGGTGGGAAGATCATCTGAGTCCAGGAGTTCGAGGCAGTGAGCTGGGATCACACCACCACACTCCAGCCTCGACTACAGACAGAGTGAGACCCTGTCTCAAAAAAAAAAAAAAAAAAAAAGGTAAGAAAAAAGAAAGTTCTAGGGATTGGTTATACAACAACGTGAACATATTTAACACTACTGAGCTACACATTTAAAAATAGTTAAGATGGTAAATTTTACGTTATGTATATTTTACCACAATTAAGAAAAATAATAAGAGCCATGTCTCCAAAACCCGAACTTCCTAGGATGATAAAGAGGAGGGTCACATGATTTCTTTTCAAATCTTACTCCCCTGCTTGTTCATGTGAAAGAGAGAACAGCACCTATTTCAGAGTTGTGGCGAGAATTAAATGAAAAATTCCAGTTAAAGTGCTTGGCACTACCCAAGAAAGTTGGGCACCCTGGGAATACCTCCTGCTCTCTATTTTAATAGTTGACAAGTTGTCATGTTCATCTTCCCTAAGTGTATTGTGCCATGGAAACTAAGGGGTCGGATGGATACCCCTTGGAAGAGGGGTATCTTTGAAGACAGATATCCTCTGGGGGAGAGGACAGAGGATTATTTAGATCGACACTTAGATAATGCTTTTGTTCATGTTTTATTTTCTCAGATACAAAAATTTAAAATAGAGTTCACAAACACATTTAGTGTTTAGTACCAAATATAAATGAACTTTTTTTATTCTTATAACTGCAGATTCATGTGCAATTGTAAGAAATAATATAGAGAGATCCCTCATATACTTTGTCCAGTTTCCCCTAATGCTAACATTTTGCAAAATTACGTATAATATTATAACCAGGATATTGAGGATATTAACATTAATACAATCTACCAATCACATTCATATTTCTCCAGTTTTACTTGTACTCATTTCTGGGTATTAATTTTATCGTGTAAGTGTATCCACTCTGCCACAGTCATGAAACCAAACAGTTCCAACACCATGAGAATTCCTCGTATTAAACTTTTATAACTACTCCTCCCCTTCCCCTGTTCCTAACCCCTGGCAACCACTAATCTATCCTCCATTGAGAAAATGTTGTTATTTTAAAAATGCTATATAAATGAAATCGTACAGTAGGTAATCTTTTGGGATTGGCTTTTTTCACTCAGACTAATTCCCTGGATATTCACCCAAGTTGTGTTAATCAATAGTTTATAGAACAGCACTATTTTCTAAAATTGAAAAATGCATTACTGCCTAAGAGACCCATGTTTCTCAGGTTGCTATATAGCAACAACCCTTTTTCCTTTCAAGTTTACACTCAAATTCCCCATCACCATTACTCTTGTCACAATCAGTTGTAGAAAAGAAGTAGGTCAAAAGAACAAACATAGATAATAGAGAAATTGTACCCTTGAGGTGGGGAAGAGGGGGTTCACACAGTGCAAGCACATACTGTATTTTACCTACTTGTCTCCTTCCATCCTCCCCACAACTCTATAAGGTACACAGTAAGTAATTCCATTTTTAAGTCAGGAAACTGAGGCTTAGAAAAGTTAAACAACCTGCCCAAGGTCATTCACCTTATAAGTAAAAGAGCCAGTATTAGAATCCAAGGCTTGTTTGACATCAAAGCTATGTTACTTTCCACAATACAAAGGTATAAATTAAAGAATTTATTTCAATTAACTTACAATAAAAAACTATATACAAACCAAAGTCTTGGAAGTCATCCATAATTTGAACATAACTAATGAATATTAAGCTACTACTGTAGCACAGATTACTTCATTTTAAAATGAAATGCCATTAAAACCTTAATTATGTTTTGGTCATCAACAAATGAAATATTTTTGCCATTAATGTTATGAACATTTTCCCTAATATTACACACAACATAACATCTAGCACTTCTTTTTTCTTACTGCCACTCTTCCTCTCCCCACAAAATTAAATTAATTTTTGGAAGAAATGAATCTAAGACACTACCTGTCCTAAATCAGGAAATGAATCAAATCACTCTTACCTCCATGTTCTTATTTAACACAACTTTTGATTAAAGAGACAAAAATCTAAGAAGGGCAAGAAAGAAGAGGAAGAAGAATATGCTATCCTTTAAAGGGGACAATAATTAGGCAGAGGAGGAGAGGCCACTTACTAAATTTGCGCTGAGCGATGTATGTGACAGGCACTCCTAGCAATGGTGATGCTAAAATAAATCATCCAATTATCCTGCCATTAATAGCTCACATCTTTGTAGTAAAAACAGATATTAAATCAACAATTACAAAGAATGTGTTCCACAGTAGTGGGATGTGGAACATTTGTAGCATAAAGGAGTGAGAATTAAATAAAAGAAATAAAATGGCAGCTCTTTGATCATTAAGAACTTTCAACAAACTGAGACACCACCACTAAAAAGTCCATCTGAAAGTAACTACAATATTTGGGATGTTCTCTTAGTGACAACTATCAGATACTTAGCTAAATCATCTAAGGTTCAGATTTAAGTAAATCTTTAAGAGACTCAAAACCTACTGTCTTGATATTTTTGCATTAAAGAATCTATGTGTATCTGTTATTTTAGCTGTTTGTAATGCTTAAGGTGATTTAGCCTATCATTAGAGTAACAGGTCAGCCTTGTGATTCTATTTTAAAGTACTTAATTGAGTAATTCAGACTTGCAATTTTCAGTCGAAGGTTAATAAGCCTACAATGTGAAAGATGTCTTTTTTATTCAAACATTTATCAATTGCCAGGCACTCAGCAAGCAACCAGGCTACTAGAATAAATAAAGTACAGTTCCCAACTGACTCACATTTTTGAACCAGAGACAGACACTTCTATAAATAATTGCAACTTTTGTGAGAAGTGTTTTAATAGCATAAGGCACAGGAGTGGCACAAAGGAAATAGCAATTAAATGAAGAAAACAGAAGAAAAACAAGGAGTCTAACAAATCAATAGCAGGAAATAGTATTTAAAACGACTGACATTTGAAAACCTTCTTACCTGGGCACTGCCACAGAATCCTCAGTAGTCATGAGTCCTAGCTGACCATCACTCCCTGCACCCCAAGAAAACAGCTGGCCTCGGTCACTGAGGGCCAGACTGTGGGACTCGCCACATGCCACATGAATGATATGCTGATCTGCCAGAGCTCCAATTTGTTCTGAAAGAGACAAATTGGAGGAGGAAAATGTACAACCCAGAAACAGGAATTCTGCTACCATTACACAGGATTATCTTCCTGGGCAGTTTTATTTTTTAACAAGAACCACTTAATCTGAATATTTATAGAGATTATAAATTTCACATATTTCTAAACTCTATCGATTTACATTTGGAGACCCTGGGTAACATACATAACTATAGTAGCACACACATCCCAGATGTTCCCTGAACCTAAACAGCCATGAGCCTGGTGTTTCTCTATCCAAGCAGAAGCCTGTACTATTTGGAGATGTTCCATCCAAGAGGCATAAATGTTGAGTGGAAATGAACATATTCCTAAAAGTAGCGGGAGTGAGCGAAACCCTGCCTGGAACAATGAGACCCTCTCCCCCCACACACAAACACACCCAGAATTCTAAACAGCTTTCTCCCCTCAGTTCTGGAACCCAGTCTTGTATGTATACAGTGAGGAAATAGAAGGATTTCTCTCTGGGAAAACTGGCCCAAAAGACAAGACCCACAGATAGTGACATTTGTGCGTTCCTCAATGAAATGTCCAGCTTCCCATCAGTCAACAAGAATCACCCACACACACACAGCTCTACTCACATTTTAGCACCTCACCCTTAAATGTAAAAGGCCAGACAAGGATCACCCTATGTGTGAGGAAAACTTAAACATGAAAAGCAAACAGCCACATAAACAGAAGGAAATGAACTCTGAAAAAACAGATCATGCAGGGAGCAAAGTTTCTTAAAAGTCTTTTGAGAAATCAAAGAAGGTATTTCCACTCATGAACTAGAAAGAGAGTGCTATAGGAAAGCATTATTCAAAAAACAAACAAACAGAAATATCTTGGAAACCAAAAATGTGGTACCATAAATTTAAAAAAAAAAACCTTCAAAAGCAGGATTGAACGTTAGCAATGAAATTTTCTAGGAAATAGAAGAAAAAGGCAAAGAGAAAATCAGAAGAGGAAAAAAATAAGAAATTAGAGGATTCTTCCAAGAGGTCGAATATCCAGAAAGAATGGAGAAGACACACGATAAAAATATTTCAAAAAAAAAATCACAAGAAAATTTCACACTGAAAGGATCTATTAAGTACCTAGAATAATGATCAACAAAATATCTACTGTAGAACCCTTCAGCTTGAAATTTCAGAATAACAAGAAAGAGTCTAAAAGTTTCTAGAAAAGAACATGTTTATATACAATAGAACAGGGATCAGAATGGCATCATACTTCTCAGAAGCAACACCAAAAACTGTAAGACAATGGAGCGATGCCCTCACAGTTCTGAAGGAAAGTAACATTCAAGCAAGAATTCAATACCCAACCAACTGTGAATGATACGTGAGGCAAGGGGAGTAAAAGGGCAGTTTTGGAGCATGTAAAGCTCTCAAAATATTTTACCTTCCATACTGCTTTTCTCAGAAAGCTACTGGAAGATATGCCTCCAAAACAAGAACTCAGGATTTAGGAACCAGGAATCTTACACAGATAGGAAGGAGGTTAGAAACCTTTCTAGACAGCTATGTAGCATGCCTACAAAGCAAAGGTGGAGGGATGTCTCCAAGGTAAAAAAGAAAACACTACTTAAAGAGTTTTAGAGCATTATGAGTTTTATAATTCTACCAGAGATACAAAGGTTACTGTGGGAAAAAAAAATTAAAGTCATTAACTTCAGGAAAAACTAAATGATTTATGAGAAAGAAAAGTAATCATGGTACATGCAATCATAATAACTGAACAAAAAAACTTTCTATAGTTAATAATTGTCAAATTTTATTTAAAAGATTATTTGGGGAAGGACGAGTGTCTGGTGGTGAGGAAGAGGAAAGGGTGGGTAGAGAATATAACAGAACTCTAATCTTTGCCAGTGTGAAGTTTCCAGATTATGTCCAATATTGAAAAAAAATCAAGAAATAATATTATAAGCATGTTATTTAGAAACATAAAGGTAAGCAGCAAAAAAAAAAAAAAAAAAAAAAAAAAAAAAAAAAAAAAAGCTAAAGAGTTGAAATGACAGGGAGTGAGATTCAAGATAAGGACAGGTGAGGCCTGCAGGGAACTGTTATTTAACCTAAACACAGTTTTCATAAATATATTCCTTCAAAACAATAACACTTTTTTAACTGAAAATATGCTCATGCCAGAGAAAGTACCACAATAAACAGAAAGATTCTGTAATTCGTGTTGTTCCCATTGTCCATCTTCTTTAACTTTTGCTCACTACTTACTTCCCAACTCAGCCTTGCACCAGACACAAAGAATAGTCCTATCTTTACCTTGCAAAAATGTAAGAAATGCTATCAAAGGAGCCCAGGTGGCTCAGATTCCACTATAACCAAATTTCCACCTCATACCAATTCCAAGACTTGGAAAGCTTTTCTGTTCTCTAGGCCTGGGACCTAGCCTGATGCCTTATTCATGACTGAGGCCTATCTCTTGGTACCTAAACTTCCTGGTACCTTACCTGTCTGAATGTTAGTATATGGCCTAACATAACACTAATAAGTTTCCCCACTATCCTGACACTGTGGCTCTGATCCGTCTGCCGTTTTCTTTCCCTCAATCTCTCAATAGCATCCCTCTCTTGATCTTGTCTTTACTACAGCTGAGTAGCCTCAAAAGGGAGTATCTGGATTCCAATGACCATTGACTCCCAGTCACGTCAATCTATAGGCAAACCAATTCCTGTCCTATCACTCACCAACCCCACCTGGGCTCCTTTGATAGCATTCCTTACATTTTTGCAAGGTAAAGGACTATTCTTTGTGCCTGGTGCAAGGCTAAGTTGGGAAGTAAGTTGTGAGCAGAGGTTAAAGAAGCTAGACAATGGGAACAACAGAAAATCCAGCTACCCTCACCACAACAATAAAACCTGTAGCCACAAAGGCAGAAATACTGTTCAGCAATCAAATGTTGATAGAGAACCAAACCACTGGTTACACAAGTCTAACTTATTCTATTTCTTCTAGCCAGAAAACTGTGCTCGTCTAATTCAGACTGGAGATCTGTCACTGTGGAACTATAATCCCTCTTCTACAATCTACCCCCAGGTCAGCCCAGCGTGCTGATGAATGCCTCATTCACTCTCTCTCTGAATACACCCCTGCCCCACTTGGGAACATTCAGGCTGCAGTGCCCTCTGATTCATTTTCACATGCAGTCTCTTCTGATTCATTCCATCAAGACTATACACTATATTTTCCAGATCATGATGGAACCTCAACCCACACATTAAAATAACTGAACACACCGAAGAAGCATTTGGTATTTCTTGAGGATAAAAGTATACTTTTTCTCTGAACCTTTCACAGCAACATTTTAAAGTTTTTAAAAGTCTTTAGTAATGTTTCCAGTTCTGAACAAGTCACGGTAGGTAGGGCAGCACAGTGGCCAATGTGGAGTGCTGCTTACAGCAAGTCAGCAGTTCAGCTGGACTTGTATTATTAGGGTTAGTTCTACTTAGCTCTTGAGCCCATCATAATTTTTTAATGTTTTTTGAGTTAATGGTAAATTTGTCATTTAACCACCAAAAGATGGTAACTGAGAAGGATGATATGAGTCTAGGAGGTAAATGGATGATGCAGATTCTTAAGCCTTGCAACAACCCTGTGAGGCAAGGGTACCACAGCTGTCCTCAGCTCAGAAAGAGGATGTAATTTGGCCAAGGCTCACAACTAATGATTGGTGGAACTGGGATGGACACCAGGTCTGTCTGACTTCAAAACCCATTATATTTAACTAAGCTATATTGTCTTTCCTCGTGGAAAAGAATTAGATAGACTTTAAATTGGCAAAAGTAACCTATAAAGTGAATACCCCACTTATGGATAATGGAAAACTAACTTTTCCCTCATTGTCTGTTCATATGAGAAACACATCCCGTGACTTACAGTTAATAATATCAGCAGCTGGGTAGAAAGGACAGTAGTTCCCCCTTATCTGAGGTTTTGCTTTCCAGAGTTTCAGTTACCTGCGATCAGTGCAGTGCAAAAATATTAAGTGGAAATTTCCAGAAATAAGCAATTCATAAGTTTTAAACTGCACACCATTCTGAGTCGTGTGATGAAATCTCTTGCTGTCCCGCTCTGCCTGGGACATGAATCATCCCTTTGTCCAGCATATCCATGCTGTATATGCCCCCTGCCTGTTAGTCCCTTAGTAGCTGCCTCCGTTATCAGATTGCAAAAGCGTAGTATATATAGCTTTTGGTACTATCCAAGGTTTCAGGTATCTAGTGGGGGTCTTGGAACACATCCCCTGCAGATAAGGAGGGACTACTATATAGAGTATATACAAAATTAGTGATTAAAAGTTGGCACTAAGTTTTTAACTAACAAAACTATAATAAAATAAATGTAATCAGTTTGTAGTACAAAGAAGGTTAAACTTTCACCACTTAGATGTCTCCTTTCTGCTTTTCCCCAAATCGTCAACTCTACAATTATACTTTTTTTTCGTAGCAGAAAACAAGACAGAGACATATTGTAGGAAACTCAGCTCTTCGCCCTACCATTCTACACATTCTAAGTCCTCACATTCACCGTAACTCTTGATTTCCTGTTAGCACTGAACTCTTACTCTCCTGCACATCTTTCCTCCTGCTGCTACACTCTGCTCTCCCGACTACTTTTTCTCCAAAGTACTATCAACCCAGTCTGTGGGGTCCAAAAGACTTTTACTGAAAGTCTGGGTGATGGAGATACACTGTATCTCAGCAAACCACTCAAAACAAAATATTATACATCCAAGTTCCTCTGCAGTTCCCAACACAGAAGATGGCCTGGTATCTAATTTTCATCCTAGAGTCTCCCCGCCTCCCACAATATGACTAAGCTCTTTCCCTCATTTTCTTTCTGTATCTGAAAGGTCCTTTTCCAAAGCCATATTCCAATTTCTTTCTTAATTAATTACTTTGGTCTAAACATTTTGGGGTATCTGGACTATTTCCATAAGAGGTATTCTATCTTGCTTCTGAGCCAAGGCACTGAAACCAGAGTCTGCTTTAAAAAAATTTTAATTATCATAGAATAAACTTGACCTTTTTTTGGTGTATAAGTCTATGAGTTCAAACACATGTAACTACCACCACAATCAAGATACAGAACAGTCCCATCATCTCAAAAACGGTCTTCATGCTATTCCTTATAGTCACACCCTCTCCTCATCCTTAACGCCTGACAACCAACAATCTGTTTTCTCTCACTATAGTTTTGGGTTTTTTTATACAATCATGTAAATGGAATCATATAGTATCTAACCCTTTGAAACTGGATTGTTTTACTCATAATGCCTCTGAGATTCAACTAAGTGGTTGCATGTATCAACAGTTTGTTCCTTTTACTGGTGAGGAGCATTCCACTGTATAATGGATGAACTACAGAGCACTGTTCCCAGTTTTTAGTGATTATAAATAGAGATGCAATGAACATCTTATACAGCTTATAATATGACAATAAGTTTTCCTAACACTGGAGTAAATACCCAGGTATGAGATTGCTAGATCATGTGGTAAATATATGTTTATTAAAAAAAAAAAATAACCCCGCCAAATTATTTTCCAGAAAGGCCGCACCATTTTGCATTAACACCAGCAATTAATGAGAGTTCCAGTTGCTCTGCATCCTTGTCAACACTTGCTATTATCAGTACTTAATTTTACCCATTCTAACAAGTATAATGGTATTTCATCATGGTTTTAATTTGCATTTCCCTTGTGGCTAAAGATGTCAAACATCTTTTCATGTGCTTATTTGCCATCTATCCTTTCTGGATAAATGTCTGTTAGAAGTTCTTGCCAATTTTTAAAATTAAATGTTTATTTCACTATTGTTGAGTTGTTTTTAAATATATTCTGGATACAAATCCTTTGTCAGATACATGATTTGCAAATAATTTCTCCCAGTCTGTAGACTGTCTTTTCATTCTCTTAACATGCTCATAGATGAGTCTACTTTAACAACTTTTTCCTTTATGGATTATGTTTTTGGTGTCATGTCTAAGAACTCTCTGCCTAACCTCAGGTTATGAAGAATTTCTCCTCTGCTTTCTTCTGAAAGCTTTATTGTCTCACATTTTACATTGAGATCTATGATTCATTTTTAGTTAATTGTTTTAAAAGGTATGAGATTCAGATCAAGGTTCCTTTCTCTTTAAGATATAAATCTCCAAGTGTTCCACAACCCTTTGCTAAAAACAACTAACAAAATCCTTTCTATATGGAATCCCTTTTACATTTCTATCAAAAGTCAATTAATGGTATTTGTGTGGATATATTTCTGGGCTTTATTCTGTTCCACTGGACTGCGTCTACACCTCTGTCAGTACCACATATCCTGGATTACTATACCTCTATAGTAAGCCTTAAAATCAGATGATTCCTTCAACTTTATTCTTATTTTTCAAAACTGCTTCAGGTATTCTAGATCCTTGACCTTCCCATACAAGCTTTATAATCAGCTTGTCTATATTTACAAAAAAGAAGAATTCTACTGAATTTTAGCTGAAATTGTGTTAAATCTATAAGTCAACTTGAGAAGAACTGAAATATTTACTATAATTCGTTAAGGGTCTTAATCCATGAACACAATACGTCTCTCCAGTTACAGAGGTCTTTGATTTCTTCTACCAGACTTTTGTAGTTTTCAGCATATAGATCTTATATATGTTTTGTTAAAGTTATGCCTAAGTATTTTATTTGTTTGGAACTATTATACATTGTATTTTTTATTCCAGTTTCCAATTACATATTGTTAATATATAGAAATAGTTGATTTTTGTGTATTGACCTTGAATTATACAAATTGAACTAATAGTTTTTTTAATTTTCAATATAGACATTGCAATTTTTAATAGAAATAATTTTTTTCTGAGAATAGAGACAGTTTTTTTCTTCCTTCCCAATTTGTTTGCTTCCCCCCATCACCCCCCCCCCCCCATTCTTTCCTTATTACACTGGCTAGAACTTCTAGTATGATGTTAAATAGCAGTAGTGAGAGTGACATCCTCGCCATGTTCAATGGTCTGAATGTTTGAATCCCCCAAAACGTATGCTGAAATCACCCCCAAGGTGATGGTGCTAGGTAGTGCAGCCTTTTGAAAAGTGACAAGGTCATGAGGGCAAAGCCCTCATGGTTGAGATTAGCGTCCTTATAAAAGAGACGATAGAGGGCTAGCTAGCTCCTTTCACTATATGAGAACAGAGCTAAAAAGGTGCCATCTATGAGGTGACAGTGCTCAGCAGACACCAAATCTGTTGGCATGTTGGCCTTGAACTTTCCAGCCTCCAGAACTGTAAGAATAAATGTTTGTTCTTTATAAGCCAACAAGTTTGTGGTATTTTTGTTATAGCACCCCAAATGAACTGAAAGAATGCAATCTTTCAACACTGTTTGACATAGCTATAAGATTTGCTGGTAGATGTCCTTCATCAGGTTGAAAAAGTTTCCTTCTACTTCTAGTGTGTTCCTCATGAGAGTTCTTACCGTAAATGGATGCTGCATAATGTCAAATTCTGTTTTCGGTATCAACTGACATAACCATGTGAGTTTCTTCTTTAGATTGTTTTTCCTATTGTTTAAAGGAGATTTTATTTAATCAGTGTTATTTCTTATTTAAATGCTTGATAACATTTGGCAGAGACACCATGTGAGTCTAGAGATTTTTTTTTTTTTTTTTTTTTTTTTTTTGAGACAGTCTCTCTCTGTTGCCCAGGCTGGAGTGCAGTGCTGTGATCTCGGCTCACTGCAACCTCCACCTCCTGGGTTCAAGCAATTCTCCTGCCTCAGCCTCCTGAGTAGCAGAGATTACAGGCATGCACCACCATGCCCAAGTTAATTTTTTGTATTTTTAGTACAGATGGAGTTTCACTAAAAATACAATATGTTGGCCAGCCTGGTCTTGAAATCCTGGCCTCAAGTGACCTGCCCACCTCGGCCTCCCAAAGTGCTGGGATTATAGGCATGAGCACTGTGCCCGGCCAAGGGGAACTTCTTTTTAAGGCTTTAAACCATGAATTCCATTCTTTATAGTTATAGATAACCTATTTAGATTATCTATTGCATCTTGGGTGAGTTTTTGATAGTTTGTGGTTTTGGAAGAATTGTCCATTTGATTCATGCTGTTAAATTTATACTGAGAGAATGTTTTCAGGTTCCATTACAAAGCTTTTAATGTCCGCAGGGCCTGCAGGGTAATAATATCCTCTGTTTCACTGATACTGGTAACTTACATTTTCTTTTTTTCTCTTTGACTTTCTTGCTAAAGGTTTATCATTTTATTGATCTTTTCAAAGAGCTGGCTATTGGATCCATTGATTTTCTTTTTTTTTTTGGTTCCATTGATTTTCTCTATTGTTCTTCTATTTTCAATAACACTGATTTCTACTTTCATCATTATAATTTTTCCTTGTACTTACCTTTCATTTATTATGCTCTCAATATTTTTCTCACTTCATAACTGAAGGCTTAAATTATTGATTGAATACTTTTATTTATAAATAAGCTTTTAATGCCATAAAAGTTCTCTCTAAGCACTGCTTTAAGCTACATTCCACAAATTTTGATATACCGTATTGTCATTTTCATTCAGTTCAAAATATTTTCAAATTTCCCTTGAGACTTCCTCTTTGACCCATTGATTATTTATAAGGCTGCTGCTTAATTTTAATCTAAGAGTTTGAAGACTTTCCTGCTATTTTTCTGTTATTAATTTCTTGTTGAATTACAGCATAGTGAGAGAACATACTTTACATGATTGCATTCCTTTAAATTTTGTTCAGGTTTGTGTTATGACTCAAAATATGGTCCATCTTGGTGAATGTTCTATAGGCAGTTGAAAAAAAGTGTGTATTCTGCTGTTGGATAGAATGTTCGATAAATATCAATCATATCTAGTCCATTTGATAGTGCATTTCTATATCCTTGCTGATGTTCTATTAGTTCTATTTATCACAAAAAAGAGTAAAAGTCTCCAAATATAATTTTAGATTTGTCTATTTTCCTTTTATTTCTGTAAGTTTTATTTCAACGATTTTGAAGCTCAGTTTTAGGTATACACACATTTGGGATTCCTATGTTTTCTTGGTGAACTGACCTTATTTACTTATTTTTTTTCCTTTAAGTTCCAGGATACATGTGCAGAACGGGCAGGTTTATTACACAGGTATACATGTGCCATGGTGGTTTGCTGCACCTATCAACCTGTCACTTGTTTTAAGCCCCACATGTATTACCTATTTGTCCTGATGCTCTCCCTCCCCTCGCTCCCCACCAAAGGCCCCAGTGTGTGTTGTTTCCCTCCCTGTGTCCATGCGTTCTCATTGTTCAACTCCCACTTATGACTGAGAACATGTGGTGTTTGGCTATCTGTTTCTGTGTTAGTTTGCTGAGAATGATGGTTTCCAGCTTCATCAATGTCCTGGCAAAGGACATGATCTCATTCTTTTTTATGGCTGCATAGGATTCCATGGTGTATATGCACCACATTTTCTTTTTCCAGTCTATCATTGATGCACATTTGGGTTGGTTCCATGTCTTTGGTATTGTAAATACTGCTGCAATAAACATACGTGTGTATCTGTCTTTATAGTAGAATGATTTGTATTCCTTTGGTATATACCCAGTAATGGAATTGCTGGGTCAAATGATATTTCTGGTTCTAGATCCTTGAGAAATCACCACACTGTCTTCCACAATAATTGAACTAATTTACACTCCCACCAACAGTGTAAAAGGGTTTCTATTTCTCTGCAACCTCGCCAGCATCTATTGTTTCTCAACTTTTTAGTAATCGCTATTCTGACTGGTGTGAGATGGTATCTCATTGTGGTTTTGATCTGCATTTCTCTGATGATCAGCGATGCTGAGCTTTTTTTCATATGTTTGTTGGCTGCATAATGTCTTCCTTATTGAATTGTTTGTTCGTATTCTTTGCCCACTTTTTGATGGGGTTGTTTTTTTCTTGTAAATTTGTTTAAGTTCCTTGTAGATTCCGGATATTATACCTTTGTCAGATGGGTAGACTGCAAATATTTTCTTCCATTTGGTAGGTTGCCTGTTCACTCATGAGTTTCTTTTGCTGTACAGAAGCTCTTTAGTTTAATTAGATCCCATTTGTCAATTTTGGCTTTTGTTGCAATTGCTTTTGGCATTTTTGTCATGAAGATCTTCCCCAGGACTATATCCTGAATGGTACTGCCTGGGTTTTCCTCTAGTGTTTTTATGGTTTGGGGTTTTATATTTAAGTCTTTAATTCATCTTGAGTTAATTTTTGTATAAGGTGTAGGAAAGGAGTCCAGTTTCAGTTTACTGTACATGCTAGCCAGTTTTCCCAGCACCATTTATTAAATAGAAAATCCTTTCCCCATTGCTTTTTGTCAGGTTTGTCAAAGATCATATGGTTGTAGATGTGTGGTGTTACTTCTGAGGTCGTTATTCTGTTCCATCGGTCTATAGTCTGTTTCGGTACTAGTACCATGCTGTTTTGGTTACTGTAGCCTTGTAGTGTAGTTTGAAGTCAGGTAGCATGATGCCTCCAGCTTTGCTCTTTCTGCTTAGAATTNTTTTATATTTAAGTCTTTAATTCATCTTGAGTTAATTTTGTATAAGGTGTAGGAAAGGAGTCCAGTTTCAGTTTACTGTACATGCTAGCCAGTTTTCCCAGCACCATTTATTAAATAGAAAATCCTTTCCCCATTGCTTTTGTCAGGTTTGTCAAAGATCATATGGTTGTAGATGTGTGGTGTTACTTCTGAGGTCGTTATTCTGTTCCATCGGTCTATAGTCTGTTTCGGTACTAGTACCATGCTGTTTTGGTTACTGTAGCCTTGTAGTGTAGTTTGAAGTCAGGTAGCATGATGCCTCCAGCTTTGCTCTTTCTGCTTAGAATTGCCTTGACTATGTGGGCTCCCTTTTGGTTCCATATGGATTTTAAAGTAGTTTTTTCTAAATCTGTGAAGAATTTTAATGATAGTTTGATGGGAATAGCACTGAATCTATAAATTACTTTGGGCAGTATGACCATTTTCATGATACTGATTCTTCCTATCCATAAGGATGGAATGTTTTTCCATTTGTTTGTGTCCTCTCTTATTTTCTAGAGAAGTGGTTTGTAGTTCTCCTTGAAAAGGTCCTTTATGTCCCTTGTTAGCTGTATTCCCAGGCATTTTATTCTTTTTGTAACAACTGTGAATGGGAGTTCATTCATTATTTGGCTCTCTGCTTTTCCACTGCTGTTGTATAGGAATGCTTGTGATTTTTGCACATTGATTTTGTACCCCGAGACTTTGCCCAAGTTGCTTATCAGTTTAAGGAGTTTTGGGGTTGAGATGATGGGGTTTTCTAAATATAGTATCATGTCATCTGTAAACAAAGACAATTTGACTTCCTCTCTTATTTGAATACCCTTTCTTTCTTTCTCTTGATTGATTGCCCTGACCAGAACTTCCAATACTATGTTAAATAGGAGTGGTGAAAGATGGCATCCTTGTCTTCTGCCAGTTTTCAAAGGGAATGCTTCCAGCTTCTGCCCATTCAGTATGATACTAGCTGTGGGTTTGTGACAAATAGCTCTTATTATTTTGAGATATGTTCCATCAGTATCTAGTTTATTGAGAGTTTTTCATATGAGGGGTCGTTGAATTTTATCAAAGGCTTTTTCTGCATCTATTGAGATAATCGTGTAGTTTTATCATTGGCTCTGTTTATGTGATGGATTACGTTTATTGATTTGCATATGGTGAACCACCCTTGCATCCCAGGATGAAGCAGACTTGATCGTGGTGGATAAGCTTTTTGATATGCTGCTGGATTCGGTTTTCCATGATTTCATTGAGAATTTTCACATTGATGTTCATCAGGGATACTGGCCTAAAATTTTCTTTATTTGTTGTGTCTCTGCCAGGTTTTGGTATCAGGATGATGCTAGCCTCATAAAATTAGTTAGGGAGGAGTCCCTCCTTTTCAATTGTTTAGAATAGTTTCTGAAGGAATGGTACCAGCTCCTCTTTGTACCTCTGGTAGAATTCAGCTGTGAATCTCTCTGGTCTTGGACTTTGTTTGGTTAGTAGGGCATTTATTACTGATTCAATTTCAGAACTTGTTATTGGTCTATTCAGGGATTCAACTTCTTCCTGCTTTAGTCTTGGGAGGGTGTATGCATCCAGGAATCTGTCCATTTCTTCCAGATTTTCTAGTTTATCTGCAGAGGTGTTAACAGTATTCTCTGATAGTAGTTTGTATTTCTGTGGGATCAGTGGTGATACCTCTTTTATCATTTTTAGTGTCTATTTGATTCTTCTCTCCTTTCTTCTTTATTAGTCTAGCTAGTGGTCAATTTTATTAAGTTTTTTCAAAAAACCAGCTCCTGGATTCAGCGATTTTTTTTGAAGGGTTTTTCAAGTCTCTATCTCCTTCAGTTCTGCTCTGATCTTAGTTATTTCTTGTCTCCTGCTAGCTTTTGGATTTGTTTGCTCTTGCTTCTCTAGCTCTTTTGGTTGTGATGTTAGGGTGTTGACTTGAGATCTTTCTAGCTTTCTGATGTGGGCATTTAGTGCTATAAATTTCCCTCTTAACACTGCCTTCTTTAGCTGTGTCCCAGAGATTTTGGTACATTGCTTCTTTGTTCTCATTGATTTCAAATAACTTCTTGATTTCTGCCTTAATTTCATTATTTACCCAGGAGTCATTCAGGAGCAGGTTGTTCAATTTCCATGTAGTTGTGTGGCTTTTGTTTGTTTTGAGATGGGGTCTCACTCTGTCGCCCAGGCTGGAGTGCAGTGGTGCAATCTCGGCTCACTGCAATCTCTGCCTCCCGGATTCAAGCAATTCTCCTGCCTCAGCCTCCTGAGTAGCTGGGACTACAGGCACACACAGCCACACCTGGCTAATTTTGTATTTGAGTAGAGATGGGGTTTTGCTGTGTTGCTCAGACTGGTCACAAACTCCTGAGCTCAGGCAATCCACCCACCTTGGCCTCACAAAGTGCTGGAATTACAGGCGTGAGCTCTGCACCTGGCCAGTTGTGTGATTTTAAGTGAGTTTCTTAATTCTGATTTCCAATTTGATTGCACTGTGGTCTGAAAGACTGTTAGGATTTCAGTTATTTTGCATTTGCTGAGGTGTGTTTTACTTCCAATTATGTGGTCGATTTTAGAGTAAGTGCCATGTCGCACTGAGAAGAATGTATACTCTATTGTTTTGGGGTGGACAGTTCTGTAGATACCTGTTAGGTCCACTTGATCCAGAGCTCAGTTCAAGTCCTGAATATCCTTGTTAGTTTTCTGTCTCATTGATCTAACATTGACAGCAGGGTGTTAAGTTCTCCCACTATTATTGTGTGGGAGTCTAAGTCTCTTTGTAGGTCTCTAAGAACTGGTTTTATGAATCTGGGTGCTCCCATACTGGGTGCATATATATTTAGGACAGTTAGTTCTTCTTGTTGAATTGATCCCTTTACCATTATGTAATGCCCTTTGTCTTTTTTGATCTTGATTGGTTCAAAGTCTGTTCTGTCAGAGATGAGGATTGCAACCCCTGCTTTTTTCCACTTTCCATTTGCTGGAAACGTTTTCTTCCTTCCTTTTATTTTGAGCCTATGTGTGTCTTTGCACATGAGATGGGTCTCTTGCATACAGCACACCAATGGGTCTTGACTCTATCCAATTTGCCAGTCTATGTCTTTTAATTGGGGCATTGAGCCCATTTACATTTAAGGTTAATATTGTTATGCGTGAATTTGATCCTGTCATCATGATGGTAGCTGGTTATTTTGCACACTAATTGATGCCGTTTCTTCATAGTGTCATTAGTCTTTATATTTTCATGCGCTTTGCAGTGGCTGGTACTGGATTTTCCTTTCCACATTTAGTGCTTCCTTCAGGAGCTCTTGTAAGGCAGCCCTGGTGGTGATGAATTCCCTCAGCATTTGCTTATCTGAAAAGGATTTTATTTCTTCTTAGCTTATGAATCTTAATTTGGCCAGATATGAAATTCTGGGTTGAAAACTGTTTTCTTNTATTAGTCTAGCTAGTGGTCAATTTTATTAAGTTTTTTCAAAAAACCAGCTCCTGGATTCAGCGATTTTTTTTGAAGGGTTTTTCAAGTCTCTATCTCCTTCAGTTCTGCTCTGATCTTAGTTATTTCTTGTCTCCTGCTAGCTTTTGGATTTGTTTGCTCTTGCTTCTCTAGCTCTTTTGGTTGTGATGTTAGGGTGTTGACTTGAGATCTTTCTAGCTTTCTGATGTGGGCATTTAGTGCTATAAATTTCCCTCTTAACACTGCCTTCTTTAGCTGTGTCCCAGAGATTTTGGTACATTGCTTCTTTGTTCTCATTGATTTCAAATAACTTCTTGATTTCTGCCTTAATTTCATTATTTACCCAGGAGTCATTCAGGAGCAGGTTGTTCAATTTCCATGTAGTTGTGTGGCTTTTTGTTTGTTTTTGAGATGGGGTCTCACTCTGTCGCCCAGGCTGGAGTGCAGTGGTGCAATCTCGGCTCACTGCAATCTCTGCCTCCCGGATTCAAGCAATTCTCCTGCCTCAGCCTCCTGAGTAGCTGGGACTACAGGCACACACAGCCACACCTGGCTAATTTTTGTATTTGAGTAGAGATGGGGTTTTGCTGTGTTGCTCAGACTGGTCACAAACTCCTGAGCTCAGGCAATCCACCCACCTTGGCCTCACAAAGTGCTGGAATTACAGGCGTGAGCTCTGCACCTGGCCAGTTGTGTGATTTTAAGTGAGTTTCTTAATTCTGATTTCCAATTTGATTGCACTGTGGTCTGAAAGACTGTTAGGATTTCAGTTATTTTGCATTTGCTGAGGTGTGTTTTACTTCCAATTATGTGGTCGATTTTAGAGTAAGTGCCATGTCGCACTGAGAAGAATGTATACTCTATTGTTTTGGGGTGGACAGTTCTGTAGATACCTGTTAGGTCCACTTGATCCAGAGCTCAGTTCAAGTCCTGAATATCCTTGTTAGTTTTCTGTCTCATTGATCTAACATTGACAGCAGGGTGTTAAGTTCTCCCACTATTATTGTGTGGGAGTCTAAGTCTCTTTGTAGGTCTCTAAGAACTGGTTTTATGAATCTGGGTGCTCCCATACTGGGTGCATATATATTTAGGACAGTTAGTTCTTCTTGTTGAATTGATCCCTTTACCATTATGTAATGCCCTTTGTCTTTTTTGATCTTGATTGGTTCAAAGTCTGTTCTGTCAGAGATGAGGATTGCAACCCCTGCTTTTTTCCACTTTCCATTTGCTGGAAACGTTTTCTTCCTTCCTTTTATTTTGAGCCTATGTGTGTCTTTGCACATGAGATGGGTCTCTTGCATACAGCACACCAATGGGTCTTGACTCTATCCAATTTGCCAGTCTATGTCTTTTAATTGGGGCATTGAGCCCATTTACATTTAAGGTTAATATTGTTATGCGTGAATTTGATCCTGTCATCATGATGGTAGCTGGTTATTTTGCACACTAATTGATGCCGTTTCTTCATAGTGTCATTAGTCTTTATATTTTCATGCGCTTTGCAGTGGCTGGTACTGGATTTTCCTTTCCACATTTAGTGCTTCCTTCAGGAGCTCTTGTAAGGCAGCCCTGGTGGTGATGAATTCCCTCAGCATTTGCTTATCTGAAAAGGATTTTATTTCTTCTTAGCTTATGAATCTTAATTTGGCCAGATATGAAATTCTGGGTTGAAAACTGTTTTCTTTAAAAATTTTGAATGTTGACCCCCACTCTCTTCTGGCTTGTAGGGTTTCTGCTTAGAGGTCTGCTGTTAGTCTAGTGGGCTTCCCTTTGTAGGTGACGTGGCCTTTCTCACTGGCTGCCCTTAACATTTTTTCCTTCATTTTGACCTTGGTGAATCTGATGATTATGTGTCTTGGAGTTGATCTTCTCATAGAGTATCTTAGTGGAGTTCTCTATATTTCCTAATTTGAATGTTGTTCTGTCTTGCTAGGTTAAGAAAGTTCTCCTGGATAATATCCTGAAGTATGTTTTCCAACTTGGTTCCATTCTCCCTGTCTTACAGGTACTCCAATCAGTCTTAGGTTCGGTCCTTTTACATAATCCCATATTTCTTGGAGGTTTTGTTCATTCCTTTTTGTTCTTTTTTCTCTAATCTTGTCTGCCTGCCTTATTTCAGCAAGAGAGTCTTCCATCTCTGATATTCTTTCTTCTGCTTGACCCAGTCAGCTATTGATACTTGTGTATGCTTCATGAAGTTCTCGCACTGCATTTTTCAGCTCCATCAGGTTGTTTATGTTCCTCTTTAAACTGGCTATTCTAGTTAGCAACTCTCTAATCTTTTATCAAGGTTCTTAGCTTCTTTGCATTGGGTTAGAACATGCTGCTTTACCTCAGCGAAGTTTGTTGTTACCCACCTTCTGAAGCCTATTTTTGCCAATTCATCCATCTCACCCTCCGTACAGTTCTACGCCCTTGCTGGAGAGGTGTTGTGATCATTTAGAGAAGAGGCACTCTGCCTTTTGGGTTTTCAGCGTTTTTTCATTGATTCTTTCTCATCCTCATGAGTTTGTCTAGTTTCGATCTTTGAGCCTGCTGACCCTTGGATGAGGTTTTTGTGGGGACTTTTTTGTTGAAGCTGTTGTTGCTGCTTTCTGTTTGTTGGTTTTTCTTTCAATAGTCAGATCCCTCTTCTGCAGGGCTGCTGCGGTTTGCTGGGCGTTCACTTCAGGCCCTATTCATCTGGTTCACTCCTGCGTCTGGAAATGTCACTTGAGGAGACTGTAGAAGAGCACAGATGGGTGCCTGCTCCTTCCTCTGGGATCTCTGACCTCGAGGGGCACTGACCTGATGCCAGAAGGGATGCTCCTATATAGGATGTCTGACAACCCCTGTTGTGGGGGGTTGGGTCTCACCCAGTTGGGTGGCACTGGAAGCAGGGCGCATTTAACAAAGCACTTTGGCTATCCCTTGGTGGAGGGGGTGTGCTGTGCTGGGGGAAAACTCACTCATCTGGGCTACCCAGATTTCTCAGTGCTCGCAGGAGGAAAGACTAAGTCTGCTGGTCCACAGAGACTACGGCCACCCCTCCCGCTAGGGGTTCAGACCCAGGGAGATCAGAGTTCTGTCCCTTAGCCCCTGGTTGGAGATGGAGTTCCTGCAAGAAGGCCCTGAAGCTGTAGTGTTGGCTGCTGCCCCTCCGGCAAGGAGTTCAGGTGGCTCACACAGCAGGCAGCCACAGCAGTGGTGATGGCTGCCCCTTCCCCTGGAGATTTGGCTAGCTTAGGCCAATTCTAGCCCAGTGAGAATCTGCATGGCTCCGTGGTTTTTGACCCAAGGCCCCAGTGGCATGGACTCACGAGTAGGATCTCCTGATCTGTGGGTTGCACAGTTCCATGGAAAAAGCACAGTTTCCAAGGCTGGGTAGCACACTCACTAACCACCTTCCTTGGCTGGGGGTGGGGGCTCCCCTGCCCCGTGTGGCTCTCAGGTGGGCTGCTGCACCACACTGGTCTTCCTTCCTCTACGCGGGTCATGCCAACTGCCTAGTCAGTCCTAAAGACCAAACCTGGATACCTCGGTTGCCAGTGCAGGATTGACACACTGTTTTGGATCTTTTCCATGGGAGCCTCCAATCGCTGCTGCTTCTAGTCGACCATCTTGGCCCCGACCCCCCTTGAATTGACCATTTAATCATTATGTAACATTTCTCTGTATTCCTGGTCATTTTCGTTGCCTACTTTAAGCTTTACTCACTAAACGTTAATTCTGGTTAACGTTTGCATAATATATGTTTTGTATTATTTTACTTTTAACAATCTTCCTATATCGTTGTTTTTGAAGTCAATTTCTTATGCACAGTAATTTGCTGGGGTTGTTTAGAGTCTAATAGGATAATCTCTGTATTTGAGTTGTTTAGTTTAGACTATTTCTATTTAACATAATCATTGCTATATTTGGATTTTTACCTACTTTGTTATTGTTTTATTTCCTCTGTTTCTCATTGATCTACTTCCTCTCTCTTGCCTTCTTTCATGTTAAATAATTTTAGTATTCCATTTTAATGTATCTATTGTTTTCTACTATATTACTTTGTATAGTTTTTTAAGTGATTGTTCCAGGAATTACAATATCAATAATTATCTTTTCAGAGCTTACTTAGAATCAACATTTTACAATGCAAAATATATTACAAAGAAGAAACCCTACCACCATATAGGTTACCTTACCATCCCCCCTTTAAGTTACAGTAATCTTAAATATGCTTTGAACCATAAAATATACGTTAAAGAACTCCAAAGTCTATTATATTCCCAGATAAATCTGCTATTTCTGTTGCTCTTCTTCATTCCTGATGTGCCACTATTCCTTCTGATATCATTTCTCTTCTGTCTGAAAAACTTCCTTTTGTTATTACTTAGTACAGGCCTGCTAGTTGAATTCTCTGAGTTTTCCTTCACCTAAAACTGCCTTTGTTTCACCTTCATTTATAAAGGCTATTTTTGCTGGATACAGAATTCTAAGTTTGCAATTCTCTTCTTTCTATGCTCTGCTATGCCACTTTCTTATGGCCTCCAGGGTTTCTGGTGTGAAATCCACAGTCTTCTGAATTATTGTTTCCTTATATGTAATGTGTTTTTTTCTCTGGGCTTTCAAGTATTTTCTTTGTCTTAGTTTTAGAAGTTTGATTATGATGTGTCTGAATGCAGGTTTCTTTGGGTTTATCTTGCTTGGGTTCACTAAGCTTCTAGAATTTGTATGATTATGTCTTCTGCCAACTTGGAAACTTTCCATTTTATTATTTTTGCACTACATCCTTTGTCCTCTCCAGCTGGGACTCTAAAGACATGAATATTAGACTTCTTGTTCTTGTTCCACAGGTCCCCGAAACTCTGTTCATTTGTTTTCCCATCTTTATTATCTCTGTCATTCAGACTGCATAAATTATATGGATCTATCTTCAACTTCATTGATTCTTTCCTCTGCCATCTCTGTTCTGCTATTGAGGCCATGCAGTGAGCTTCTCATTTTAGTTATGGTATTTGGTTCTTCTTCACATCATCTATTTCTTGCCTGAGAACTTTGTTTCTCCATTTGTTTCACAAGTATTTGGGCCAGCTTGTTGAAATATTTGTATACTAGATGCTTTAAAGTTTGTCAGATAATTCCAACATCTAGATTACCCCACATTGGCATCCATTGTCTCTTTCCATGCAAGTTGAAATTTTCCTGGTTTTTCCTATGCTGAGTAATTTTGGATTGTATCATGAACATTTTGGATATTACGTTACAAGATTCTGGGTCTTCTGGGGAATGTTAACAATTTTTAGTTTTCAAAAGCTTTACACTGCTTTTCAGATGTGTGCCCTGTGTACACACCACAGAGCAGCCAGTCTGAGTAGTTATCTATCTCTTAGTTCAGCTCTCAAGATCATTTATATGCTAAGTAGAATAATTCCACACAGGCAGAACAAGAGGTGAGCCAAAGAGTTCATGGATAACCACATGGAGTTGCTTTCATGGGCTCTCTGTGATCTCCCAAATACTTCCAGGTTTTTTGGGGTTCCTTTCTAGTCCTCTAGCCTAGGGACTTTTGCAGCTGCACCTGCCTCTAGGGCCAAATGGCAGGAGGATAAGAGGGGAAAAAGTGGTAAACTCACTGCCAGCTTAGTGGTACTTCAAATTCTGGTCTTCTTTCCCAATCTGCCTACCACTATTTGTTTTTCAGAGTTATTAAATAGTCGCTCCAGGCATTCTGTCCAGGTTTTATAGTTGCATACAGTCGAAGACAGGAAGGCATGTACTTATCCATCCTTCCCAGAACTAGAAACTCAGGACCAGATTTTTAAAATAAGACTTTTTTCTCCCTGCTTTGTGTCCTTTTAAATATCAGAGAAAGTCCAAAAACTGTCTGTGTTCAATACGGCTAAATGAAAAAATAAATGGCATAGCTCTCCCATGAATGTTTCAAAACTGAATATGAGTTTAATCTTTCTAAATAGTAAAGGGCTAGATTCCTGGAAGTGGAAAGCATCCATGAGCATCTAATGTTTCATTTAAGTTATCTGAACATATCAAACACTCACTTGCTTAATACCAAGTATTACTGATCAACTTTAAACAATCATTAAGCCAAATCTTTCCAACCAAAGAATCAGAAAGACTCGTTATGATAAGAGTTTAGAGTAGTATTTCTTCTCTTTTTTTTTTTTTAAGACAGAGTATCACTCTGTCACCCAGGCCCTGGAGTGCAGTGGCACAATCTCGGCTCACAGTAACCTCTGCCTCCTGGGTTCAAGCGATTCTCCTGCCTCAGCCTCTCAAGTAGCTGGGACTACAGGCACGCACCGCAACGCCTGGCTAACTTTTGTATTTTTAGTAGAGGTGGGGTTTCACCATGTTGGCCAGGCTCGTCCCAAACTCCTAACCTCAAGTGATCTGCCTGCCTCAGCTTCCCAAAGTGCTGGGATTACTGTGAGCCACCACACCTGGCCCAGAGTACTGTTTCTCAGTTCAGAGACAGGTGACTTTAACCTTGGCCCTTAATGTATACACACAAAACTCCAAAACAAATTACTATGAAAAATGTTTGAGTACATTTTCTTCTTAAAGCCATAAATCTAAATTTACTATGTATGCTTCCAGATGCAATAAGCTAGATATACTGATGAAGTCAATAATAACATACGGAGCCCCGTCACAGGGAATGGGAGGGGAGAAGACTTTGTAGTTTTGAGTCACTAGCATTCCACTAGTCAGAATAAGATCAGCTGCTGTGACTCAGTTATTTTCAGGAACTCAGAATTGCCAACCATGGCATAATCTAATGCTTTAAAGATATTCTTAATAAAGAATAAAAATTAGAAAACCACGTATGGGTTCTGATAGAGGAAATCATAAAAACAGAGAGGTCCCCTGCAGTGGTGCTAGAGTAGTATATATAATTTTGTTATAGTTAAATGCATAAATCCTCCAGGTAATAATTGAAGACTCCTCTAAGAGTACTGAAATCATAAATCTCAGGTGCAAAACACTAATAGTCCCTTTGAAGTTCAGCTCATATGCTATCATGAATGCTTTATCCTTCACAGATCTTTCCTTTTCTGTAAAACTGTACAGCACCAGCTTCTGTACAACCACAGCCTGCTTGGGTACATACAAGAACTAGAGTGTAAGCTCCAGGAAGGCAGTTTCATATACCCTAATGCAAGCATATAACATTAAAGAAACACCAGAAAACACCTGTTGACTATAAAATATCTGTAATAATCAAAATCAAAATCAATAAAGTCAGGCTTTAAAATCTCTTAAATGACTACCAAAAAAGTCACAGACAAATTCCAGTGCTATAATTCATATTAGAATTATAGCAAAGGAGGTGGGAACACAAACTGTTTCATTTTTAAATCACTGGAGAAGCTCACAGACATTTCAAAGCATCATCATTCTTTACAGGAGAAATGGAGAATAATGGATAAACTAAAACATTTTCCAAGGGTACAATATCAGAGAAGTAACAGAAACAAGACAGGTCCATTTAGAAAATAAATTAATCTGTGCTAGATCCACTAACATAAACAGAAGAGTTATTCTCACTCAGAATAAAAATCTACCCCTCCCAATTTTCACCACATGCTATACTTAGCCACTGGTACTATTCTGCCTACTTAGAGTTCAAATATTTTAACTTTGGCCTCCTTGGAAGGCAGTCAATACCCATAGACTGACTTAAAAAAGAATAGAAAGCTCTCTATACTAGGTCACAAAATACACACCGAGAAGCTGACATAGTTTAACTGTAAAATCACAACAAAACACTTACCACTCCAATTCTTTACAAAAAGAGACTATGTAAAAAATCTCTATATTTGACTTTGCATTTAAACTGTTGGTAACAAATATAAAAATTGTCCTTGATTAAATCAAAATATATAGAGATGAGTTTATTAGCCTTTCAAAAGAATAAAGAACTGGAAATTAAAGTTATAATACAAGTCCAATCTATTTCTCCCAAAAAAGTTATACCCAATGTTAGCATAGTATCTATCAGTACAAACTTTAAGGCTGGCATTTTTATAACATATCACCAGCCTTAGAATTTTGAATGTCCTTTGATCCAGCAGTTGTATTTCTACAAATATATCTTAAAGAAATAATGTACATGCATTGTTATTAACAGGAAAAAAATAGAAACTAGGATTATATCCTATAAAATGAAATATATAGTCATTAAAAAGGCTGACACCGATCAGTATGAATATGACCATCACAGAAAAATAATTATGAGATAGTAAGTGGAAAAGTAGGTTATAAAGTGGTATTTTCTGATGACCTCATTTTTTAAAATTACATTACTATTTAAAAAAATACTGGAAAGTTATAAACCAAAGTAATACCAATGTTGTTTTTGCTCAGGGTGGTAGAATTAAAGAGAATTTTTTATTTGCTTATTTTAGTTTACAGGTATTTAAATTGTAAGTACTAAACATGTATGTATTACTTTTGTAATATGGAATTACTTTTAAGTTTTGTTTTTGTTTTTTTTTTTGTTTTGTTTTTGAGGCAGAGTCTCACTCTGTTGAACAGACTGGAGTACAGTGGCGCAATCTCGGCTCACTGCAACCTCCATCTCCCAGGTTCAAGCGAGTCTCGTGCCTCAGTCCCCCAAGTGGTTAGGATTATTGGCACATGCCACCATGTGGCTAATTTTCATATTTTTAGTAAAGACGGGTTTCACCATGTCAGCCAGGCTGATCTCAAATTCTTGGCCACGAGCAATGCAACGCCTTGGCCTCCCAAAGTACTGGGATTATAACTGTGAGACACCATGCTCAGCCCTATTTTTAAGGTTTTTGAAAGGACTTCTTACCACTTCCCTCCCCTATTCACAATTTTTTCAACTATTCAGACCACATTCACACAACGTGATTTAGTAAGAGGTCATTCCCAAACCTGCAGATTGTTTTTTACTATTTTAAACTGTATGCTATTTTACTAACAATATCACTATAGATTATAATGCAAGCCAAGATGCTTCCAGAGGGGCTTGCTAAAGATAGTTAATCCCACTCAATTTTGATAACATGATAACATTTTATCACAGCAGGCAAAACATCCCTGCATTGGGATCCAACTACTTTACCTCTGAAATTGCAGTCTTCTGTCGATTTTTCTCTTTTTTTTATTATTATACTTTATGTTCTAGGGTATATGTGTACAACGTGCAGGTTTGTAACATATGTACACATGTGCCGTGTTGGTGTGCTGCACCCATTAACTCGTCATTTACATTAGGTATATCTCCTAATGCCATACCTTCCCCAGCCTCCCACCCCACAACAGGCCCCGGTGTGTGATGTTCCCCTCCCTGTGCCCACGTGTTCTCATCTTGAGTTAATTTTTGTATAAGGTGTAAGGAAGGGGTCCAGTTTCAGCTTTCTACTTATGGCTAGCCAGTTTTCCCAGCACCATTTATTAAATAGGGATTCCTTTCCCCATTTCTTGTTTTTGTCAGGTTTGTCAAAGACCAGATGGTTGTAGATGTGTGGTATTATTTCTGAGGGCTCTGTTCCATTGGTCTCTGGTCTCCATCTCTGTTTTGGTACTAGTACCATCCGGTTGGGGTTACTGTAGCCTTGTATTATAGTTTGAAGTCAGGTAGCATGATGCCTCCAGCTTTGTTCTTTTGACTTAGGTTTGGCTTGGCCATGCGGGCTCTTTTTTTATTCCATATGAACTGTAAAGTAGTTTTTTCCAATTCTATGAAGAAAGTCATTGGTAGCTTAATGGGGATGGCATTGAATCTATAAATTACCTTGGGCAGTATGGCCATTTTCATGATATTGATTCTTCCTATCCATGAGCATGGAATGTTCTTCCATTTGTTTGTGTCCTCTTTTATTTCATTGAGCAGTGGTTTGCAGTTCTCCTTGAAGAGGTCCTTTACATTCCTTGTAAGTTGGATTCCTAGGTATTTTATTCTCTTTGAAGCAATTGCGAATGGGAGTTCATTCATAATTTGTCTCTCTGTTTGTCTGTTATTGGTGTATAAGAATGCTTGTGATTTTTGCACATTGATTTTGTATCCCGAGACTTTGCTGAAGTTGCTTAGCAGCTTAAGGAGATTTTGGGCTGAGATGCTGGG